>NC_063055.1:24215332-24815332 GCF_018812025.1 Megalobrama amblycephala | reverse complement strand
GATTTACACTTTACAAATCTGGCACGTATCTCTTGTTGGCCAGCACTCACTGAGATCCCCTACAGATGATCGGCAGTCTGGATAGTAACATGACATGAAATGCTGGTAGAGAACATTCTTCTGAATATTTCATGAGGTGCAGTGATTGTCTGAGATTTGGGGAGCATCATACCTCTACATTACACTGTGACAGTGAAAACTGAAAAACACCAGAAGTGATTGGAGTGATAAATCCAAGTATAAGGGCTTAGGCAGTCAATCAATAATACATGGTGGCAGCATTCAAGGTGAGGTCAAACAGGCTTTTGTGTAGCGATGGCACTCACTCACTTCGATTCATCACAGACCTCCACATACATGTTTATCAGCTCGAGACCGTGAGCAGCAAAGCAAGAGAAATAAATACATCACAAGCTCAGTTCCAGCTCTGCTCAGTGTTGTTCTGTTAGAGGTAAAGTTCAATGTTTAAGCATGATATTAAGTGTGTATTTGTGTATGTGTTTTTTCCCATAGTGTCAGATAAGCACCAGTTCAAGAACGAGCAGGTGTTGTATCGCTTCCGTTACGATGACGGCACTTATAAAGCCAGGAGTGAAATGGAGGACATCATCTCAAAGGTATTTCCCCCAAAATGCTAGCTAAAAACAATATTTACCTTATCTTATGTGTCCTATAAATATCCTTTTTTTTGTGAGGAGCTCAGATGGTGGACAAAATGTAATAGATCTGATTACAAACAAACTTTACATTTTACTAAATACTGAAAAGTGTCAATAAAAAAATGTCAAATTAATGAAATGAAATGATTCTATCCAGTTTGAATGTGTGCTATGTACTTTTATCCTTATTAGAAAATCATATTGGGATATTAGCTTAGCAACATGCTAACATGAAACTCTATTGGAATAAATTGTGAGTCAAGTCTCTTATGTGCTGTTTGTGCCTATGTAGAGCGATTCAAATCAGTCACTTGTGAGGTTTCATTCCTAGGTGGCTCACTAAGTTTTGGTCATTTGAAACCAGTCAGTTTACAGATTGAAGTCAACAGAATCTTGAGTTGAGTGCATATGATACATCTCGATAAATCTAGACTACAAAATGGTCCACTTAACAATTGTGTCAACAAATCAATCAAGAAGTGATTCCAACTGTAATTGAAATACATAGAGATGCAGCTGTCAGTGCAATTGTTTTATATGAGTGTGTGTGTGTGTGTGTGTCCGACAGGGAGTGAGACTTTACTGTCGTCTCCACAGTCTCTTCACACCTGTTATCAAGTAAGTGACACATGTTCTCTGGCATACTTTACACTCAACGGACAACACCATTACTTATTCTCACTGTCATTAAAGCATTAAGATGACTGTTATTCAAGTTTCAGACAGTATGTTTTGCTAACACCCTTTTCTTGCTCATGTACAATAGCATTACAATTTATTTATCTTTTTTTTTTTTTTTTATCCAATTCCAGTTTTTAATAAATAATTTTATTAAATTTAATTTCAGTGTCTTAAAGATAAGATGTTTGTTTATCTTTCATGAATTCACCTTGCCCAGCTGCACACATTGTCTGTGTTTGTGTGTCTGTGTGTGCTTATAAGTGTGTGTGTGTGTGTGTGTGTGTGAGGATTTCAGAGTCGTATTGCTTTTCTGTCACCAATCACCTTTGATGTCTTGCATAAAGAGTAAGGAGGGGCCAGTGAACTGCAGTTGGGACCAGCTCTGATCTCAGATTAAAAAATTAACACATAAAATGTTGGTTACTTGCCCTTTAGCAGATGCTTTTAATCTTTTTAAGCGACTTACAGTCCAGGTCACTAATTACACTGCGCTAATTGCAAGGACAGACCACCCTGGAGCAGTCTGGGGTATTGGGACTTTGTGGTAATAGTAGATCTCAGTTGATAGAAGATATTTCCAGAACAATGGTATCCATTAGCAGGGATTAAACCTGTAACCTTTGCCACTTTATAGATAAAAACCTGCTTTAACTCAGTGATTGAATTGTGACAATCTGAGAGTTTTCCATTGTCATTATATTAATTATATTTGAAATCAAAAGTCTAATCTAGGATTATGCAATGGTTTTATCACAAATGTATGTACTGTATTTATGATTGAATGTGTTGCATGACAACCACACTGTCAGATGCTATGTTCACATGTGGACAGTTGTGAACCTTTTAAATTTGAAATCTTCTTTATATACAGAGACCGAGATCATCATCTTAAAACCTTCAAATCTGTCATACCAGCCTACAAACTGGTGGAATGGCTTGTGTCACAGGTAATGTGAAAATGGACACGCGCACACAGAAACACACCACTTTATTACATAAACATAACATACACACACTTTTTTACTTTCTATTTATCTTCCAGTCATTCATGTTGGGTTTCTGCACACAATTTATATGCTATTTCTGCTTGAATTTTATCTCTGTAATTATTTACAGTCTAATATCCAAAGTTGCTCCATTTTGTCATTCCAGACACAGAAGTCATCTGATATGCTTCACCATCTTGATTGTTTCCTTCTGCAGGGTGACAGCACATGCCGTGAGGATGCGGTGACCCTCGGTGTTGGACTCTGCAATGCTGGTTTCATGCACCACGGTCAGTCTTTATGTACACATGTTTACTGTTCTTGAAATGTTTCAGTGGACAATATTCATTGTAAAATCATGATGCAGTTTTGGGTCAGTTATTGTTGCAATGTCAGCAGATTTACAAAGAACTGCACTGTCTAAACACTTTAAAAAAAAGAGTTATACTGTATAGAGTGTCCTAAAATGCTTTTATTTGACCACATTTTATAAGAAAAATAAATCCGCTTTTCAAAAATTCTTATGCTTTATGAATTTCTCAGGTAGTTGAAGTTGGCATGAAATGAATATTCACTGGTAGCACTTTATTTTACAGTTCTGTTCCCTATGTACATACTATGTACTTATCATAATAATTGCAATAACAATGTATTAACCCTGAACCTACCCTAAACCTAACCTTAACCCATGTAGTTACCTTATATTACCCAGTACTTTCTTAGATAAGTGTACTGTAAAATAAAGTGCAACCAATTCCCTTTATTCAATCCATTTCCTAAATATATCATATTGTGAATTTAGCCTCATATTTAGTCTGTTTAAACCCTGTCACTTTCTTACAATCTACTGCAAGCATGCTTTCCAAGTCCTGCCCAACAATTTTTTTCTATTTCGATAATCAGTTTTCCTTGGATGTACATCACAATATGGAAATAAATGGCACTACTTCTGTTTCTTTGCTACTTTAAAGTGTTTAGTTTCTGTGTCTCTAGTTGGAACCAAATGAAATTTGCAAAAAGTAAAGATTTTTAAATGAGATTTCCTGAACACTCACCACATTTGCTGTCAGTCAGCAAATAAAACTGCTGCCATTGGTTGGCACAGTGTTGCTGTGTAGGTCTGATCACGATGCTCCAACAAACAGAGTAATGTTTTGATAACACCACAGAGACACAGTGTTCATACTTTTGAGGGGAATCAGCCTTTGTATGGCTTTCTTATAGTTGTCACTTTATATTGAAGAAATTACACAAGTCTTTGTATAAACTTTATATTTTGCAGTTTTCATTGGTCTTCTCTGTTTGCAGCACTTGTGGTATCTAGGGCAAAGTTTTGAACCGTGGCAGTGTTTGTGTATAAGAGAGAGTGAAAGAGAAAGGGTTTTTACTCCTGGCAGCACTTTAGCAGTCTTGGAATTATAATGCAACATTAATTGATCTAGTCGTTGTGTTTTAAAATAAAGCAATAAGCACCATGAAGCTGTGGTTTACAGTGATTTTATAACAGCTAAGAGGCACAATGTAGAGCTGTTCTAAACCACTGCTTCAAAGGGAAAAAAAAAGATATATATGCAATATCACATGAGTAGGAGTGCGATATGGCTCTATATCATCACGATCTGTGGCCTCGTTCCTATGGTGCCTAATCACAGCCGTGCTGATATAGAGCCATATCGCACTCCTACTCATGTGATATTGCATATATATCTTTTTTCTTTCTACATTCATTAATTAGTGCATTAAGTGCAGCTCAATTGATAAGTAATTAATAACATCACACTCTCAGTGTGTCTGCCAGAGGTCATAGCATAAAATGGAGAGAGATGAGTGTTTTTAGATGTAAACAGCTGTTGGAACAACATCTGGAGCCTCTGATGAATCAGAAGTAGTCACAATAATGAAAAAAGAACATTTTCCGATGAGATACACATGCTCATAGACACATGCCTCCTGTCGGAGTTATACAAGTGTTTTACGGTCATATTGGATCTCAACTTCCAAAACTATCCTCAACAATATTTTGCTTGGAATTCACAGACAGAACAGCCCGTCCCTACAAAGTTCCTGAAAACACACACACTCACTGTCACCATCTTCCTGAGAGGGAAAAACACACCAGACCTCCCATTAAATCCTCTTCCTTCATCCTTCACCTCAGATTTGTCCAAACATCAATCCCACAGACCTCATGAGTTGTTTTGACGGGAACTGAAGGGTGATGCAATTGGCCCGTTTCACACTGTCAAATCATTTTGTCATCAGCAGATATGATCAGCTCTGTTTTATTTTACCTGATTATAAAAGTAGCAAACCTTTTTTTTTTATTCTCAGTTAAATTCAATTCAATCTTTGCCTTGCAGTTCTGGAGAAAAGCGAATTTAAGGATGACTCGCAGTTTTTCCGCTTCTATGCCGATGAGGAGACTGAGGGTACGAGCTCCAAGAGTAAACAGCTTCGCAGTGACTTCAAACTCATCGAGAACATCCTTGCCAAATCCTTAGTGGTGAGATACAAAGACACACACACATCAGGGGGATCACCCCTGTGGAGAGCAGTGTTGAGGGATAACCAACTAGCAATACTACTTAACTTAACCACATTTTTCTGTAGCGTGACAGTAGCTGAACTTCTTTCAAAATGCAATAGCTTTTCTAAAAACAGCATCTGTTTATACTACGTGTCCCTTTACAGCCTATATGAACTAGGGCATCAAAATAATCAAAGGCTCTTTCCTGTCGTTTCTCACAAATATAGCTTTGATTAGTGCGATTTATTCTTGTAAATCAGTTTTTCACTGATTCTTTTGAGTCTCTCTGGGGAATTTATGTCATCTTTTTGTAGAAAAATGTCACTATGTGTTCTACTTTAAATTAGGGTGCTTTTTTTTTTTTTGGTAGTGGTTTTTATTAAGGGGTGATAGCACTACTCTGAGTATGCAAAATTTCTTTCGACTCTTCAACGGATGAGATATGGCACCTTTTTTAAAAACTTTAAATTCAGCAAAGTATAACAAATAATAATAAATCCAAAATGTAAAGATATGCAATCTACTCCAATTTCTTGTAACACTGCAAACCCTTGTGAAGTTTGTATTCTTTTAATACATCTAAATCCCTGTTTACACTCGCCAAATACTCGAAATACTGTGTCGAGTTGAGTTTAGTTTTTGGTTCTTTTGTAGCGTGGGTTTGATGAAGTGTAATAAAAGACATCATCACGTGTGTACCTTACTACTTCTTCTCACCGCTGCTTCCTGATAGTTTAGAGATCAGTTACTCTGAGTCGCCCCCTGTCATTTCAAAGAATAGTACAACGGCAAACGAGTCGAGTATAAACGCCTCATCCGTTTGGGGAGGAGCGCATGCAGTCAGCGGAGGCTCGCAGTGAAGAGCCAGGCGAATGTATACACAAGGCTTAAGAGGTCACAATGTGACGTATCAATCTTGTCACACGTCATGCAAATTCACAGGTCAGAGTTCACCAAACTTGAACTTTTAACGCAGCATAATGCGAAAACGTCTTGACACCAAAAAAATGTAGTGTGACCGCCTCTTTAGATGTATTTACTGTAGATTTGCTCATAGGGTAAGTTTAGTCTTAATACGCTATCTGACATCCTGTTCTCATAGTAAAAATATGTTTGATTATAGTTCAACCACTCTAAATTATGAGTAGAAAAATTGTGTGACTGTATACACTGCGTTCCAAATTATCATGCAAGAGACAAATCAGTAAGATTTCTGTACAATAAACATTCAGATTTTAGTTTTTCTAAGAAAATGTTTGTTCGTTTATTTATCCATGTCTTTTTAGATAACTGGTATCAATCTCAGACTAAATAATTTGCCAGATCTATGGAAACCCTACTTAGAGGTCGTTCCACATTATTAAGCAAGTCACAGTTCTCATGCAATATGGGGAGGAAGAAAGATCTTTTTGAAGATGAAAAGCATGAAATGGTGCGATGTTGTGCAAAAGGCATGAAAACAACTAATATTTTGTGAAAACTGAATGGAGATTATCAAATTATCATAAGATTTGTGAGTGATTTAGAGCACAGCAGAACTCAGTCAGATAAAGGCTTATTAAAGAAAGTTCCTGTCAAAAAAATGTATTGTATTAAAAGGGCAGCTATAAAAAAAAAGCCAGTGTTGAGCAGCAAACAGGTATTTGAAGCTGCTGGTGCCTCTGGAGTCTCAGGATGCTCTCCATGCAGGCTGGCAGTTGTGCGCAAAGGTGCCTTCTGAAATACAATGCACTATGCACTATCCCATGCTGCAAAAAAACGCCACAGCAATAAAACTGTTTGAAAATGTATTTCTACACCCACTCTAAATGTTTCTCTTTGTGAGGTTTGGTTAGTGGTGTCTAAAATGCATCTTTACGCACAACTGCCAGCCTGCATGGAGAGCTTCTTGAGACTCCAGAGACACCAGCAGCTTCAAATACCTGTTTGCTGCTCAACACTGGCTTTTTTTTTTATAGCTGCCCTTTTAATACAATACATTTTTTTGACAGGAACTTTCTTTAATAAGCCTTTATCTGACCGAGTTCTGCTGTGCTCTAAATCACTTACAAATCTTATGATAATTCGATAATCTCTATTCAGTTTCACACAATATTAGTTGTTTTCATGCCTTTTGCACAACATTGCACCATTTCATGCTTTTCATCTTCAGGAAGATCTTTCTTCCTCCCCATATTGCATGTGAACTGTGACTTGCTTAATAATGTGGAACAACCTCTAAGTAGGGTTTCCATAGATCTGGCCAATTATTTTGTCTGAGATTGATACCAGTTATCTAAAAAGACATGGATAAATAAACAAACAAACATTTTCTTAGAAAAACTAAAATCTGAATGTTTATTGTACTGAAATCTTACTGATATGTCAATTGCATAATAATTTGGAACGCAGTGTAAGATTCAGATCATTATCATTTTAACCCAGTGACCTCAGTAACAACAATACTAACATAAAATGAAATCCAATTATTGTATGCTGAAAAAAATAACACACATTTACAACACACCCACCTATATTCATAGACACATACACATGCTACTACACACACTCAAGCACAACCATCAGCAGTGCATTGATTTTTCTCCTTAGTGCCAATTAAGACCCTCCTTAGCCATCAGTAATTACCCTGACCTTTACAAACTACTCTTTCATCCCTTATAGACTGACAGATTCCTCCTCCAGACCATCAAATGCATAAAAATCTTGCACTCTCTCCTCTCTGATCAGAGGCTAAGAGCTTCTCGATTTACCCTCCTCATTTAGCCCTCTCAGACGTCACGCCACTGCAGTTTTTCAGAGAAAATAATGGTTGATGGATAGAAATAAAACAGAGGCTGGTAAACATGTTCTGCTTTAGCTCTTAGATAATAAAAGCACATAAAAGCCCGTCTCATGTGTAGCTGTGGAGAAATTGAGCATTATATCCTTGTTATGATCCAGAGATGATCATGGCCTAAAGCTAGTTAACGCCTTTAGCACCTGAGATGACCTGTTAGCATGCAGCTGTGGCACATTTGAACAGATTATTGTTTAGCTATTTTTAGAAGAACATCTTAACACCTCAAACAGCTTTTGGACTAGAGGATGCATAGCTCGTTCACACGTTTGCACAAACGCTGCTCTCTCAGCATGGCACCGAACTGCTTAATCACATTTTGAGTTCTGAAAGTAACACGTTCTGTTCCGTTCTGTCACTAGCTGAAGTTATTCTTAGTTGCACAAATAAAACCATCATATAATAATTTCCTTCGCTTCTGCTAATATTGACCGTCGTGAGGATATAGTTGACTCTCTTGTCCCCCTGTACAGATCCATCCTGAAGAGGAGGACTATGGGTTTGAGATCGAAGAGAAGAACAAGGCCATCGTAGTGAAGAGTGTGACCAGGGGCTCATTTGCAGAGGTATGATGTAATGCATTCATCTTGTAAATTGAGCATTGCTGCATGCAGGTATCAGATGCATTTTTGATTGAAGGCCATTTTTTTCCCCAAAATGCAATGAGAAGAAAAAAAAAAAACATTCCCAAAATACATACCAGTGGTTGACTTGAGTCTCACAGAGTCTGCCACATTTGGGTTTTTCCCTAGTAAGCTGTGTTTTCTTTCTTATAAGGCATTTCCACCCAAATTCTGTCCATATATGTGAGCTGATAGCCTTCCATAGAGAGTTACAAAACCTAAACCTCTTTTTTCTCATGTTTTAACATGGAGTTGCAGTATTTTTGCAAGGTCGTGTCTGATCATCAGTCACATTTAGCAATGGGTCGTTGAAATAATATGTTAACATTAAGGTTATATTCATATTTGGACTATGCAATTTCATAAAACATGTCAAAATCAAAATCATTTTATGTTCTTCATATCTGTACATTTTATTCACACTATAGACTTATTCACACTCCACATGGTTTTACATATATATAAATATAGTGGAAAGACCAAGTGGAGGCGTCCCTGTTTTGTGCCATGCTCTACTGTAATACAATCTGATAGATGTCCATTTATTTTTATCCTGTGTGTGGGGTTGTCTAATAATGTGTTCACCTTTCTTAAAGGATTAGTTCACTTTAAAATGAAAATTACCCCAAGCTTTACTCTCCCTCAAGCCATCCTAGGTGTATATGACTCTCTTCTTTCTGATGAACACAATCAGAGTTATATTAATAAATATCCTGATGCATCCAAGCTTTATAATGGCAGTGAATGGGACCAACTAGTATGAAGTATTCAACTTACGTAACTTTTCGGAAGACAAAGGACGTAGCGTAAGCATTTTGAACTGCGAGAGGCATTACACTTTCTTCCTAAATTTAAT
Source organism: Megalobrama amblycephala (assembly GCF_018812025.1). NCBI lineage: Eukaryota > Metazoa > Chordata > Actinopteri > Cypriniformes > Xenocyprididae > Megalobrama > Megalobrama amblycephala. The sequence goes on along the minus strand of NC_063055.1, from coordinate 24,806,164 downwards.
CTGGTCTGGTGGAAGCTAGATATTTTACTTTGTAACTTGTTAAATGTGGATATTTTTCTTACTCAAGCTGATTGCTTCACTTCAGAAGGACTTTATTAACCCCTGGAGCCGTGTGGAGTACGTTTATGATGGATAGATGCACTTTCTTGAGCTTCATACTCGTTGGTCCCGTTCACTGCCATTATAAAGCTTGGATGCGCCAGTATATTTATTAATATAACTCAGATTATATACCTAGGATGGCTTGAGGGTGAGTAAATCTTGGGGTAATTTTCATTTTAAAGTGAACTAATCCTTTAAACTCTTCTTGAAGGCAGATCTCTCAGGGACTCTTTGGCATCTAACCATGATTGTTTCCCAGGTCTTTTGTTGGATGTGTAGTATGGATCTAATCTGATAAGTCTGCCTTTGGGGAATAAACCCTGATCATTATGTGTCATTTGGAGGAGGAGGACTTCTTCAACTTGGATGCATTATTTTCAGTGCACAAGGTTATTTGTGTTCACGCTCTCTACAGCTCTGCCAGATATTTATGGAAAAAGATCGGTAGATAATTATGGTTAAGATCTAAACCACCACTAATTTTATCCCCACTGTGCCTGTTAGACCTGACATGAGACATTTTGTCCATATTAAAGTGTCACACTGCTGCTCTCAGGAGCATATAAAGAAAATGAGAGTGTGACTGTAATGGTGATTAATACAGGGAGTGAATAGAAGTGCTGTATGTCCTGACACAGTTGTGTCACGGGCCGCTCAGATCTGCAGACTTGAGTTCATGTGTCGGGTCCAGGACATGCTTGCTTAATTCATTCACTCCCTCTGTCTTCACAGCTCTGCTCTCTGGAGATCTGAGAGAAGCAATTAAGCATGTCCCATCATATTCTCCACAGAGTCCTCACACTTCATCTTTTTTTTCTCTCCTTCTTTAAAACTTGCCCTTTCTTTCTTTCTTTCTTTCTTTCTTTCTTTCTTTCTTTCTTTCTTTCTTTCTTTCTTTCTTTCTTTCTTTCTTTCTGCTTACAAAGGTTTTAGGCTGTGTAACTCTCTATTGTACCAAATGTGTAGGTTCCTTCCCCCCCTTTCCTTTCATTCCTTGTTTCTTCTCTTCCTTCCTTCTTTCTTTCCTTTGCACTTTCTTTCCTTCAATCTTTTCTTCCATCCTCTTCTCTTTCCTTCCTTCCTGCATTTCATTAGTTTGTTCATTCCTTTTTTACTTATAATTGCACGTTTTTAATTACCACTTCAAATGAACTGCTCAGTAATCTGAATTGCTGCTTATAACTTATAAATATTTTAAGCTATTTAAAGCTCTTTTGCCATAAAGGTGCGAGGTTCTTTCTTCAATTCTTCTGACTATCCTCTAATCCTCATTAACATATCACTCATTTCTCTGTCTCTCTCTCTCCTCTCTTTGTCTTTCTCTTTGGCCACATACACACTGTATAGTTTGAGCAGTGACGACCCCTAAATTATCATTCTGTTTGTTTACAGAACACGACTCTCTCCCGAAATTGCATGATTGACACCGTGGTAACCATAGCAACATTCTGGCGTCTCACGGACGCATCTGCAATGCACGTTTAAATGTCATTAAAGGGTTAGTTCACCCAAAAATGAAAATTCTGTCATTTATTACTTACCCTCATGTCGTTCCACACCCGTAAGACCTTCGTTAATCTTCGGAACACAAATTAAGATATTTTAGTTGAAATCCGATGGCTCCGTGAGGCCTGCATAGGGAGCAATGACACTTCCTCACTCAAGATCCATAAAGGTACTAAAAACATATTTAAATCGGATCATGTGAGTAGAGTGGTTCAATATTAGTATTATAAAGCAACGAGAATATTTTTGGAGCGCCAAAAAAACAAAATAACGACTTATTTAGTGATGGCCGATTTCAAAACACTGCTTCAGGATGCATCGGAGCATAAATGAATCAGTGTGTCGAATCATGATTAAGATCATGTGTCAAACTGCCAACGGCTGAAATCACATGACTTTGGCGATCCGAATCATGATTCGACACACTGATTCATTTGTGCTCCGAATCTTCCTGAAGCAGTGTTTTGAAATCGGCCATCACTAAATAAGTCGTTATTTAGTTTTTTTTGGCGCTCCAAAAATATTCTCGTCGCTTTATAATATTAATATTGAACCACTGTACTCACATGAACTGATTTAAATATGTTTTTAGTACCTTTATGGATCTTGAGAGAGGAAGTGTCATTGCTCCCTATGGAGGCCTCACGGAGCCATCGGATTTCAACTAAAATATCTTAATTTGTGTTCTGAAGATTAACGAAAGTCTTACGGGTATGGCATGAGGGTGAGTAATAAATGACAGAATTTTCATTTTTGGGTGAACTAACCTTTTAACAGCTAGTTGTTCAGTTTGGATCAGTAAACACTGCATTTTTTTTTTAAGTCTATCAATTCAAATAGATTGTAGAATGTGGTTGTCACTCCTGTAAATGACTGAACTCTTTGTGTACATAGCAGGATTAACTACCTAATTTGTTTGTGTAATTTGTGTACCTAATTTGTGTTTTGTATATGTGGCCTTTCTCTCTCTCCCTCCCTTTCACATCCTAATGCAAAGCAAAGAAAAGTGTTATGAATGACATCCTTAATTTATTTCCCCCCTTATTTTTGATTGTTTGTCAGCTGGACTCTTGGTATTTCCTTTGTTTTCATGTTTTTTTTTATTTTGTCCAGATGGCAGGCCTGCAGTCGGGAAGAAAGATCTACTCCATTAATGAGGACCTGGTGTTTCTGAGGCCCTTTTCTGAGGTGGAGACCATGATCAACCAGTCCTTCTGTATACGCCGTTCCCTCAGACTGCTGGTGGCCACCAAGAACAAAGAGTGAGACTACATACATGGCAGAAATCAGATACTTACGCACAGACACACAGACGTGTTAAACGTAGCCAGGCACAGTGTAAAAGGACACTACTGGTGTTAGAGTTACATGCAGGAAAGCTGCACATGGCAAAACATTGTTGTTTTCAAAAGAGAATTCATTAATATTTAAACGAATGCCAGCACTTCTTGTTCCTCAGTGTAGACACTTTTATGTGTCCCAACCATGAAAAAAAAAAAAGATATTTGCTACATACCACAAAAGACATTTAGTAAAACACTCTTGCTCATGTTATATTGCTTAAATAAAAGGGACACAAAAAAGCCTAGCTTACGTGCTTGTCATATCTGTGTGTGTGTATCTGATAGGATTGTGAAGATTCCGGATGTTCATGGCATTCTTCCGTTTGTTCTCTGCGGTTCTTGTCCACCTTACGTTCATGCAGTGAAAAAAGGTGAGTTCTCATTGTTTGTAATGATCAAAAAACACATACACATTATGTCAAATTCATCTGTAAAGTGATTATGGCCTCAAAAACCAGACCCATCTTGTTTTTTCCATTAAATTCACGTGTCTCATACTGAATTGAGGAATGTATTGCATTCCTTCTGTCTAACCTGCCAGACAGATGTTAATGTTCTATAAAAAGCTTTGAAATTAAGCAAATTTGTGACACCAGGCTGCAGTGGTGGTCATGTGATCAACATCTGGAGCTCTTCAATAAAATTTTTCTGGATTTATAAAGCACATTCTAGGAGCTTTTTGAAGTTAAAGCCATTAGCTCATCTTCGCAGCACTTAGACAAATGCAAAAAGGGATTTATGATGTGTCATTATGGGAGCTTTCATCACTGCCAGTTCTCCTGAAAGCAGGCGGTGTAAATTCCAGAATAAGTGGTCTATTCAAGGCAGAGCTGAGAATATGTGAAGTTGTCCTGTTAATAAACGATAATCTTAAGTTCTGCTTGGCTCATAAATCTTATTGTTGCTGCAACTCGCAGAGATGCCCAATTGAAAATCTCTACTTCAAACAGTTTTCTTTATTTAGCTTGCAAGAATTTTTTTTTTTTTTTTTTTTTTTTTTTTTTTTGTGGCATACTCTCTCATTATGGGCATCATTTTATGATCTGACATGTCTCATTGAGCTGATATTGCAGGACAGGTACCTAGGAGTACATATAAAAAGCTACATTCTTAAAAATAAAGGTTCCAAAAAGTAATTTAATAAGTAGCGCAAGAAACATTTTAGGTCCCCAAAAAAACCTTTCAGTGAACAATTCCTAAAAGAATCATTTTTTCTTATTTCAAAGAGTATTTTAGTAATCTGAAGATCCTTTTTCACCATGAAGAACTTTTGTGCAATGGAAAGGGTACATGGATGTTAAAGGTTCTTCATTGAACCATAAATGCCAATAAAGAACCTTTATTTTTAAGAGTAGGTATCAAAAGACCAGGAATATGTGTGTATATATATATATATATATATATATATATATATAGCTCTGGAAAAAATTAAGAGACCACTCCAAGTTCAGAAATCAATATTAAGTGGTCTCTTAATTTTTTCCAGAGCTGTATATATATATATACAGTAGTCAACATTTGAAGTGGATCAAAAAAGTTAATCAAAACTGTCCTAAGAACTAAGCTGTCCTAAGAGGAAGGTTTTAGGACAACTTTGATGAAAGGTTTTGATCCACTTCAAATGTTGACTACTAAATGCATTGACGTACAACAAACACATACAGCTAGGTTCCTACTGTACAAATATAAAGTGATGCTTAATCAACACTGATGAGACAGCAAACATCACATCAAACACATTGTGTGTTAGACAGTGTCTATACCAGTTTGGATTTGCCTGTAAAGTAAAGTATATGTAAAGTATACAATCTTTTCACATCAAAATCATCCATTTGACATCTTTTATTGCTTCATTTAAGGCCATTGTGCATTACAGCCATTATGTTTGTGTGTATACAGGCTCTGAGGCAGCAGCAGTGGGTCTTCAGCCTGGTCAGTGTGTGCTTAAAGTCAATGGCAACAACATGAACCAGAGCAGTTACCGGGAAGTCTTGGAGCACTTCAGTGGCCATCAGCCTGTCCTGGAGCAGCAAGACACGGTGATAATTAGCACTGCATTGTGTTTAACACTGCATTATGTGTTTTTTATAGGCTATGTTGACCCACATATGGTGATCCCAGAGGTTATTTGTTTCTGACACTCTATACAGTACCTGTTTCCTCCCTTTGTGACATTGTTTTTTTCTTCTGCCACAGTGCTGTGGTCAGTGGGCGTACCGTGTGTATGAGGATGTGGAAGAGCAGATGTCTTTCAGGGGTTGTGAGAATGGCTCAGATTCAGAGGATGGCTGCACTAATGGAACAGGTAGAGTGTGTGTGTGTTTGCTGGCAAATGACAGGTGTACGCAAAAGAAAGTTATTATCGTTAACGGAAACTATTATGAATGCAAAAGTCATGGGAACACTAGATCCAATGTCACATGTATTTGTGAATGCAACCTCGTGTGAAGAAGTTTTGTCATCTGCTCTCCACCAAAATGCAAAGACATTTGACCAATAGAGGATAAAAACATATTTGATCTTTTGGGTGAATTCAAACAAATAACAAACGGATTAATATCTCAAACCTGGCTTGACATTTATAATATTACAAAGGATTTTTATTTCAAATAAATGCTGGTCCACAAAAATATCAAGCTGCACAGCACTGATAATAAGAAATGTTTCTTATTTATTTCTTTGTAATAACCAAATCAGAATATTAGAATGATTTCTGAAGGATCATGTGACATTGAAGACTGGAGTAATGGCTTAAACTATATTAAAACAGAAAACAGATATTTTAAATTGTAATACTACTTCACAATATCACAGTTTTTACTGTATTTTTGATCAAATAAATGGAGCCTTGAAGAACATAAAAAACTCAAAAACATAAAAAAAAAAAAAAAAAAGTCTTACCAAACCCACTTTGAACAGTTGTGTGTGTGTGTGTGACTATTTCTGAACAATTTAAACTAAAACTAAACTGAAAATAAAAATGCACAATTAAATAAAATAACTATTTCATTTGTTTTTCAAAAATCATTTTCATAATTAACCTTTGTGATGGAAATGTGATTGAAAATGGTTCTGTACATATTCCTCTGTGTTCCTGCTGGATTCTATATATTTGTGTGTTCTTTGGATTTTCTAGGCTCTGTAAGAAGGCTGGAACTGTTGTCCATCTCTGACGATGTTCCTTCGGTCAGTCTGAATGTGGATAATGTTCATGTGGAACATGGTGTTGTGTACGAGTACGTCAGCACAGCAGGGATCAAACATTGTGTTCTGGAGAAGATGGTGGAACCCAAGGGCTGCTTCAACCTCGCTGCAAAGGTCAGATGAGGGTCAAACAATAAATATATAACTTTATATATTTTGTTTTTTTGAACAAATTTTGTTTCTGATGACCTATGATTGGGCCTGTGCATATATATATATATATATATATATATATATATATATGTTAAATTCAATATGGACATACAGAGGAAGTTTTCTCTAACCTATCACATGTTCTTGTGTATTTTGAATTCTCTCAGATACTGGAGGCCTTTGTGAAGGACGACAGTCTGTTTGTAAAGAGCTGTCGGCAGCTAATGGCTCAGAATGAGAAGGTGGTGACGATGCCACAGTTTGAGTTTCGAAACATCTGTGACACCAAGCTGGAGAGCATAGACAAACGCATTTTCAGCTACAAGCAGGTGTGGCATCTCTCGATGTTACTGCTTAGTCATTTTGTCATATTCCCTTGTGCACTTCATATTAGATAATAAAATATCACAATGTTTTGAGACACGAATTGCCATTTTTGCTGAATTTGCCAAGTGCTGTTTCGTGGAGCTTTAATATTCTCCTCTTGTCAGTTTGTGGAGGAATTGCAGACAAAGGCCTGGCCCACGTTTAAGCAGGCGAGCACTAAACCTCACGTTCTTGGCTGCATGGACTTTGTCCCTACAAACTGTCACCTGAACCTGATGCAGGTGTCCTGCCCAAAGAACACCTCCTCAGCCGGACGGGCCTTCAGCATCCGCTTTGGACGCAAGAACTCCTTCTTTGGCCTTGATCCTGACCAAGGTGCATAGTTATGTTACAGTTTATAACTGGAAGGATTTAATGTTAAATATTATATAGTATTTATTATAATATTTAAATATTCTTTTATAATAAATGTTAATATCTCTATTTCTCATAAAAGCTTAAAATATGTTATAGAGAATATAGAATTTTTAAGTCTGAAAAATACTACTATGTTAAAATCACTCAATTCCCAGATGGAATTATTTACATTGTGGATTCAGCTCATGGGCTCAGTTAGCCAAATCTCCACATTATGGTCATTGAAAGTTGTAAAATAGTAATTAAGCTTTATGGTAAAATCCTCCCAGGTCTTGTAAAAATCATGGCCTGCTATTCCCAAAGTAATCCAGAGCTTTTTAAAGCACCTCCATCAGACCTCCATTAAGACACCATTAGGCCGTAATAAGTAGCTTTTAGTGAGGTCATCCTCCTCTGTCCCACAGGCCTACAGTGTTTCACTCAGTGAGGCCTAACGCCTTCATCTCTCTCTTATTATCACTGTTTGTTTTTTTATGATGCTTTATTTAAGAGGGCAAAACTTAAGTCATATTAGGTTTGTCAGATTTGTCCAGATATATTCAAAGCAATTTTTCCATTCATTTTGTAAAATATAATTTTAGTTTTCTTAACTGGATTAGCAGTAATGCCTGGAAGTGATACAAGTTAAATATACCTATAAATTAATAAACTTTTTGTTATATTTTTTGCTTGACAGACGCGACTTGCGCGAATAAATCGCGCTATTCGTGCCTAATTGGACGCTTGAACATTTTGAGTTTACTCGCTTCATTCGCGCGTGAAAATCCCTTCACAACAGACGCGAATTCGCGTCATGAGAGGGGCTCTCCCGCTCCTTTATGTATCCCAGACTCTCCCACTGCTTTCTGCACACTTCCTCTGAATAAACACAACTTGTCAGTGGGGAAATTATTGTAAATTACAGCGAATAAGCTCAATTGGTCGTCTTTAGTTGGCTTGTAGTCTTAATATGTATATAGAGCTCAAATTGAGTAAAGACCGTTTTTTACAACTTATCAGATTGTCCGACCTCCTCACTCACTTTCTTTCAAACACGATCCTTTTTATTTCTGTTTCTATAAATGTATGAAGATGTACAGCGACGATGATTTTGTCCTCCATTGTTGTTTCGAATTTCTGCCTCAGCTCGCTACGTCACTTCACTACTAGAGCAAGCTCCTGATTGGTTAACGTGGCGCGGAAATTCGCCAAAGTTCAGATTTTTCAACTTGCGCGATTCGTGCGAATCACGCGTTAAGCGTTAAGCTTACCGCTTCATTCGCGTCCGGTGTGAATGCACCATAACTGATGCTTCCAAGACTGTTATAATCCATTCTGCAATTTTCAAGACCAGTAATATTTGGCTAAATTTTGAAAATTCACTTGGGCATCCCTCAAACTTGAGGCAAAGCTGATTCATCTGGCTTACATTTTTGGCTCCACCTGCCCAGATTGCTGCAGCCCAAATTACTGTCTAGCCGCCACGTGTAGCTGGGAAAAGGACCACATAATGCTTTGTTCCTTATGCTCCTCAGCACGAGATGTTTTATTTTTCAGTCTCTGCTACACATCTGTTATGCAGTTGTCTCACGGTCAGAGATGTTTAAAATTCCTCCGGTACACTTCTCTGCAGCCATGGTCCATGGCTTTACCACATGCAACAGTATGCCTCACTGGTTTTCAGCCATTCAATTCTTCTGTTTATTTAGTCACAGAAGCCCAAACCTAGGCACTTTGTCCCTAGACAGCATTTTAAGGTCTGGGTACCACAATTATGTCTTCTCTAGACTTAAATGTGAGGCAGCATTGCTTATATAACCCAGATTGCATTGCAACAAACTTACAAAGTGACACAAGAAATCCAGGATGCCGTACAAATGGAGAAAAGTGATTTTTTTTAAATTTATTTATCTTATTGATTACTGTCATTTTGTTCCTGCAGCCAATCTGAATCCCATGTCCCACGCTGTGCACTGTGTGACCAGCATGGCGGCCCCCTCCTGGAGTTGCCTTAGTTTGGATGAAGAGACAGAGGAGGGTGAGGGGAGCACGGAGGACGGCAGGAAGCATGAAGAGGGAGGTCTCAGTTTCCTCCTCAAACAGGAAGACACAGAGAGCCAGGACAATTACATCTGCCTCTACAACCGCCTGGACATTTCAGTGCGAGAGATGAAGCAATACGTGGCCCAGATAGATGTGTAAGTGGTGTGAGGTAGTTTAACAGTGTATTATAATAGTGTTTTAAAATAGATTTAAACTTTTACAAGAGGGAAATTATTAAATAGCTGAAATAAATGGTAAAACATTTTAAGCACATCACTGTATCATTTAAAGGCACAAATTGGCACAGCTTTTTTCAAATTCTCATCTGAAAGCTGGGAGTATATTTTAGATAAGTAGGTTTTAGTTGCCTCCTATTTGAGGAGTTCCTCGAGTTCAAAATGTCAGGATGTTCTTTTATGACAGTCTAAAAATATTTAGGGCTTAGACAGAAAAAAAAAGACTGAAGCCATAACAGACGACTGCAGAGGAAACATTTCAACGGCATCTCAGGAGGAACAAATGTTTGTTATTCAGTGGTGAGCATGTGCTGATGTAGAAGTTAATTGTCAGTGAAATGGAGTCATTTTCCTGTCCCATTCCCTCACCTCTCTCCCAGTGCCTTTGTCAGTCTACACTTCACTGTCTATAAAAGAACAAAGCTTGTTAGAAAAAAAATATAAGGGTGTTTGTTCAACTCTTTTGTCCTTATTGTCTTAAAACAGTCTTTAAATAAGCTAGAAAAATAAGCTCATTTAAAGGGGCTATATGTAGAAATCTTGTTATTAGCAACACTGTTTGCACCAGCTCTGCAATTCACCGGCATCATATCAACAGATGAGGTAATTAAAATTACACTGTTATGATAGTTTGATTATAAAGTATATTTAAGACCATAGACACTATATATCTGGCTATGTGAGACTATAGTTTGAATTAATGTCTTTGCAAGACACATTGACATTATAGTACAGAATGGCTCTTTCGGCATTATCATGAACATTGTATAAGCATTCATTTCACGTGTCATTGAACGGAAAAGACACTCTCGGGACCATGGGTAAACATCACATCCTTTTGATTTTCCTGGCCAAAAAAAAAAAAAAAAAAATAGTCCTTCACATAAAAAGTCTACAGGCTTTCATAGACAACCTAGGGGGAAGGTATAAAAAAAAAATCTATCATTTATTTGATCAAAATACCAGTACAAATTGTAATATTGTGAAGTAATATTGCAAATTAAAATAATCTGTTTTCTATTCTATATATTTTAAATTTTTTAATTTTCAGGATACTTGAAAAAGCACTCTTATAATTCATTAGAACAATTCCTGTCTAGCTGTTTCCTAACCTCTCTTAATATGTTTCAACTTAGACTTCTGTCATCGATAACTGGACCGACCCAGCCACAGGGCTCAGAGCCACCCTCGTTTGAGAGCGCCCCCTCAACCTCTCCCATACCGGAGGAGACGGACCAAGACAAGACGGAGCATGGTGGGAACAAGAGAGTGTGCTTCAAAGTGAATGAAGACGATCAGGAGGACTCTGGACATGACACCATGAGCTACAGAGACTCATACAGGTGGGTTGATAATGATGTTTATGAATCATGTTCAAGCCAGGGTGCTTAAATGGGTAACACAGGTTCGAGTCCAGCCTGCAACAGTCCTGATCCCATCATCTCTCCTTTCTAAAATGTCAATATTGATAAGAACAGCAACTAAGTTCTCTCTTATGAGTTTCATAATAACATTTGGTTTTCAATTAAATGACATGTATAAAAGATTATTTAAAATCCCAGTCTTCATCCAGCACGCATGAAGCAGAGAGAGGCGAGAGAGAGTGAGCGTGACGGGGCTTCTGGGCTCCTGTCTGACCCTCCTGTCAAACAGATGTTGCTAAAACAGACACGTAGAGGGACGATAAACATCCCTTACAAAGAACCTGTTGTGTCACAGCGACCCAGACGCCCGCTTTAACCACTAAAGAATATGTTCAGTCACCGTTATGTCATCATTATATGGAGCAAAGTTTGTTTGGTTGTGATCTAGACCTGACGGAGCATGGCAAAACTGAGACTGACCACAGTGGATTTTTTTGCTTCTGTCAGGATAAACGGATGCCTGCCTGTTCACCCTCTATCATTATGTGGCGTTCCGCTTTAAAATCCTGCTGCTCTGTGATAGGGTGAGCTCATGAACAGCTGCAGTCGTCATGTTTTATAGATAGAACAAACGTTTTTTCCTCTATTTAGACTCTTACAGTAAGTAACTGGATTTGTCTGTGGGATGAAGGTAGACCGTCTGTTCTTGATATCGTGAGAAAAGGGAACATAAAGGCTCGGGAGGTTGAATTTTAAAACTTTTTTAAAAGAATGCTCCTTTTTTAGTTTTTCAGCTTCTGGGAGTGTTGCAACCTGCTGGTCATGAGCTTGATTTGCTTCCATTCTTGGCTTGTGGTGGCACTAAATTCGGCCTCTTCTCTGCTCTCTGTGGGGTGGGGAAAGGGAACTTCTGCTACTCTTCTACTACTAGTGGGTAGAAGCACAGCCTGTTTTCCCCTCTCAAGCTTTTTTGGAGAACAAAAAGACATATTTAAAAAGTTTCATTCTGTCTCAGAGTAAACATTTCAAGGCTGCCAAGTAGACATCCACCTAAAACATTGTTGATTTTAGTGGATAAACTAAGATTGAAATTAAAAGTTTGTTGATGTTTAAATTGTTGTGAAATGACTTCAGCTCTTTTAATCAGTGCGCCATTGTTTTAAAGGTATAGTTCACCCAAAAATGACAATTCGTCCATCATTTACTTAGTTTCATGTTGTTCCAAACCAGTATAACATTCTGATTCCTCAATGTTTTAATGTCCATGCAATCAAAGACAAACCATAAAAACATTCTTCCAAACATCATTTGTGTCCAACAGAAGAAAGTAGGACATAAAGCAGTACTTTTGGGTGATTGTAAGAATTAAAGGGATAGTTCACCCAAAAATGAAAATTTGATGTTTATCTGCTTACCCCCAGCGCATCCAAGATGTAGGTGACTTTGTTTCTTCAGTAGAACACAAATGATGATTTTTAACTCCAACCGTTGCAGTCTGTCAGTCAAATAATGCGAGTGGATGGGAACTTCTACTTTAAGAGTAAATAAAACTTGCATAGACAAGTCAAAATTAAACCCTGCGGCTCGTGACGACACATTGATGTCCTAAGACACAAAACTATCGGTTTGTGCGAGAAACTGAACAGTATTTATATCATTTTTTAACTCTAATACACCACTATGTCCAACCGCATTCAGCACTCGTTAGTAAGGTCTGATCGCGCTCTGACAGCGGCAGTGATGTCTCGCTCTAATTGAAGTATATGCGCGAGACATCACTGCCACTGTCAGAGCGCGATCAGACCTTACTAAGCGATTGCTGAACGCAGTTGGACATAGTGGTGTATTAGAGTCAAAAAATTACATACTGTTCGGTTTCTCGCACAAACCGATCGTTTCGTGTCTAATTTGGACTTGTCTATGCAAGTTTTATTTACTCTTATAGTAGAAGTTCCCATCCACTCGCATTATTTGACTGACAGACAGCAACGGTTGGAGTTAAAAATCATAATTTGTGTTCTACTGAAGAAACAAAGTCACCTACATCTTGGATGCGCTGGGGGTAAGCAGATAAACATCAAATTTTCATTTTTGGGTGAACTATCCCTTTAATGCAAATTCAACCAGTTGCATGTTTTTTGGTGTTAACCTGAGGAGCAAAAAGCAATATTTGCTAAATCAAAATCCATAATTCTGGGCCCAGACAAATTGATTAATATGTGCTCAACTGTTACTGCAGTGAATTTCATCATTAAATGAGCATGGACCGACCATACAGAGAGCCTAGAAAATTGTTTGTTTCAGTGAATTTCTCCTTTTAGATTTGTATTTTTTTCAGCTTTGAATAATAACTGAACTCTGTATCAGTTTGATTGACTATCATACTTTCAGAACGATTCAAAAAAAGACTTAATATCAAATTTTGAATTGGTTTCTACAAGCATCCTTTTCATCACATAAACATTTGTACTTGTGTGTTTTCTACAGTGAGTGTAACAGTAACCGGGACTCAGTGCTGTCATACACCAGCGTCCGGAGCAACAGTTCTTACCTGGGCAGTGATGAGATGGGCTCAGGTAACTGACGTCTTTCAGATAAGGTTACAATATTGAAATTCAGGACAATTACTAAAAGGAAATTGCAACTTTTATTTTGTTTTCCAGGAGATGAGTTGCCATGTGATATGCAGATCCCTTTTGACAAGCAGGATAAACTACACGGATGTCTGGAACACCTTTTCAATCAGGTATATTGACTTCCTCACTCATAAATGAAACTTTTAGAGTCATTTGCCAATTCAAACTTGATATTCCCTTTGTATCTGTTGCCCTTTGTCTGACTCCACTCACCTCCTCATTTTGTCTTCTATTTTTGCTCTTCATCAATACATGCCCTCTTAGTTTCCCTCTCTTCTTCCTCTCTAACTCCCGCAGTATCGTTTATCACATTACCAACATCTCTAGTGAGCACTCTTTGACCTCTACACCTCTGCTCTTTGACCTCAAAATCTATCGTCTTCTGGAGGTCACCAGATTTTGACCCCCTCTCAATTTCCCAGATATCAATAATGGGCTCTTTTATCCAGCACCGACAGGTTATATGTGGACAGACTGAAAGCAGCAGGCCTGGTGTTAGCAAGGGCGTTAGCCGGTCTTCAGTTAGCACAGGATGTGTGTGTGGTGACAGGCTTAACTGTGTCTTTTTCATTCTCAGGTTGACTCTATCAACAGCCTCCTGAAGGGCCCTGTCATGAGCAAAGCTTGCGAGGAAACCAAGCATTTTCACACCGACCACAGTCAGCCAGGTACCGCCCGGTCGGTGTGTGTGATATATTTGAATGTGTGCTATGTTTGGAAACTCATTTGAGGGATGTGTGTATTTGGGTTTTCCGTTGGTGTGTAGGGGACATTTATAGGTATTTAGGGGTGTGTGTGAATTCTTCTGTTTGCATCTGTACATTATTACCTCTGCATGCGAGGATACCACACTAGTTTCTCCTATGTGTTTTTTGTATTTTAGGGTTTTTATAATTAGCTGCTATTTAAATATAGGGGTCTGACAGCAATTATGTATTTTGTGTGTGCTTTTTTTTTTTTCACACTGCCAGTTATACCTGTTGACCTCTTTGTAAGATAATGCAAACCACATGCCTGAACATCTTTTATTTTCACCCTCACTTTTATTCCTTAACAGAGTTTCGGCACACAGATGACTGGACTGTACGTTGGCGGCACGTGTTGCACAAGAACATCCAGGAGGACCCTTGGAACCTGCCCATTTCAATCAAATCTCTAATTAACAGCCTTCATCGCTTTGTAGAGGGTACGTTTAAGCCTGAACAATCAATATCAAATACCAAAATAACCCTATTTACTTTTTAAGTGTATGTTTTTTGTTTTATTGTGCACAAATCATCAGTGTATATTATTTTAATGCAGATTTATGTAATAAAACTTATAAAAATGGCAAACAATTGCAAAAAAAAAGCAACATTTCCAATGGAATATGTCAAAATGCTAGTGATGTTTTAGGAGTCCTCCAAAATCAACTTAAAACTTGCATTCATGTCTGGCTCTTATTTTGTATGCACACTTCACAATGTCACCAGTTCCTGACTTTTTTTTTCTTTATTATCCTAAGGGGCCATTTACACAGAATGCATTTTTGCATTTAAGAACGTGAGATGCAGGGCAGTGGAATAATAATAATAATAAATAAATAAATAAAAAACAGTCTAGAGACATGTTTTTTTTAAGGTTGAACTTTATTTAGCTTGAGCAACACTTTTTTTCTTTTCTTTTTTTAGAATGGCATGACAGGTGCGAGATGCTGCAAAGGATGCAAGCACAACAGCCACATGCCCATCTAGCGGAAACAACTACATGTCAGCTATCTTATTAATTTGCAACTACATGTCAACTAACTTGCAAAGTTACTTATATTCAGCAGAATGTCTGTTGAGGGACCATCAAAATAAAGTATTAGCAGATATTAAGCAGACAGTTTACTAGCACTCCAATGACTGGAAGTTGACATGTAGTTGCAAAGTTAAATATAGTATGTCTAAAATGGACTATTGAAATAAAGCGTTACACGTTTTTGCATTTAAAACCATGCGACACAGGGCATTAACAGGAATAAAAAAAATTGGTCTAGGGATGTGATTATTAAAAGTTGAACTTCTTTTAACTTGAGCACCATGTTTGTGTAACGCTATGTCATATATAAAATTCTGCAAAAGACACAAGTGCAACAGTCACATGTCAATCTAGCATGTTTAAATAGAAAAACAGTGGAAAAGCAGTGCAGTGGAAATGGGTTAGTTCACCCAAAAATGAAAATTCTGTCATTAATTACTCTCATGTCGTTCTACACCTTTATTCATCTTCAGAACACAAATTTAGATATTTTTGATGAAATCCGATGGCTCATTGAGGCCTCCATTGCCAGCAAGATAATTAACACTTTCAGTGCCCTGAAAGGCACTAAAAACATATTTAAAGTAAAGTTGTTATATTATTATTATTATTATTTTTATTTTTTTTTGGTGCACAAAAAGTATTCTCGTCGCTTCATAACATTAAGGTTGAACGACTGTAGTCACATGAACTGGTTTAAATATGTCTTTAGTAGCTTTCTGGGCATTGAAAGTGTTGATTATCTTGCTGGCAATGGAGGCCTCACTGAGCCACCAGATTTTATCAAAAATATCTTAATTTGTGTTCCGAAGACGAACAAAGGTCTTACGGGTGTGGAATGACATGAAGGTGAGTAATTAATGACAGAATTTTCATTCTTGGGTGAACTAACCCTTAAAAGTTTCCCAAGCCTTGTAATACTGAATTAGAGTGCGTTGGGTTGTATTCATGTCTATTTGTAACTGTGTTTCAGATGGAAGGAGTCAACTCTTGTTGGCCCTGCTTAAATGCACTGGTAAGTTACACCTTGATTTGAACTTTCCCTTGTTGAACTTGATCATTGTAAATCATTTCAAATAGCTATTGAAAGTCAACCCAGAATGTTTACATGATCTTGCACTTGCGTCATCATCTGTGTGAGATTTCAGAGAGGCAACTGCAGTGTGTGTGATTTGTCTTCCCCACTACTGTTTTGGATTATCCTGTATTTACAGACACCTCTATGTGCTGTGATAAGGGAGTGTTTTATTGAAATTCTGTAGCAGGGAGTGCGTACATATGTTTGTGTGCGTGCAGCCAAGTTGCAGTGGGGTGTGTCGGTTTGTGAGCTTCTCAGTGAGCGGTAGAAAGATAAAGTGAGAGAACGGAGAGAGTGGATTCGTCCCATGGGGTCTGTGGTGGGAGACATATGGAAGCTGTTGAGTGTTTGCTTTGGAACCTGATCTAGAGCCCTTATCCCTACTGCTCCACACAGACAGCAGCTCCAATCCCTGTTCCCACCCAGTGCTGCACTGAAACCCACCATCTGCTTAAAGTATTTCGCGCTCGGACCACGGCTTACAACAGTTTTAGGATATTCAGTAATCACCTCACTCCACTGATTGGGTTATACAGTACGGTGTGCTGATCTGTGAACAGCAAATGAATTAGTATTAGCTACATCTGTCAGTTTAAAACACAAATTTAGAGCAATTAAAAACTATAAAACAGCAGTTTAAAACACCCACACACACAAAGATTTAATTAAAAAATAAATTTAATAATGCCCTCTGATCCATAAATTATAAAGGTCTTTGAATCATCATCATCATCATCATATCTTACTAGCACAATGAATACATGTGTACACGCAATATTTATACAAATATCATGAATTCTTCTGTACGCTTCTATCAAAGACACAGAACTCCAGTTGCGGCGGGATGTCATATTCTGCCAGTCCCTGGTGGGGGCGCTGTGTGCATTGGCGGAGCAGCTTGTGAGCGCACTGAACCTGCGTTTCAACAATAACGGAGAGTATGAGGAGGACAGTAAAGAGGTGAGCCGTAAATGGCTGGAGCAGATCGCCGCCATCGGAGTGCTCTTCAACTTCCAGTCAACACTCTCACCACATGTGGTAAGACAGATTACCAGAAGTCATGTCTTCTCATAGCTGATTCAGTGACACTCATCCCACAATGCCTCAGTGCCTACTACTAATATAAACAAGCATGATAATAACGTTTTAGAATCACCCTTTCCTTGAAATTGAATGTTGGGAATAAATAAGGACTAAATACAGAACCAAGGTCATCATATCCTGAGTCTCACTGATTTCTAGAGCAAAAAAGGATTTCTCTGCAACAGGAAACTGTTCTAGTTACATCACAAGTTTCTTCTCTATATATGCTGCATGATGTACTGAGGACAACTCATCTCAAACGCATTAAACAACACACACATCTGACAGTAGGGCAAGCCATGTAGGTTTATGTTTTAGTTTGTGCTTAATATAAAGCATGTCTCATGTTTAAGACAACTTGGATTGTGCGCTTATCAAAGATATTATCCCATCTTGAGGAGAAACTCTTATCAAAAACTACCATTAAACCCCTAGTATGCAGTATTGTTTTAGTCATGTACTCTTCTGCTTCACCATGAAGAACTTGATTATTCGGGGCTCACAAACTGTTTCCTTTAACAGAGAGAAGAGCGAATCATGCTGGAAGATACAAAAGCAGCACTGCAGGATCTGGAGAAAGTCACGGTGCTGTTTCGCCCACTGGAGAACGAGTACCTCGTCCCAAGTATGACACCACACCACATATATTAACACATGGAGTAATAGCTTCTCATTCACAGTCCCAACAGAAAAATACATTACTTTTAAATTATGTATTATATTCTTTCATTTGGAGCTATATTTTCGCTAAGCTTATGGCAGACAAACAGAGTGTTTGCTGCCAAACTTCCCCTTTAAATAATTTTAATTAACATTAATAATTTATTATTTTAATATGTTTCAAATAGATTTATTAATTATATATTTACTTTTATATTTAATGTAATATTGATATGAATAAATATTTAATTTAAAATATATTTAAAATATTTTATTTTAGTATTATGTACTTTTGTACTTTTTAATAATTTTTTGACTTAGCTTTTATTTTTTATTTTCAGTTTTCATTTTAGTTTAATTTTTAGTCATTTTTTTTATTAGTTTTTGTTTTTTAATAAATATTTAGGTTTAAATTTATTTGTATTTTTTCCTTAGTAATTTTAGTGCTTCAAATTAAATGTATGTTTGTTAGTTGCCAAGGAAACATTTCTAACTTTTATTTCAGTTGAAGTTTTTCATCTAATATTCATGTTTTATTAAGCAAATTTTTTAATAGTTTTAGTTTTAGTTAAAGTCCCCTGTAGTCAATAATTGTATCCCTTAAAACTCATCTTTGATCACCAAAATTACATATTTAAAGTTTTTTCCTGTGAAAAAAATCTTAATGTCTTAAAATAGCTTGAATGTAACTCTACACCCTTGCCTCATTTAATATATACGGATCTATGAATATGATAATTAGCCCCGCCTCCACTCACTCGCATGAGCTCAGACGAAATCCACTCGGTCAACTTACTGAGGAAAACGCTGCACAATGGTATCGCTTTTTACAACATCGGACACATAACGATAAATAATATAAACAACGTTATCAAACAGCTAATGCTAAAGCCCACTGGCACATTGACGTGATTGGTTACAAGGTAGTTTGTGACATCAGAAACACCAGTAATTTCAAACCATGGGTTTGAGACTGTCTTTGGTTTACTGCAGTTTTAAAGAGAAAATATTCAGCAATGGTGTTGACTTTGAATTTGCACATGGTTTGTCTTAAAGCATATTAAAAACACCACATAGATATATAAACAACATTAAAAACTTGATTTTCACAACAGTGTGACTTTAACAATAATAACCCTGGTACCAACATGTTACTGATTACTGAAACTACAGTTAAAAGTATAAGCCAGCCATGTTATTTAGCATTCTGGATTATTAAAGGGGGGGTGGGGGGTGGTATCACACACAGTTTCTGCCAATCTCATGTTAATCTTGAGTACATATAGAGTAACAATGCATCCTTCATATCTCCGAAAAGTCTTTAGATTTGTCATATTTATAAAAGATAGATACGGTAAACAGAGTCTTTCTGAAAAAAGCCAAGATCCTTGAGGCGTGTCTGCCGTCATGCTGTGGGCGGAGCTAAAGAGTCACATGAGCGCGCAGCTTCTGCGTACATCATTATAAATAAAAAGGGAACAAAAACGTTTGTGTTGTTTACATTATACGCACTTGCACGCCGATTGCCGACAAAACACAGACATCTGATGCAGTTTACTCACCACACGCGATCTGCAAATCCAACGCCGAACTGGGACTCGTTTACAAAGTATTCATCACCGAATTCCCGGGAGCAAACAAACATACAGTACAGTCCAAAAGTTTGGAACCACTAAGATTTTTAATGTTTTTAAAAGAAGTTTCGTCTGCTCACCAAGGCTACATTTATTTAATTAAAAATACAGTAAAAAACAGTAATATTGTGAAATATTATTACAGTTTAAAATAACTGTTTTCTATTTGAATATATTTCACAAAGTAATTTATTCCTGTGATGCAAAGCTGAATTTTCAGCATCATTACTCCAGTCTTCAGTGTCACATGATCCTTCAGAAATCATTCTAATATGCTGATCTGCTGCTCAAGAAACATTTAATGTGTACAATTGTACAAAATATTTGTGTACAATATTTTTTTTCAGGATTATTTGATGAATAGAAAGTTCAAAAGAACAATGTTTATCTGAAATCTAATCTTTTGTAACATTATAAATGTCTTTACTGCCACTTTTGATTGATTTAATGCATCCTTGCTGAATAAAAGTATTCATTTCTTTAATTTCTTTTCAAAAAAATAAAAATAAAAATTCTTACTGAACCCAAACTTTTGAACGGTAGTGTATAATGCTACAGAAGCTTTGTATTTCAGATAAATGCTGTTCTTTTGAACTTTCTATTCATCAAGGAATCCTGAAAAAAAAAGTACACAACTGTTTTCAACATTGAAAATAATCATAAATGTTTCTTGAGCAGCAAATCAGCATATTAGAATGATTTCTGAAGGATCACGTGACACTGAAGACTGGAGTAACGATGTTGAAAATTCAGCTTTGCATCACAGGAATAAATAACTTTGTCAAATATATTTAAATAGTACACAGTTATTTTAAATTGTAATAATATTTCACAATATTACTGTTTTTACTGTATTTTTAATTAAATAAATGTAGCCTTGGTGAGCAGACAAAACTTCTTTTAAAAACATTAAAAATCTTAGTGGTTCCAAACTTTTGGACTGTACTGTACATGCACAACTCCGTTGCTGCCCCGGAAAAACAAACTTCATCCACTGTTCCCTTAATGCTGGGTTCTGTGGGAAGCTGAAAAAGGTCATCTTTCCCTCACAACCAAAAACACTCCTTTGGTGTGACAGGAGCTGCGTCTCATTTTGGAGGTCGCATTTGAAGGCTGCATACGTCATCAAGGATGTCATATTTAAATAAAGTAACCGTAATAAAATTGACTGATCTTCATTCTCAATATCGCGCTCATTATCGAAGGCGATTCATCTGCGATATGAACGCGATATTGCGTGGCTTGTCAGTGAACTACGGCTCTGTCTATTAAATGCCGCTCCATTTGAAAGCAGATGTCGGCGATTTAGCGGTAATCAGGGAACCGGCTTTACTGACGAAATGCGCGTGACAATCTCATGCGATATATTGTGCAGCCCTATGTAAAATACTGTAATTTCTTTCTTACGTTGCAATCTAATGGATATTTTTCTTAAATGAGACTGCCTCGATGATGTGTGCAGCCTTCAAAGGGTGCAGCTCCTGAATTGGGACACAGCTGTTGTTGAAAATCTCTTGGCTTCCGTATCCCGAACGAAGCGTGTTGATGGCCGTGCTCTTGTTCTTGTTCTGGGTGATGTGTATGTGCACGCTTATCAGGGAGAAGTGCCTATACAAGGAATTCTGCTCTCTTTTGACGTCATACAGGCCATACTCGAAAAAACTCTCCGAAACCGGAAGTAGTGGATTTGGCACAGAAATACTCCGTCATTCGTCCAACTCGTGTTTTGAAACTTTGGCCATGTTTAGCATGAGAATGCAACTCTTTAACAGTGTAAATAAGTCAGAATGCATGAAATAGCATTACCCCCCCACACCCATCCACCCCCTTTAAACAGTTAAAAATAGCTGAAATATTTGTTTTACACATGTATGCTATGTGAAGTAATAGTTTAAAATGCATTTTCTAAAGCAAACAAAAACACCAACAATGACCACAGATTCTTTTCTTTTATAAATAGTTATATCCCCTGTCCCTCCCATTTACTGATAAAGCTTTGTGATTCCAATAAAAAATGGAAGCCAAAACTTTCATCCTTTATATAGCAGCACCCCCTCCCCCTCCACACAAACTTACACACACCCTCCAGATGTCCTCTTCAGGAATGTCAGCACAGTTAGCCATGATAGCAGAGCAGCTTTATCTGCCGTCTTCTGTTTTGGTTTGAGTGAATCCGAGGGAGGATGTTCTGCTCAGTGGTTTGTTTCTGCCGCAAAGGTGTTTTATCTGTGTTGTACAAATGTGAACAGCTTGGCTTTTGTTTCACACATCTGTGAGGTTTTAACAACCTAATTAACAACCTGTAGTTTCCCATTGTGACCCCAAACAAGTGTGAAGGAAAAAGGGTTGAAATTGCTTAGAATTTTAAATACTATCTCATTGTGAATCATGCATCCTTTCGCTCACTTTTTTCCCCACAGACACATCTGTGCATTACCAGGTGGAAGGCAGTCGGCAGGCCATCAGGGTGACAATGTTCCTGGACAACTGTCATTTCAGTGAGCTGCCAACAAGACTGCAAAACGGAGGCTCTTTGAAGCTTCAATCAGTCCTCTTCACTAGAGGTGGGAGCAGACAAAAGGATAAAAGACTGTTTCCATTCTAAATGCGTTTCATTTGTAATTTACAGTTCCAAAACCTAGTGAGCTGCCTACAGAGGCTGTATTTTAAGGCGCCATCTTGGCAAAGGTTGGCATTGTAATTATGCTGCCTCTTAAGATTCTAGGCATCATTGCATGTTTCTTTTGAGGAAACGCCTATCCCATAATTCATAGTGATGAGAATAAATCAAGTTTTAGTATCATTGATAAAGTATCATAGTTTTTATTAATAGTTTGATTTTGGGTAAAAAAAAAAAAAAAAGTAATTTTGTTGTTTTTGTCTTTTTTTTTTCAAATAAATGTCTATATAGTTTTTACAAATTTAGTTTTAGTTCAAATTATTTATTGCTTCATGTTAAACTAAAAGAAAATGAATTATATGATGCCTTAACTAGTTGAAATAAAATCTATTTTATTTTAAACAACAAAAAATGTTTGTAGTGGTTATAAGTTTTTAGTTTTAGTTCATCATAATAACTCTAGTAATGACAATAAGTTTGTGTGCGCTCTATATTTTTCTTTAATACTCATGGAAAACTCTATTTAAAGCAGTTGAGTTTCATGTGAAGCAATTGAGTTCTATTTATGTGACTTACAAATGAGTGATGTTCCAAACTGAGGTTCGGATGCTGCTTTAAAAGGTTAAATGCATTATAAGAAATCATACATTTATATCTCAAATCTGAATATAGCCCTGACTTGAAACTTTAAGGTCAATCTTTACTCAGATGTCCATATCACAGCTGTTAATGTTACAGAGAGCGTGTTGGATATGTATCAGCCCAGAATCAGTCATGCTCATAATGTGCTCATTTAGAGCTAATTAAAGTCACTCTATTTCCTTGATGAGTCTTGGTCTCCATCTAGAGGTACTTTGAGAGCATTACAGCACTGGGGAAAGCATGAAGTTCATCTGCATTTTCTTACCCTTTATCAGGGCTGGAGAAGCCAGAGGGTGTGGTGTCTCAGGATTTTGTTGCCATGGAAGAGTTTCAGCAGCGCACAAATGCTCTGTCACTGGAGAAGGTCAAAAGTTATTACCGCAAACTCAGGTACAAACCCCTTTTGGTGGCATTTGGGCATCATACTAAGTGACTGACCTTACATATCTTAAAGTGTTAAACATCTTATTACTTAAGTTAATAAATGTTAAGCAAATAAATGCTTGACTGGCAAAAAAGTGCTTTAAAGGTTATTATATGTGCTTATTTTTTTGTTTTTTGTTTTTTCTTCAGGGCTTTTTATCTGGAGAAATCAAATTCAGACTCAAATTCCACAGCCATGAAAATAGACCAGGTTGGTTGAGAGATAATATACTTGTGCACTACCTTTCAACAGTTTGGTCAATAAGATTTATATTTTTTTAGCAGCAAGGATGCATTAAACTGATCAAAAGTGACAGTAAAGGCATTTACATTGTTACAAAAGATTTCTGATTCAAATAAATGCTGTTCTTTTGAACTTTCTGTTCATTAAAGAATCCTGACAACTGCTGTATCATGGTTTACACAAAAATATTAAGCAACACAACTGTTTTCAACATTGATAATAATAAGAAATGTTTCTTGAACATCAAATCAGCATATTAGAATGATCTCTAAAGGATCACGTGACAATAAAGACTGAAAATTCAGCTTTGCCATCACAATAAATTACATTTTAAAATTTGTTAAAATAGAAAAGTTTTTTTTTTATATAAAAAAAATCATAGTATTTCACAGTATTCCTGCTTTTACTGTATTTTAGGTCAAATAAATGCAGCCTTGGTGAGAAGAGACTTTTTAAAGAAAAAAAAAAAATCATCAGGAATTCCTGTACAGACCAACAAGAAAAGAATTAAAATGCAGAAAGCAATGCATATAAATGTTTTGATTAAAGCTGTTTAAAATAAGAACTTTTAAATCGGTTTCATGTAATCTTTCTCCAGCTCCTCCGGCCACTCAACACCTTGGACGACCTCTGTCGGCTCATGCAGTCATATATGAATGTAAAACCGGGCTCTGCGGGTCAGCCCTCTGGTGTCAGTGTTCTGCTGGTGTCCTCCGAGCTCTGCAACCGGCTGGGGGCCTGTCAAATCACCATGTGTGCCACTGGGATGCAGAGGTATCTGCAGTAAAATGTTCATGTTGCTCCAGATAGTCAGTCGTAAATCCACAGGTCAAATTGAGTGAGCTCATCTTTAAGCCTCTTACTACTGAAGTGGAGTCACAGTCAAATTTCTGCTGTAAACTGTATTTTATTTTGACTTTCTATTTTTTCGCTCATATGTGCATCTAATCCATGTAATTTGTATCCTAGGTTACCGCTACAGTAAGATAAATCTATAACAGATTGTCTAAACCACCTCTGACTAAGGTTTCTGTCTTGTGTAGGTGTACTCTTACTGTGTCATTGGAGCAGGCCATTACTCTAGCCAGAAACCACGGCCTCATGCCCCGCTGCCTAATGCAGACCATGGACATCATGCGTAAACAGGTACAGTTTATGACACATAATTCAAACTGTTCACCTAATGTCATTAAAACATATAAAACTTTGTAAAATCAATCCTGTGGTTGGTAGAAAATGTTGTCTATTTAGAAAATTACTGGGACCCTATAATGCACACCAGCTGCCGAAGACTAACTTACAACATGTTTTTGATCCTCTTCTATGTCCCTTAATGAGTTTACTAACTCTGAAGCATATTATATTGGACAGTGATGGTTTTAGCGAGCTCTAGAAGACATGTCGTTAGTTCCTGATATGTCCTCTACTTCTTTAGAATAATTTGTGGACTAAATGTGCACAGAGAGCGCCCTCCGACTGCAAGTATGAATTGAAAACACCATTCCTGAAATGTCCTCTTCTTCTTTAGAATAATTTGTGGACTAAAGGTGTACAGAGCGCCCTCCGGCTGCAAGTATGAATTGAAAACACCAGCGCTCATAGTGATGACAATGAATATAGAATAAATATAACTAATCTGTATAGAAAATTGACATAAACATATGAGAATCCATCAATATTTCTCCAAATGTGCATGCTTTTAAACTAAAAACCTATATTCAGACTTCTTGCATCACAGAAATACATTATATTTTAAAGAATATAATACAATACCATTATTTTAAATTGAGCTGAGACATGATTACAGAGGTTTTTTTTACAGCCTACCTGACTGAAAGGCCTTATTAATATGCAGCACCATTAGAGGTTCTTTATGCGATTCTTTTGTCTTCTCAGGTGTAAATGACCCATTATTCATGATGATTCACGCCTCCACGCATACTGTGTTTCTTGACAAAAAGTGTCTTACAAAAACTAAATCAATATATTGTTTTATATGAACAAGTAGGTATTATAATTTTTACATAATTTTGAAGCAAAAACTCTAGCCTACAACCTCCAATACCCAAAAGTCTTGTAAACACAGATTTAATATATAGTTTTGGCCTTATTTCAGTGACTTAATTTTTTTGTTTTTTCAATAACCACGCATAAACGTTATTCCTTCAAAAACACAAACATGTGCATACATGTTCCTCACATATTATGGTAGCCTAGTTTGTGCTGAATACAGTGTAATGACACCTTTGTCATTAATATGTTTATGAACAACTGAAAAAAGCACAAATGTCAGGGCATGTCAAAACTTCTCCAGGCCCCAAATCAGCCTCAGACTCCAGAGGGTTAAATTGACAAAGTTCTTTCCCTCTAGTTAGGAAATTGAAACATGAATCACTGAACTACACATGATCCAAAGATTTCTAGGAAACGATTCAAACATTATTGATCATTTATATGAAAGTTTCATATGTTTTGAGAGAATAACTCCAAAACTGGCACTGACATATGGGCTGTTCTGTTGGCTGCCTTAGACTAGCATTATTTGAGAATTAAAATAATAAGAAAAACCATAGCAGATACAATACATGCCTACACACCTTCAGTGCTTGACCTCTGACTAACATATCAATAAATATATGTAGGCAAGTAGTCTAAAGGTTAAACAAGGTTTATAATGGGACATTTGTGCAACAAAAAACACAAATAGAGGGTATGCATTGACGTCACTTTCCCGCCGGACGCGCTCCCTAAGCTGGACTGAGTAGCAAAAGAGCTGCTGTGTGACTGGATTTAATAGTGTAAACTGCGAAAACGAGTAAAAAAAACAATTACACTAAAGGTTGGGTTCGATATTGTTCCTTACAACTTCACAAAGAAACCTAATCCATGGATATTGACATGCAGCCAGGAATCGTCTTTCCTGACATTTAGATGTGTCTGATTTCAACAACGCAGAAATACATAAAGCAAATCTGCCTGTGAACACTTTATATAAATACAGTATAGGTAGGTCTAAATATGAGTGATCACTTATATCAACGTTATATATATCGTCATATCGTCCAGCCCTAAAACTTTTGTTTATTTAAAAACACCCAATTATGCAGAATATAAGATGGTAAATATTTAATTGATAAGTTATGAATATAATATATAATAATACAATATATAGAGAATGATTTTACCCCAAAATCCAACATTTTGACACAAAATGATAACTGCAAATCCACTTTTCGCCAATTGTTTCTGTGATTTGCAGCGATCAATTTGCTTCTTTTTTCTGTAGCTTTCGGCAGTCTGTAAAATTATACCTCAGATTTCTTGGCAAATCTATTTGTACAGTCAATCGCAAAGCTCTTTCCTGTTTTGGATGCGTTTTGTGTTTTTCACAGCATTCACGCTGAAAAACCAATGCTGCCACTCTTTTTGCCACTCAGTGGGCGTAACCGCAGTCAAAGCGGCCGGCGGTGGCTTCACGTGCATACCCTCTATACACACTAAGAAACAGTTCAGTGTGTTTGGGAATATGAAGCCTTCAGCTATTCTGACAGAAAATATTAATTCTCTTTATTCACAGGGTACCAGAGTGGAGATTTCTGCCAAAAATCTCAGAGTAATGGACCAGATGCCACCTTTTGCTCCCAGGTATTGCCGACTTTTGCTATTTAAAGACCTCACTGACATTAAAAATTAAAAATTATTATTCCTGCTTTGACTTTGGAGTTGAATGAAACTTCTACAGTAACTAAACCCGTTTTAATCCTCATCACAGGCTCTTCAGGTTGTGTTTACCCCCCTCTGATGGAGATCTTTGAATGAAGTGATGTCCGTCTCTCAGGCCTTCTAGATTCTGGGAGATATCAAGACTGGCTTATTATTTTGAGACTATGCCTCAGCACATCTCAACTCCCGCCCCAGCCTCATCCAGAGAGGTCCGGCTAAGGTCAACACGATGAGGAATGAAAAGAGTCCGGCCGCCTTTATTGCCTGCTCTGGCAGCTGAGAAAATCGCTAATGCTAACGATGCTAATCTTAGTGTCTGCCCACATTGCGACATTGTTTGGTCTCCTAATGGATCAGGACTGGCATGTGAATGGCTAAATCTAGGCTGTATTATCTCTTCCTTTGCCGTTGACTGCAATCTTGTGTCAGAAAAGTAGGGTGGTTTGGTCTGGATGGCGACGTTAAGTTCAGATATGTGGTGATTATGTGCAATTACTGTAGCTTAGCATGAGTGTGTCTGCTGTGTCATGAAAGGTGGTGCCCTCAGAGAGTTATTGCTTTTCTCCCACTTGTATCAGGTATTAAGAAAGTACTGAAATCATTCCAGCCTACATGGACCAGTTTCAAAATCTTAATTCTTATCCGTTGTCGTGTTTAATTGTGTTTTATTCTGTTTAACAGCACAGTTTTATTGTGAACTTCTATCAACAACGCATTTAAAGGATAACAGGGAAACAGACAGAGGCTGTCAGCTTCTCAAACAGTACAGAAACATAGACCTGCATACAAAATACAAGATTTCACTGTAATCAGAATGTTGATATATGTTGACTGAAACAACTTATTGATCAACTTACAAAAATTTACAATAATGTCTGCTCGTCCCTGGTGTATAGCACTTTGAATCAATGCCGTGTTACAGTGCGTGACTGTTCTGGGGAGCTGCTTTATGCGGCTGTTTGGAAAAGCACAATAAAAAAAAGCTTGTGTTCTTCAGTGTTTGTTAAACGTAATGTACATTGTAAAAGAAACGCAAAGGGATCATTTGAAGAATGAATAGATATAGTAGAATTTTATTGAAGTTTTGTATTTAGGTAAATATATATGTATCAGAGGGATAAGCATATGCTCTTTGGGAACAGCAGTGCTATAATTTAAAGAGTATTAATAATGTTAAAACAAATATAATATTGTACATCTTTCATTTTGTATACTTAATGTATATTTGGATAGGAAACTTTCTTGTGCTTTTACACAATGCATTCAGTATTTAAATTTCTAACTGCGGCTGTGTGGTCAGTAACCGAGTAGGCCTGGATTAGTTTAGTTAGTTAAGCTAGTATACGGGGCTTTTGTCATTTTGTTTTTTGTTGTTACGTTCAGTAATCCTGACAGTTGACATTATTTGCTCAAATTTGACAATTTTAGAGAAAGAAGCAAAGATTTGAGTAAATATTGTCACTTTAGTGACAATAATGCAACAAAGCATAATGTAATAATCTTATTCAGGTGTTCATCATCTTGTTTTTATTGTAGCTCAGAACACGTCAGTGTCTGCTACATGCATGGAAGTTAGAGTTTTACGTGTATTGATGATAAAATATTTTAGAAATAATACTTGAATTTATGCTAATAAATTTTTTTTTTTTCATACAGTATATATCCAAATTGAAGGCTAGTGCTGGTAAAATGCACATGTATTATTAATTGGATTTTAACATTTTATTTGGTCCTCAAAGCAAACTGGAAACAAGTGTTTTTAATCCACAGAATCTGTGCAGTTTGTTTATTGTATGTTTTGATGGTCCTCATTGTTGCTTGTTTCTATGCTTTATAATGTCCACATGAATCTTATCATTTCTGTATGATAAACCTAAATCTAGTAAAACCCAAAGACGTAGCATTAGCATTAGCATGTTCCTATCACTGTATATTAAAATCTCAGGTTTCTGCACCATCTTGGTCCATTATTGTGCGATTAGCTTCCCATTTCAAAAGTTGTCATGACTGTACAATTTAACATCACTAATGAATCAGCCGAAACATAGTATGCACGCATTGAATTTTTTTTTTCTTCTTAAACTATTGTCCTGTTTTCAGTACTATTTTATGTTTATATCGCCAATTTTTAACTTCTTGCCTCAAATTCAAGTGTACTTTTAGCTCAAAGAGCGGAAAATATTCAATGGTGCTCGCAAATCAAGCCTTTCTTTTGGGGGCCTTAGTTTGTTAGCCTTTACCTCCTTTTTTTTTTTTTTTTTTTTGATTTCAAAATCATTTTCTTAATCTTCCAGATTCTGATTGTTCCTAATAATAAGAGCAGTTTAATCAAAACCTCACTGGTGGAGTGAAGGAGTAGATCTAATCTGCATCTGCAAGTATTTAACTTATAGTTTATATTAATGTTTGACTGTGAAGTCTCTCTGTGTCTTTCATGCTGTCCTGAACTGTGCATTATGGATCTTACATTTTTCCCTACTGGTAATGTAAGCATATATCCAGGTGTTTTTAACTCGACGTTGAATTAAAAGCATTGTATAAAGTTCTCCTTTCCTATAGGTAATGTAATAATATGTCTTATATATTTCGATCCTCCATGAGTAGAATTGAGATAAAACCGAGGACCTGTGGTAAATAAATCCAGGGGCCCCATATAGCCTCAGAATTGTCTAGTCTCGGATGTAAATTGTCTTGTACCCCAAAGCTCAATGTGTTTCCCTCTTTTGACATGATTTCATAGCACCCTTCAGTCTGACTGGAGTAAACAATTAGTTCTCTTAATGAAGCTCTGTTAGGTTTGTCTTTATGCTGTATTTAATGCATTGCTAATATCAAACAAAATAAAAGAGTATCTGTTTATAAATTACCTCTGACCTGTCATTGAGAGATTATTTTGTTTTATAATGCTTTATAGGTTTGCTTCAGGTAAACGTCCCCTTTTACTGGCAACAACAACCTGGAATAAGCTTCTTGTCTCCATTCTGCTGTTTGGAGGGGCGTTAAGGATTTAGCAGTGCAAAGTTCTCTTTCCTTTCTTGAATGATTTAGCTAGCTTTCTAATTATTTAGTACTTGAAACAATTTGTCACATCAGCCCCTTCATCCAAAACCTGACTGCTGAAACATTAAAGAGGCTCGTGTAAGAGCCGGAAGACGTAAAGATAAAGGACTACCCATTGCAGTTTCGCCTTAGCGTTTCAATTGGCTTTTAGTACGAGACCACCGCACTACAGAACACACCCCGGTTCGGCAATGTCTGCCCACGACTACTTTACACACTCGTTTGGATCTGTCAAACTGTAAGGATGGTGAAAAAAACCGCCAACGGCGAAGTTTATCACCCTTCGTCAGGGGAGAAGAAACTGAAAGTCGGCTTTGTGGGACTGGACCCCGGGGCTGCGGAGACGAGCCGAGACGGGGCACTTCTCATCGCCGGTTCCGATAGCACAAAACGGGGCAGCATCCTGTGCAGACCGAGGTCCAGCATCTCCAGGGGGAGCAAAGCTCACAAAAGAAACGCGCGTTATCGCAGACTGCAAAATTTCCTTTACAATGCACTGGAAAGACCCCGCGGCTGGGCGTTCATTTACCACGCTTATGTGTGAGTATGTGATTCGTGTTACTGCGCGGCGTGGGAATCACCCACCTTACCGACAGAGATGCTGCTGTGCTGCACCGCCCAGAATGCTGAAAGTTTGAGATATTGTCGGCCTGCCTGCAGCTTTTGTCGCAGAGCGTCAGTGCGAAAATATGTAAAAGTTTGTCTGTATAGTTATGTCAAAGATTCATTCAGAATCAGACCGCCAAATGAGCTTTTCACAGCTGTGCATATTTCATAACCTGGGACGTTGGAAAGTGTTCAGAGTATTAATGATGCATAGCCTACTGTAGACTCGAAGCAGTGCACCCACAGTATCATCAGGCAGCGGTTTCAGCACCGGTCAGCTCCTGTACCGCGTCAGCGCGCTCGTGTTTGCTCCACACAACACCGGCAACAATTTTGAAATGCATGCCAGGGGGAAAACAGTGCCAGTGGAGCAAACGGGGGCGTCGCTGGGGTGTAGGAACGATCTGGAAACTGAAAGTGAGGGGACACATTTTAAACATTATCGGTCTAGCTTATGAATATTGATGAGGTGATGTAACTTTCGCGAAAATGATTGGCTGAAATTCACCAAGAGCAGGTAGACGCGTTCTTGCGTTCAAAAGTGGTTAATCAACTGAATAGAGGGGAATAATGTTCTATCGAGACATTCTTTAAAAGTTTAAGTAGGACTACTTTTACATTGCCTTGCGTCTTAAACTTGGCGGTCATGGCGCTAGACCATGAAAAATACACACGTCAACTCAAAAGACAGTCTGTATCGAATTAACAGACGCAAAACTAGTGTTTTTGACGACGAGAAACGTTTTTTTTTTTTTGTCAGCTGTTTACATTAAAATCAGCGCTTGGGTCAGATGTGTATAATGAATCGGCCAGCAAGTCGGTCTGAATCCTGAAGCCTTTCAGGACATCGATAACAAAAACAGAGCTGGATGAAGTGGAAATTTACCTAAATTACGTTAATTGAAACGCATGCCGAAAACTACTGTATGAAGAAATCTGTAATCACGCTTGCGTGGACTACAACCACAGGTACAGTACATTTAGTTTACATTTCCAACCAAATGAGGATCAAAACAATACACAAAGTACCAAGTAACTGACATTACTACTATTGTTGTTGTACATATGTAGCGTATACTGTAAATACTATGTACTTGAATGTAGTAGGGTAGATGTAGTTAATGTGTACAGTACATAAATTACTGTTTACTAAGAAAATATGGCAGGCCTAACGTGAAATGCTAGAAATGCTCTAACAACAAGGTGCTGTAGAAACACTACTCAAGTAGCCTACTTCTGTTAGTAGACTAAATTGGAACCAGAATCAAATAAGAGCCTTCTGGATAAACTGAATTTCCCCCATTGATTGTTTTCAATCTTTGAATCCTGCTGGATATTGTATATTATTAATGAGTAAGTCGCATTACCACCTCTGGTGTGCATTATTTTCTAAGAATTCAACGGCCCATCGTCAATTGTTCAGCTTATACTACGGTTACCTACCTACTTACGCCTCTAGACACTGTTCAGATGTTGTATTTCAAGACATTTGTCAGAAATTACACACACACTCTTGTGTGTGTGTAATTTCTTACGCATCTCACCCCAAGCCTCCTTTGCTAATTCCAAAACGTCATTTACGGACTAGTAACGGAGGCTTGAGCCTCGATAGCAGACTAAAGGCAGGAGCACACCATGCTGACGGTCGGCCGACTAAGTTTTCTCAGTGTGTTCCGCACCGTCGGCTTAAAGGTGCAATATGTAATAATTTTGCAGTAAAATATCCAAAAACCACTAGGCCAGTGTTAGCTACTTAAGTACTTACAATATCCAGGGATGCAAACACACCAGGGGTGAAAAAGGTGAGAAAGATGTGAGATATCCCGAACCCCGCCCGCCAAAAAAACAAACAAACAAAAAAAACTATAGCCTATTTATATTCTAGCTACATTTAATATTCATATTGATTTATGATTACAGATTACATAAACTTCGCCAGCATATTGAGTGAACATAATTTGTGAAACAATCTGCCAAATTGCCTAGCGTATTGATTTGACATCGTTACCCTCCACAGTTGGCTTTTACCTGCATTTTACAGGTCTTCATTTCAAACCCTGTCATTATGAAATTGCACAGAACATCTTGTGTGTGTAAAAGCAAACTCTTTCATTATGTTATGACAATATAGTATAGTAGAGTTCAACTAAAGTTGTATTCGTTGGCAAAATGGTAATTTTATTAGCGTTATACAAATTGTATTTGTCAAGTAGCTAACATAGCATAATCAGATGCAGTTTTATTTTTAGTAACAGTAATACAGCATTTTCTCTATCATACAATGCATTTTAAAATTAATTGCATGCCATTTATCAACACATCCTATATTTAATATGATATTCTAAAATTGATCTAGCTTACTGCAGCGTGTCTCAAACAAGTGTCTCACAGCAGCCACCGAGCAAAACGCACAGAGTAACGTTATAAAATCATTTAACACACTCAAATGTATCTAATATGATAAACAGAGCTGCGTTACCTCATACTCATGACCGGAAAAGCGGAAGCAGTGCCGGCAACTGTGGCATAATAAAAGTTCCGCTGCTTGTGATGCGTGTGTTGCGCATTCGCTCCAGCGGCCTCGTTCAGCTCCCACAACACTCTGTCCTGCTCTGCTTCATACTACAGTAACGTTAATAATCGCATCCATGAACATGATTTCTTCCCGAGTCCTACCCCTATTCTTTGCACCGTACGTTGAGCTGGAGACCACATGTCCCAAGATTCTGCGCTCAAATGTGGCGTCATCAAGCTACGCCTTTGTTTTGAATAGGCCTCTAGCGACCTCTACCGGACAGAATTCTTACATACTGCACCTTTAAGTTGGTCCTTTTCAGCTTTTTTTGGGCTGATTCGACATGCGGCATCAGACAATTGACAATCGGTGTTGGAGGTCGTTGGGCCATCTGATCATTCTGATTGGTTCTGATTGTTCAGCTACTGCCACCTGCTGGTACAGAAAGGCATTTAATCTTACGCAGGCGCAGAACGGACGTTCTACTTGGCCGTTGGCTGTCGAGGGTCGGTTTGGTGTGTCAGGGCAACTTTGGACCCAGACGCTGCCAACGTGAGCCAACCCCACAGTCTGCTTTCGTTGCCACTAGTTCGTTGGCGTCGGCTAGGTGTGTTCCTGCCTTAATACAGTTGATACAGTTATTAACGCAGTTGAGAGAGAGACAGAGAATAAGCATATGTGAATTTTAGCCTACCTGAGTCTGTGCGTCTCTCATGGCAGCAGTGTCTCAATAGCAAAGTTTATCTACCTCAAGAACCGCACAGTTATTACTTTTGCTGGTGAGAAATGTCATGTAGCTTTTAAGTTGCCGAACTATTTAACTGATTAATTCGTCAGAAAGTGCGAGTGAGTGTCCGTACTTTACAGTACTGACGTGTGTACGTTTGATTTCAAGAGAGAGAGCAGGAGGGAGTATGCGCTTTCAGGACACAATAAAATGCATTTTGTGGCAAAAACCATGACAATAATTTGTCGTTTTCATCTTATTATTTACTATATTTATTTGCTTGGTCGGTGTCATTGTGGGTTTTGTTTCTTTTGTGGTTGTAGGCTGTAAGGACATACTGAAATAACTGAAATCGTTTGGTGAAGTGATGTGAAACTGCAATGCGGTCAAAACCTGCTAGAACTACTTTAGCCGTGCATTTCCCTGAAAATAACTGCACACCTTAGAACACTGAACCGCAGAACCATACGTCATGAGAGTCTGCGGCGCCAGACCGACAGTCTGAGGGCGGAAGTGGGCAGAGCAAATGTATCTTCGTAGGCATTGCTCCATTTGGAGCGTTTTAAAGTTTAAAATCATGTTAATGTCAAATATTTTATTAAAACGATCTAACTGAAGTGATAGATATGTACACACACAAATATGGAGGATGAGAAATGACTTAAGTATAAATTTTTTAATAAATACGTAGAATTAAATGAATAAATGTTAAATAAATGAATGAATGAATAAATAAATGCCATTAGTGTTATACTACATTTTTTCTACATTTATTTAAGTATTTCTACATTTATTTATTTCTACATTTATTTCTGTATTTCTGTGTACGTATGTTAATAAGTTAGGTGGACCTAACCTCTCTCAATGCAGGATTGATTAAACAGGATCGTTATTGTTACTGCTGTACTACTGTGGATACTAGTTCTGTTAAATATGGCGGGTTTTTAAATATCATTACTAATGATTTGCGTTTAATAGCAAATGATATAGATCATGCACCAAGCGACTACCTTTTGTTTCGTTTGGAATGTGCATTCGATGATTTAGTTCAGCTCAGTGCTGATATGGATGTAGACAAACATGGGACGTCCACCATACCGTTTACCGTTGCCTCCATAATCAAAACGTACAGCTGACAGAATGTTATAAATGACCTTATCCAATGCTGTGCCATCCTTTTACGAATTGTTCTCTCGCACACTTCAAATATATTAGCTATATCTCCAGCGGTGTGTCCCAAAAGGAGGTGTGCCTCGATTACATGCAAAGGTAAAAGGTAGGGTGGACGTCCTAAGTTTGTCTCCATTTCGGAGCGCATGTGAAGCTGGCCTGCTGCGTCTTGATGAACCATTTTTCCATAGTACAAAATACACATTACACAGTTGTACACTAGATTACATGAATTTAGCAAATTCAGATCCATTAAACCCAAAAACAAAACACAAAAGTTATTTAATTTTAATAAAATGTACTTTTCCCCCTAAGTAGCAAAAGCATCATATACTAGCTGTGCTTTGCTCTAAAAAATTACAAAATCAAATCAAAGAGAGTAAATTGAACAATCTGTGAACAAATCGAACAAAATTGATCTGTGGCTCCTTCATGAGAGAAGGGTACAAACAAATTGGATGAAATGTTGGAAGTGTATTTAACAATACTTTGTGTTGTTGTCAGGATGTAGCATAGCATGTATAACAAAGTTTTGACATTCTGTTTTTCTCATGTTTATATATTGGAGGTATAAATCATATCCTGTCACTAATAAAATTAATTAATCGTGTTCAGTTTAAATTTTTTTAAAAAGGCAAGCAATTCAATTTTCACACTGCACTTAACCCAGGGTTATCGTCGTTCTAAACACCACTTTTAACCGTGGATAAAGTAACACTTGTATATTAACATGCTTTTGACAGTCACAGAAATACTGTGCTTTGTATATAAATACAAAATTCAGCATTGGAAAGAAAAAACAACAAATGCTGACAGAAAATGCAACAATTGCAGTTTAGAAAATACAGTTTAATTCTTTTATAGTCTGAAAAGTCCATTCAGGATAAACTTGATAGTGACGTTGACTATATGTAATATGAGGATGTGCAATGCCTGAGCATTTATGTGAACATATCGTGTGCTTTGTTTGTCCAATCAGTGATACTGACACTGCAAATACGCTAATAAGGACGTTAACCCAGGGTTTAGTAATGTACAGTGTGAAACACTGCGTATGAATACTCAGGATTAATTGTTAACCCCAGGTAAATGATGATCAGTGTGAAACGTGAATCAAGATAACCCAGGATTCTGTTTACCTGGGGTTAACAATCACCCAATATTTCAAGTGTGAAAAGCCCTCATGTTTGTTTTCATTCTAATAAAAAGAAAGATTCATACATTTTTAAAAACGTTTAACTTTCCCTTCTTATTCTTACCATTAACTTAATCTTAACATTAACATGAAGACCCCACAGTCAACAGAGCCGGCCAACTGTTGTGGATGGAACATTCTGAAACAACAGAATACAAAAAGTTATTCCTGAAAAGATTTGACAGATATAACAACACACCATCTGTATAAGTAGCTTATGTCTTTATAAAAGCCTTATAAAACTAACCTTGTTTTTGATCTGCTTCCATTGTCCTGGGGTGATTCTGCTTGTCAATGTACTGCATTGCAAAATCAAACAGAAAAACTTGAATGTATAACCATAAAAATTGCATGAGATGAGTTTCGTTGTTCTAAAGTCAAAATTACCATTTACTGCATTGCAAAAGCAAAATTTTAAAGGTGCCCTAGATTATGTTTTTAAAAGATGTAATATAAGTCTAAGGTGTCCCCTGAATGTGTCTGTGAAGTTTCAGCTCAAAATACCCCATAGGTTTTTTTAATTAATTTTTTTAACTGCCTATTTTGGGGCATCATTATAAACGTGCCGATTTTATGCTGCGGCCCCTTTAAATCCCGTGCTCTCTGCCCACAGAGCTCGCGCTTGCCTTAAACAGTGCCTTAAAGTTTACACAGCTAATATAACCCTCAAAATGGATCTTTACAAAGTGTTCGTCATGCATGCGGCATGCATGCGTCGGATATTGTTTACTTCTGATTTTGAATGAGTTTGATAGTGCTCCGTGGCTAACGGGTAATGCTACACTGTTGGAGAGATTTATAAAGAATGAAGTTGTGTTTATGAATTATACAGACTGCAAGTGTTTAAAAATGAAAATAGCGACGGCTCTTGTCTCCGTGAATACAGTAATAACCGATGCTAACTTTAACCACATTTAACAGTACATTAGCAACATGCTAATGAAACATTTAGAAAGACAGTTTACAAATATCACTAAAAATATCATGTTATCATGGATCATGTCAGTTGTTATTGCTCCATCTGCCATTTTTCGCTATTGTTCTTGCTTGCTTACCTAGTCTGATGATTCAGCTGTGCACATCCAGACGTTAATACTGGCTGCCCTTGTCTAATGCCTTTTATAATGTTGGAAACGTGGGCTGGCATATGCAAATATTGGGGGCGTACATATTAATGATCCCGACTGTTACGTAACAGTCGGTGTTATGTTGAGATTCGCCTGTTCTTCGGAGATCTTTTAAACAAATGAGATTTATATAAGGAGGAAACAATGGAGTTTGAGACTCACTGTATGTCATTTCCATGTACTGAACTGAAGGGCTGTGACGGTAGGCATGACAACCGCATGAAGTTGTCACCACGGTCGTGGAGTGTTTTTTACGATCCTGTCCATCAAAATGACGGCGAAACGCAAGTCTAACACAAAATATATATATATAAACCCCGCCCCCCTTGGCACCCCACCACCGCAACACCGGCGGTTGTTGGTGATTTACCACCGCGGTAGTAAAAATTTGCCACCGTCACAGCCCTAGTGTGCATTCAATTTGACACAGCCCTAGTGTGCATTCAACTTATGCCGTCTGGTCGGTTTAAAAACACTGGGCAGTGGAAATTGTTGAAGCATGTTTTGCATTGCTGTAAATGAATTAAAGCCTCTCCGAATCCTAATATGCCTCTAAAAATCCACATAAACATTGGTCAGTATTGTAAAATATCAAAAGTTTTAAAGAGTTTTCAAATTCCTTTTTGATGTTATTAGTAATCATAATAGTCCTAATGGTAACTGTTTGTTGCAAAGACCTTGTGTTTATTTTGTGTAATGTTGGAATTTACTAGGAGATACCATTAACATTGTATACGACTGATTAAGTATGACAGTCCAATAGGAATCCTTACAAATCCCTGCTAAAGAGATAAAGAGATGTGATTGATCCATACAATCTCAAGGCAAGGTGTAGCATCACTTCTTATCTAGCCTTTTAGAAACACATGGAGCTTCCAGAGTTCCATTACCTGAAATGTCTTTGAGATCCATTTATCTCTTATGAAGCCTATAAACCAATCTGTCATAATGCAGCATCATAACAACAGAGATGCTGGAGCATGAGCTGAGTGGCTGTAATGTCTTTGTCTGCTCTACTGGTCATGCAACCCTCATAGAAGACTCCCAATTCAGCCTGAGACATGAATGTGGAAGTTCTGAAGATACATTATTTATACAGTCACCACCCTTATTTGACTCTGTCTAGTGCACACACACACACACACACACACACACACACACACACACACACACACACACACACACACACACACACACACACACACACACACACACACACGTACTTAGTGGAGTGCTGTGTGCTGACTTTGGCTTCTTATTCTAAGTGTTTTTTTCTCTCTCTCTTTCACAAGCATTAAATGCAGAGATAGCACTTTGCATGCTGTACAGACTCAGCTAAGCCTTTATTTCTCAGGCTTAAGGAAAAGGGTCCAAGGAGATACTGGTGTGAATGCTGGTGTGTTTGATATGCAAGTCAGAGTATTTGTTACAATAAGTATTAAATACTTATTGTATATGCAACGTCATTTTGCTCATGATAGCAAAGTCCCTTTAAGACAAGTCATTTCACTCGGCGGCCATCTTTGAAACGCCTCTCGGGCATCCTGGGCATCATGCAGCTCCTATCTCTTTGAATGGGGAAACATCAGATTCTCCAAAACTGTTCGTCAACCTTATGATTAAAATTCATATTTGAAATCACCAATGAAATCTAACAACAACCGACTCATAAATATAGTTTCTAAACGCTCGAGTCATGACAAAAAACCTGTATTTTTTTCAGGCTGGATCAAGCTAATGCGCATGCGCAGACCTAAATGCGCGTCTCTTTGGGGGCGCGCGTCTGACTGTTTCTATAGAAACCGGTGATTCTAATGGCCGCTGAAGTGACGCGATGACTTTACCAGTCGGCGATTGGCTTTTAGAAGGCGGGACTTATTCCGCCATATTGCACGTTACACTTTCTCCCATTCAAAAGAGTGACACGTCTTGTGTTATTCTATAGTCTTTGATGATAGTCAGTTAAGAGGTTAAGAATAAAATATTCTAATATATTCTAATATATAATAAACTTTATACTGTACAAACGTTTGGAGTTAGAAAAAATCTTTTAATAGTTTTTACTGTATTTTTGGTCAAATAAATGCAGTCTTGGTGAGCATCGAATAAATCGCAGTAAGCTTTGTGATTTGTTACTTTTGATATGAAACAAAGTCTCAGCTTCAAAATTCTGTCATTTTTATTATGAAATTCAAACAATAAATACAGTTTTGGCACTTTTTAACGTAGTGTGACTGTCAGTCGATGCAAAAATTAACTACTCACATTTTTTCTGTAATTAATTGAAATTATAAACATTGGAGTTTTTAATATTTTTATATTGTAATCATTTCACAATTACTCTCCAAATGAATGTAGAAACAACTTAAAGACAGTATATTTTGTTGACAGGCCCGAATGCAATGATTGGACGAACATTTTTTTGGTCCTGAGACTTCCACAGAAGATATATGTATGTGTTTTAATATTTAGACCGCTTCTATTATTGATTGCTATGTGAAGAGAGTTTCAACCAGTATAACAAAAAGTGTTTATAAAACAAATTGCCTACCCTACCTTTAAATTGATTACTAGATTACCTTATTTGCTGCTGACTCAAACCATGTGTCCTTGCTGTCTCTCTGTTCGACAGGCCCATATACTCTACTCTACTCTACTCTGGTCCGCCTTACATTTCCAGATTAGTCTGTAGCCGTTGCCAGCATCAAGAGCAATGACCAGTCTGAGACAAAGACAAAAGGGCTTAATGATTTGTTTTATTGTATATTTAAGTGATCTTTATATGATCCTTATGTATAATGCTCAAGGGTTCAGCAGTATTACAAATAGTGTGTGTCATAACGCTTTATAGTTGCTGAGATAATTTCAGTATTATTAAGCTTGTGTTTGATGCCTCTGTGGTCAGTCTGTCCAGATGAGATTGTAAATCTCTAATTAGATTTTCCTAGTTTGCACTTTTAAAGCAAATGTTCTGGCAACATTTACAAAGTCCTTCATCTAAAGGCAATACATTTAGATCTTAGAGATTTGCAAATGCAAAGATCAGTAATTTGCATAGGTCAGTCATCAGTATCAGTAAAGTATATAGGAACTTACAGTACATTCAGCTGCTCCTAAAATACCACGGTTTGTCAATGTGATTTCTGGGAAAGTTCATATTAAAATACGTCCTTATCCCCTGGAGCCCTTTATAAAGTTTAAACTGTCTGAGAGCAAGAAAGCAGGGGGAAGGTTTCTTATAATGTGACATGTTCCTGATGTCACTGTTTCTGTATGACTCAGCATATTTTTTTGTCCATGCTTCATGAGTAAAGATTTCCTTTGAGGATTCTCATTTCAGCTGATTTACCTACCACTGGCTTTCTAATCCTCTGTTTCCCACCTTTATTAATGGCCTCATTCCCTTTAGGACCAGTCTGTTTCACTGATCTCCTTCTGTTTGATTGTTTCAAATTAGCAGATTAATTTCTATTATGACATTTAATTTTAATACCAGGGGCAAGAAGCACCCTAGTGGAGAGGTTGTCTATTATACCTGACACTTCTACAATCATTCAACAGCAACTTGGAAAAGATTTATCTTATAGAGGAACAGCATAGTCAGCACTCTACAAAGTGCACTCCTCTGTTTGAAATAAATTATGATATATTGAGTATATAGTATAAGTTATATAGTATAAGTATTAAGTTATATAGATTTCCAAAAGAAAAAACAGTCTATACTTCCTGTAAATATTGAAGGAGTGGATATTGAAATTGTGAAATCTTACAGATATCTGGGGGTCTACTTAAATAACAGGTTGGACTGGTGTGATCACATGAATTACTTGTACAAAAAAGGGCCAGAGTCTTACTCACTTGTTGAGACATTTGAGATCTTTTGGGGTGTGTTGAATATTGTTAAGGACTTTTTATGACACTGTAGTGGCATCTGTAATCTTTTATGCTGTGGTTTGCTGGAGTGGAGGGATTTCTGTGAAGGACAAAAACAGACTGATTAGGAAGGCAAGCTCAGTTATAGGCTGTTCTTTGCCCTTGGTTGATGAAATTGTGCAAGTAAGGATGGTAGGAAAATTGTCTTCCATCATGAAATGGAAATCTCACCCCCTCCATGATACAGTGTGTGCTATGTGCAGTTCATTTACCACGTTGCTCGAAGGAGCGTTACAGAAGGTTACAGAAATTCTCCACTGAAATGAAAAAGGAGAATTAAAGCTTTGTTAAAAGATTACATTTGAAGCCAATGTCACCTGAAACGACCAGAAATTTACACAAGAATATATACACGAACATTCAAAAATTTGGGGCCTGTATAAGATTTTTTAATGTTTGTGACAGAAGTCTCTTATGCTCAAGTCTGCATTTATTTGATCAAAATAGTAAAATCTGTAATACTGTGAAATATTATTACAGTTTAAAATAACCTTTTTTTCTATTTTAATAAATATATACAGTGGGTACGGAAAGTATTCAGACCCCCTTAAATGTTTCACTCTTTGTTATATTGCAGCCATTTGCTAAAATCATTTAAATTTTTTTTCCTCATTAATGTACACACAGCACCCCATATTGACAGAAAAACACAGAATTGTTGACATTTTTGCAGATTTATTAAAAAAGAAAAACTGAAATATCATAATGGTCCTAAGTATTCAGACCCTTTGCTGTGACGCTCATATATTTAACACAGGTGCTGTCCATTTCTTCTGATGATCCTTGAGATGGTTCTACGCCTTCATTTGAGTCTAGCTGTGTTTGATTATACTGATTCAGACTTGATTAGGAAAGCCACACACCTGTCTATATAAGACCTTACAGCTCACAGTGCATGTCAGAGCAAATGAGAATCATGAGGTCAAAGGAACTGCCTGAAGAGCTCAGAGACAGAATTGTGGCAAGTCACAGATCTGACCAAGGTTACAAAAAAATAATTCTTAAATGGAAGACGTTTGGGACGACCAGAACCCTTCCTAGAGCTGGCCGTCCGGCCAAACTGAGCTATCGGGGGAGAAGAGCCTTGGTGAGAGAGGTAAAGAAGAACCCAAAGATCACTGTGGCTGAGCTCCAGAGATGCAGTCGGGAGATGGGAGAAAGTTGTAGAAAGTCAACCATCACTGCAGCCCTCCACCAGTCGGGGCTTTATGGCAGAGTGGCCCGACGGAAGCCTCTCCTCAGTGCAAGACACATGAGTGTTTTTTTCCCATTTACTGAAGATATTGCACTAGTCATTCAAGCACTTTCATTGATTGTGTGATGCTTGCGATTCCCTGACATTTAACTTCATCACACAGTGCCACATCTCACAAATCACTGTTTGTTGCTGATATAATGGTATGAATCAATCAGGGCAAAACCGCTGCAGTAAAATGTTTTCGAAGTCTCCCGGTACCTATGGATATCAGTTCAGAGTATTGTCTATTTCAGGCACCCCAATGTTTTATGTCAATGTTTTTATCTGTCATCATATTTTCTCTCACTGTGCATGGGTGTGAGGCCCAGTGAGGTTTTATGCTAATGAGACTTTCAGCTATTTTAGTCTCATTTCACTTCACTCTCTTTCTCTCTCTCTCTCTCTCTCTCTCTCTTCAGGGATTTATCTCTGAGTTTAACTACAGAGTGTCAGGAACTCTCCAAGGAATCTTGACTCTCTCAAGCCAGTATTTTTCCTCATAGATCACGAAACCAGCGATAGGCCCAAGAGGGCCCGATTCCAATTAAGTGGCTAAACTCGGTGTCCTTCATGAATATACATGTACTGCTCTGTCCAAAACAAATTAAAGGTAGGGTAGGCAATTTCAGAGAGGCTAGCAATAGCAATCTAGCTTTGAATGCATGAGATCCCGTCCTCCCTTCAGAGTGCTCTCTAAAGCTATGCTTCCTTCAAAACACATGAACGCACACAGCAGAGTCTGCAAAGTGTCACGAGACTAGAGACAGCGTTAAATTACCTCATGTCTCAAAGCACATCACATTACAATAATAATGAATGCAAACAACTTACAGAGCTCTTACTTGTACCACCTGACTGCTGCAAATTCATTTCGACTTTGATAGTGTTGACATAGAAATGCATAAATCCGAGTCTGAGGACATGAACAGCTCCAGGTAGAACATCACCGGTTGCCATGTCGCAATTACGATTATGACATGGCGTAAACACAGTATAAGCTTGTTTTGGTTCAGGAGGAACTGTGATGGGCGGCTGCTGCTTGTTTGCGGCACTCGATGACTGTCTACAACCAAAGTCCCTTTCAAGGAAACTCTGTTCACTTGGGAGCCATATTTGCAACGCCTCCAGGC
Organism: Megalobrama amblycephala; assembly: GCF_018812025.1. NCBI lineage: Eukaryota > Metazoa > Chordata > Actinopteri > Cypriniformes > Xenocyprididae > Megalobrama > Megalobrama amblycephala. The sequence continues at coordinate 24,762,265 of NC_063055.1, read as the reverse complement.
AGCTATTTCAGGCATCCAAGACCAAGTCCTATGTATTTGAATGGGGGAATCCTTAAATCTCAAAAACTGCTTGGCGAACTCACAATTAAATTACATATTTCAAATCGGCAACAAAATCAGAATCTGTTGTTTCTTATGCTCAAATAGCGTTAGAAAAGCATATTTTTCAGGCTAGATGAGTCAATGCGCCTGTACAGTCCTAAGTGCGAGTCTCAGGTTTCTATGGGAACCGGAGCCTCTAACGGCAGCTGCAGTGACACAATGACTTTATCAATCAGGTTGGCTCTTTTACTTAGAAGGCAGGACGTTTTCTGCCATATTGCGCATTGCAGTTTCTCCTATTCATAACAAAAATAGGAGTGAACCGTCTTTCTATCTATAGTCTTAGCTACAACTCTGCATAGCCTCATTGAACGCGTATGACATGTGATGTCTGCATGAGCAGGGTGCCCGGAGGTATGGAAATACATATGTTGACAGGCAGGTAAGACATCCTGTCATTGCATTCGGACCGAAAATATTTTGGTCCTGAGACTTCCACAGAAGATATATGTACGTGTTTTAATATTTAGACCACTTCTATAATAGGATAGGAAGAGTTTCAACCAGTATAACAAAAAGTGTTTATAAAACAAATTGCCTACCCTACCTTTAATATCAATGAATAACTTCTAATACTGAAACCTATTAGTTGGAGCTTATTCAGACATTTTTTGATATCTCATGTGAATTCTCAGCATTCCATTGAATCACTGGTATGATTTACCTCTGTCCTGTCTTGCAGGTTTCTGCTGGTGTTTTCCTGCCTGGTTCTGTCAGTGTTTGCAACGATCAAAGAATTCAAGAAAAGCTCTGAGAGTGCCTTATACATCCTGGTTTGTATCTGATCCTCATTTTACATGATTGACAAGAGGAAGCTGTTTCATGGTAGTGATGCTCTCAGGTTTTTATATCAAACACTTCAGACTTGCGTGTGTACATTTTAGATACTGTAGATCTCAGTAGATCCTGTTCCACATTCTAACAGAATGTGACAAGTAGGACGTTATCCAGCGCTGATGTGGATTGCTGTGAACATGACACTTTATAGATCTGTTTGGGTCAGTGTAACATTAGCCATCAAGAACTCACATAGTGCTCTTTTAATGTATAAAAGCTTGGACATTGCTATGTTGTGTGTATTTTTGATGCATAACTGTTGTACTACTTCATCTCTTTATAATAATAAGTATTATTGCTAGTTGGTTTGTTACGTTTTCTTATATTTATTTGTTAATAAGATGCTTATTATATCATATTGAAAATTTCTTTCAAATATCAAATTGAAAACTACAGTTTTCAGCAGTTTGTTTACCATTGTATTTGAAGCAGTTCTGTTCTTGCCATGAAAATATATTAGATTAGATTAAACTTGTCAAGTTATTATATGATATGATATGATATCATATTATATATAACTATTATAACAGCACAAAAACATATGTCAACTTGTGGATAAAGTGTTTGCTGTCTGTCTAGGAAATTGTGACAATCGTGGTGTTTGGTGTGGAATATATTGTGCGTATCTGGGCAGCCGGGTGCTGCTGTCGCTACAGAGGATGGAGAGGAAGGCTGAGATTTGCACGCAAACCCTTCTGCATCATCGGTTAGAAAATCATCTACCTATTTTTGTCTGTTCTGATTTTCCTTCCTTCTCTCTCTCTCTTGCTATTCTTTCTGCTTAAGAGACAATAAAATCTGCTTTGCCAACTTTTTTCTGGGGCAGTAAATGAGCAAAGGGGTTGGCACTCTCTGAATTACAACACTTGATATGCTGGATGCCAGTGCTACAGCAGAATAATGTCAAATCCATTAGTGCATTTGAAAGAATACATAATGCCAGTAAATATGAAACTGATCCTAGTCACATTATGGGAATAATTAACCTAAAATTTCAATTCTTTCAGTATTTAATCACCCTGATGTCGAGCACAAATTCATAACATTCTTCAACAAGATATTACATAATAATATAATATATAATATCTTTTGTTCTATTCAAAAAAGAAAGTTATGAGGTGAGTAAATGTAGACAGAATAATAATATATGGGTGAACTACCCCTTTAAGAAGCCGTTTGATTGGAAAACCTAGTATCTATTTGAATATATGTTTGATTTTTGCAGCATCTGCAAATACAAAGCCCAAGTGTGCCGTCATCATGTTAGAGAGTATTATATGAAGGATAAGAGGGAAGAGACCATTAAAACATTTCCTTTCTAATGTCTTAATGGGTGACAGTCATCTTGGGGATTTCATCTGATAACTAATGGACACTGTTGTTCTGCAGATATCATGGTCCTTTTTGCCTCGGTGTCTGTGCTGGCCGCTGGCTCACAGGGGAATGTTTTTGCCACCTCCGCCATTCGGAGTCTGAGGTTTCTTCAGATCCTTCGAATGCTGCGTATGGACCGCCGCGGTGGCACATGGAAGCTCCTGGGATCTGTGGTGTACGCACACAGCAAGGTGACCAGTGATGTGCTTATTTTCTTACAAAAGAATATTTTCTGTCCACACTGAAAGCGGGAAATGCTGTGCACTGCAGCACAATCACTGTATCACATTGTGCCTGGTTAGGACAAAGTGTGAAACACCAGCTCATTTGTGTGTATGTATAGACAAATGTTTGTGTTTACATATAAAACTGTACTCATTGAACGCAGAGATTGCAAAAGTTCATGTTAAGTAGGTTACTGAGTGAGCAAATTTCCACCAGTCTGCCATTTGGGTCAGTGGGCAGCAAATTCATTATTATTCATTAGTTTCTATTACTGGAGAAACTATCACTCCATTTAGTCTGCAGCTATTAAAACTATTCAGTGGCTTTAAGCACCCCGTGAAATGATTTAAAAGTAAATTTCTTTCCTGTATTGCGAGACTTGCTTTTGAATAGGATATTTGGACAGGACATATTTAAAATAGTATTTTAGTTTACATCATAACCATGACTGCTACTTGCTTTATCATTCTAGAGAGCATTTTATTTAGCAAAAAATTAGTATATGCCCCTGAAAACTGATAAGAAGAAAAAGATTATTTTTATTATTATTGTCAATTTTTAGAGACATAAACTACTAAAAAGGTTTGGGGTCAGTAAGAATTTAAAGAAACTAATACTTTTATTCAGCAAGAATGAATTAAATTGATGAAAAGTGACATTAAATACATTTATGATGTTAAATAAATGCTATTTTTCCAAATAAATGTTTTAAAAATCTCTATTCAGCAAAGAATCCTGAAAAAAAAAAATGTAGCATGGTTTCCACAAAAATATTAAGCAGTTTTAAACTACTTTCAACATTGATTTTTTAACATTAATAATAATAAATGTTTCTTGAGCATCAAATCAGCATATTAGAATGATTTCTGAAGGATCATGTGACACTGAAGACTTGCTGAGCGTTGCTGAGCATGACTTCTTTCAGAAAAATTTCAAAATCTTAACAATTCCAAACGTTTGAAAGTGTACATGGTATCAAATTGCAAGACATGAACTAAAAGGCAAAAATGTATTCTTTCTGATTATGGAGCCATGGAGCAGTTTGAAAAATGTCTGTAATGGCATTGAATCAAGTTGGTATGTTTTATTTTTGGTTAGGAGTGTATTACATCAGATTCTTAATTTTCGTAACATTTTCAATCCCTAAATGTAGGAACTCATCACGGCATGGTATATTGGATTCCTTTGTCTCATCCTGGCATCTTTCTTGGTGTACTCAGTGGAGAAGGATGACAACGCAGAGATGTTCGAGACCTACGCAGACGCCCTCTGGTGGGGGCTGGTAGGTGCAACAGCTTCATCCAAGCCCACAGTGGCCTGCTGACTCAATCTAATCAGATTAAAAGAAATGATATGACACACTGAAACAAGATGCTGTTCAAAGATCCATTTCACAGATGGACTAATGCCATAAAATATCTCCTCTTAGGCTCCTTTGGTAGATCATTTTTCTCTGAAGTGACTAATTGTAGACATTGTAGACATTCCCCTATAAACTGGTCTCAAGGACACAACATGATCCCAACCTGTGATTGAACCTATAACCTCTGCATGACCATCCTAGGTTGTATTCTTAGCATATACTCATAGACTCTGCTGTAAAAATGGCATTTTTAAGAAAAAAACATTTCTATTCTTTAGATCACTCTTACAACTATCGGCTATGGGGACAAGTATCCTGTCACATGGAATGGGCGTCTGATTGCTGCCACCTTCAGTTTGATCGGTGTAGCTTTTTTTGCTCTTCCTGCGGTGAGTTAAAACTGAAATGACATGTTGAACATCTCCAGTAACTGACTTGATATATGGCTGACAGACAGTTGCTTTTCTGCTCTCTTTTCTCTGTTGCAGGGTATCCTGGGCTCAGGTTTTGCTCTGAAGGTTCAAGAGCAGCACAGGCAGAAACATTTTGAGAAGCGTCGTAACCCTGCCGCAGGTCTTATCCAGGTCAGACCCATAACTCTACTGTAATTCATACAACACATTTTGAGGAAATCAGCATTTGTAGGCCTTGTATAACTTAAATGTGCTCAATAATAACTTACAGTGTGACTACTATAATCATATTTAGTTGATGTTAACTTTGCTATGTTAAAAATTGAGAATCATCTTTGTACTTTCAGTCTCATCAGGTTGATCTATGCTGCTTTTGATTTAGATGGCTAGAAATGTTGGTGGTTACTGTGTACAGTAATGTATAACTATAAAAGTAATTTGCAACCTTAAAAGTTTATTTCAAGAATTTCCCCCATCAGGCTGCTTGGAGATTTTACGCCACAAACCTTGCACGGACAGACCTAGTGTCCACATGGGACTTTTATGAGCAGACTGTGTCAGTCCCAATGTACAGGTAGTCAATCATCTTGCCACTCTGTAGACCATTGTAACTGAATATATTTTTATTTGTTTGTTAATAGTATTGTATGCTGTTTTTCAGTTTATTGTATATTAATACTTAATTGTGCTTAGGATATTTTTCCAACTTGTTTTTATGAAAACAAAACAAAACATTATCTTAAGCAGTTTATTGTGGTTTGATATACTGTTGTTTAAAAAGTTTATTCTCTGTTCTACTTCTACTTAAAGACTCATTCCTCCTGTAAATCAACTGGACATTTTAAGAAGCTTGAAAGGAAAATCTGGGTTCAGCAGGTCTGGTCATTTTTCTAACGAGCATTTCTTAATATTTAAATATTTATGTAAATAATTATGATATCAAGTCAAATGTCTGACTATATATATATATATATATATATATATATATATATATATATATATATGTATATATATATAATTTTTTTTTTTTTTTTTTTTTTTACCTGGAAATAAATGAAAACTTTTTAACTTTTAGAACAAAGAAAAGTTATTGACATACAATGCAGAAGAAATATTTCACATTCAGCACTATTTCTAGGTCACTAATCAAGTAAATATGGTGATCATGTGACTCCTTATGCAGACGGCCAGATGTTTTTTGCTTCTATTGAAGCTCAAGATGCTCTTTAAGTGTTTATGCGGCTGAAGTGCTGATAATTTTAATTCAAATTGTTATGCTTGTTGATAATATAATTTGTAAAATTGTAAAAACAATGGAAGAATTTCCACTAGAGCTCTCAGACTTTTGGCCTATTTGTGAATATTATTCTTGTTTAAAATATTTGATCATAGCTTTAAAGGATTAGTTCACTTTCAAATGAAAATTACCCCAAGCTTTACTCACCGTCAAGCCATCCTAGGTGTATATGACTTTCAATCGGAGTTATATTAATAAATATCCTGATGCATCCGAGCTTTATAATGGCAGTGAGCGATACCAACGAGTAAGAATCTTCATCAATTCACATCCATCCATCATAAACGTACTCCACGCGGCTCTGGGGGGTTAAAGGTGCTAAAGAGGATGTTTTGTTTTATAAATTTTTGCAATATTACTTGAAACTGTCTTTACTAACTGATAAAAGACTATTTATTAGGTGCACTGAAAGGAATAATATTAATATACATCATCTGTGCACGAGGTAGGGCCTTAAAAACATCAGCCAATCGTTTACGCGATCATCACGTAAACGATTGGCCCTCTGGCTTGTCAATCACTGCCGTGACGTTCCTTGTGAGAGACGTGCACGGCTGCGCTCTCCAGTAACTTTCCACACTCCACAGGCGCCGCATGCAATGTTTTTGTCAGGAGACAGGAGTAACAACTGCAGAGTTACCTGCGGTGAGTCTGACATAATGAATCCAAAAAACATGACACAGCGAATGCCGGTGGTAAACACTCGTGTTCCGAGTTTTGGGAGGCGTTCCTTTGAAATGAGCTGTGAAGGAGGGGGGTTGTTCTTACGCATGCGCTCATTTCAAAAACTCAGTAACAGTCTTTGGATTCTCAGTTGACGAAAAAATCCTCTCTATCACCTTTAATAAAGGCCTTCTGAAGTGAAGCGATGCGTTTGTGTAAAAAAAATATAAGTTATGAAGTAAAATCCGCCAGACCGCCTTCTGTATTCAACGTATGAAGAAAGTGTAAAACTCTTGCAGTTCAAAAAGCTTACGCTATGTCCTACTCCTTCCCTATTCAACTTACAGAAAAAGCTTAATTGACGTGATGCCAGTTACATTTTTTCGTAAGTTGAATATGGAAGGCGTTCTAGCGGAAGCTAGATATTTTACTTTATAACTTGTTAAATATGGATTTTTTTAAAAAAATTTTTATACACAAATGGTTTGCTTCAGCAGGACTTCATTAACCCCCCGGAGACATGTGGAGTACACGTTTTTGCATGGATGCACTTTCTTCAGCTCATACTTGTATCGCTCACTGCCATTATAAAGCATTGTCAGGATATTTATTAATATATCTTAGATTGTGTTCATCAGAAAGAAGAAAGTCATGTACACATAGGATTGTTTGAGGGTGAGTAAAGCTTGGGCTAATTTTCTTTTGAAAGTGGACTAATCCTTTAAACTCATGTCTTAATTGCTTTAAACATCATGTTCTTCTCTCTTTTTAAAGGAAGGATTCCCAGCATGAAGTCACTCCAAGGTTTGTTGTCAAGAATTTTCCCATATATACTTGACTATTTCCAAATCACCTCTATCAAAAACTCATGCAAAACACCTATTCTTTAGAATCATAGTTTCAGAGCACCGTCTTCTTCCTTCAAATGAGAAAACAGCTCATATTGCTGTGTTTTGAAGTCATTTGAAATCACAAATGTTATCCAAAGACAACCTGGTTGCACTTTATACTACAGAATTTTCAAGTGGTATTTACAGGGAGATGAATTAGTCAATATCATACTGACACAGCACAATCAGCGCATTTACTATATTAATGAATACATCTCATTAAAGTAAACACACTTGAGGATTTTTCTGTGATTTTTCTACCCTGTAAAAGACCTGATCTTGTAATTCTGTAAAATCAAGTGCAACATGTGACTCATCAAACGAACATATTCCTTCATTTCATTCAGTGTAAGAACACCTAGCTCAAACTCTGTTGGCTGTTTTGGGGGGTTTAGGCGGGGGTAATACATCTCATTTTAGGTCCCACACTTGAACATGGTCTAAACCAATTTTGACCACTGCTTGTATAATCTTTTCTCTCTCATGAACCACTCCAACCACATTCGCAGTAGTGAGATTTCACACAAAGACACCCTGTGTGGGTGCTGCCCAAGAAGCAATAGGTACCGTTGCACAAAGATACTAACATCTGCACGCCCAGATCTCTCTCCGGCATTTGGATTTGTCTCTTTCCTTCCCAATTTTGATTTCCCCCCCAATTTCCAAATGTATTCCTTCAGTGTGTACCATCATCAGCTCAAGTGAAATATTTCAACATTTTTTGAGACATACGTCATAGTGCACATTCTTATCGGTGTTGAAGTATTTTAATCTCCTGTCAGCTCAGGTGGGATGAGAAATGTTCTGCTCTCCAGCATCTAAAAATGTTGTCTTGTTCAAACCAGGGAAGCAGACATTTGTTTAGCTTTGTGAGAGATTTTTGCTTGCAGATCAACTTCCCCACTTAACACCTGGAAGCACTTCCCATCGCTTTTTACCTCATTCCCACGAGACCGCCCTCCTCTGCAAGCTGCCTTGAGTTTTTTTGGGGTCTCTCATTTTTTTTATTTATTGATTTGGCTGCTTTTTTAAAGTTGTATAACATAACGGTTGTGTATTTTTCAGCATGCCCGAAAACATGCATGTGTTTCATTGCTTTGTTGTTCAAAGTATCCGCTGTGGCATCATGTGGGTCTGCTGCATCCAGAAGTTGTGGATTGCATTGCATGACTGAGAAGCACCATTATCCATATCTTTGCCCATGTAAGTTTGATCTTTATTAAAATAGAAGAATGCAGAAATGACACACTCAGTGTTTGCTAAGGAAAATGTGTTTTAATGTACAATGTTGTGAAATTACTTAAGTATCTAATATTAACATGTTTTAGTCATTTTATAAATTAACAACTGTAATTTTGAAGCACTTATCTGGTTAATTAAAACATTTCAGTGTTTTCTTTTTGGTTGCTTCAGCTGAGCATTTCTATAGCAAGCTTGCATATCAGTAAATATGTAACTGTGTTGTTCTATTAAGAATTCAAAAATAGTTGAAATATGCAGACAAGCAAATGATATATCAAAAAACAGTAATCAGCCATCTATTTATAGAAAAATGTTTTTTACCACATATATATATATAATGTTTAAAATTAAGAGTTGTTTTCAGAAAATATATCTCTAAATATATATATATATATATATATATATATATATATATATATATATATATATATATATATATAACTCTTAATTTTAAACATTATATATATATATATATATACATGTAATATATATAATATATTACATGATTAGCACCAAAAAAGTGTTGTTTTATGCAAAAATCTTTTAAAGTCCCCCTGCAGTCAATAATATTATCCCTTAAAACTCATCTTTGATAATCAAAATGACCTATTTAAACATTTTTTCTTATGAAAATAATTTCTTCATGCCTTAAAATAGATATTATCTAATAGAACTATCTTTGGTACACTCCAGTTTTAAGGAGAATCAGTTGCCTGATGAATTTGCACATGGTTTGTCTTAAAGCATATATTAAAAACACCACATAGATAAATATAAATAACATTAAAAACTTGATTTTCACCTCAGGGGGTCTTTAAAAAAATAAGTGAGGTTTATATAACAAAAATGTCAATGAGAGTTTATTTTTGGAAAATACAAAAATAGAGAATGAAAAAAAACGTTACTTTTTTGCAGTGTATTGTCATTGGTATAAGTTACTGTTTATTCTCTCTAGCTCTAGATGGTTTCAGGAATTATTTCTGTCCCACACTAAAAGAGACACTGTGTGCTCAGGATGATTTGTCTGTTTCCTTTGCTTTTTTTTTTTTGTTTGTCTTCTGTGCTTCATTGCTGTGCAGTCGTAAGCTCAGCTTAAAAGAGAAAGGCAATCCCTCTAAGAGCACCGGGGGAAAGGAAGCCAAGACCTCCAATAAGGCAGAGGACGGAGTCAAAGAGAGTCCAAGCAAAGTGACCAAGAGCTTGAGCTTCACAGAGCGGAACAAAGCAAAACATGCTTTCAGAATGAAAGATGGAGCTTCTCGGCAGAACTCTGAAGGTCAGAGAATGTTATTATGTGCACACACACAGGAATATTGAGATTTTCACTGTTATACACTGCAAGATATATGCTGCCTCTGAATTCTTGCATTCACCCGCATACTGTATGCACTCACTTACAATACTCACTTTGCATAGCTTCCTTTGATGCTGAAGTTTAAGCATCAGAGTGGGGATAGGATAGTTTTTAATTCCCTGGCACAGAAAACAGATGCCACTCTGGATTGCTTAATGTGTCGTAGCAGAAAAGATGGTGTCAGTGACACTCCATTCATTAGAATTCATAAGACAGCAGGTGTGTGTTTCTATTTAAAGAAACAGCCCACCAAAAAGACTGATCTGTATTTCCTAAGGTTCACAGTTTCAGTCCAACTGCTAAAACACATGAAAGTGGCTTAATATTTCAAAACATATTGTTTAAGTCCACAGAGAATTGCAGTGGAACATTGTATTCTTGTCTGAAGATGTTTGTTGATTTGTGGCTTTTCAGGTTTATATGCCATTTAGATACTTGATCCCCACAAAATATTTTATATATCATGAAAATGCTTTCGGGGGAATTCACTAAGAATGAATTGCCTCTGCTGCTAGTGTGTTCACTACAGGAACTATGCAAATCAGATTTCATGCTAAATTAATTTTTCACAGGAGCAATTTCTGATTTACGAAGGAACATGTTTACCCTGGCAAGAATGACGATTAAACTGGATTATGGGTGGTTAGTGAATGAGATGTAGTTTTTTGCATTGAAATACTGCTCTCTAAAGTGGCACAGTGGATTAGTCCATTTTTAGTGAATTAGTGAAAGTGAAACTTTGTGTTTCTCTCATTCATCTGTTTTATGCTCTTGGCATGACTCTGCAGTGCTCAACTTCAAAATATATATAAATGGATCCATTTTATGTAATTTCACTTCCTGCACACTCATCAGTTTCTCTCTCATTTCTCTCCACTGGAAAAAATAAAGTGCTGATTGAGTTGCAAGATGAGGACTTCGCCATGAAGAGTTCTCCAGGTTAGGCCACGATCCAGAAATATGATCCAAAAAGCACAGAAATGACAGAGCAGTTTCTCTCAGCAGTAGACTGTATTCAGTCAGAATCTCTAAGCGTGATGCAGCCATCACTGCTCTCGCAAAGGCCACCTGGCAGAAATGACAAGATATTATCACAGTTGAGTGAATTCATATAAATAATGTAGCAGTGTCACAACAGCATAAGCAATACGAGAAACAGATTTCACTTCCAGAATCATACCATTTTTGGCACTTTCCATGAATAGGGTATAAAATAGGTCAAACTAAATATTCTTGTTCTGTTCAAATTCTGTAAGGTTTTGCAAATTGAGATATTTCTAAATACAATTTAAAATTCTCATATGTGTGTTTTTGTTATTTACTAAAAATAAATAGTAGAAATTAAACTAAAATGGAGTGTCTATTTACACTAAGTGCATATAGCGTCCCTTGTTGGCAAACGCTATTTACACTAGCTCTGCCCACCAATGTCAGCAGTAGCAAGTAAGCCTTGCAAACCTGGCTTTTAACGCGATCGACGCAGGTTCGATTCCGCCTTTTGCCGAACTCGCATTTATTTTCAATAAAAATGAAAATAATGTTCTAAAAGTGGAAATAAACTGCGAACGAATGTTTAATAATATTAAAATTATTTATATATGTAGCATCTAATTACTATTTACTTTTATTGCAAAGAAAGAAATGTTACTTTTACATGGTGTAAATAGAATCTATCTCTATTTTCCGCTAGTGTAAATAGCATATCGCTAAGGAAATGCTTTTGTCACTTATTGTAAATAGAATATATTATATAATAGAATATATTTTCACTTAGTGCAAATAGTCGTTGCCAAAATAAAAAAAGAAAACATAAAAAAAAAATAGTAATAAGTATGCCAGAATGAGCAACTGGGCTCAATAACAGAGTTGAAAATGTAGCTTAAATTTACATGTTTTATTCATATATTTTCCATTGAATTAAAGAAAAACTAAAAAATTAAAGGAATTTCTTTTTCATTAACTTAATTTTATCAGCTGTTATGGAACGTGGGTTTAATGGTTGAGCGTGAAGTCTAAAATTGAGAAAAACATAATTCTTCCCACCATGCAGTAGAAATGGTTTATATAATATTTTTTCTTCGATTACCTAATTTTAAGAAATGTTACTTTTTTTGTTATGGAGGGAATAGAGAGAAATATTATAGGTTTATTGCAGTGACTTTTAAAATTAGTAATAATTTAAAATTAATTAATAGTTTAAAGCTGCAGTCCGTAAGTTTTGCCTCTTTGTCGCCATCTCTGTTTGAAACCTGCAATTGCAGTTATTTGTGGATCATCTTTATGTGGGTTGTGCATCAGCACGTTCCTGAGCACGGATGAATCTAATGTTTGCTGTCAGTCACAGCACCGGTGTGGATACTGTACTTCAGAATCACAGATTCAACGTCTTGGAAGCATGACCAACATAAGAATTTTCACTGGAAAATGTCATTTGAACAAGTAACATGTCTGCCACTTTTGTTCTGACCAACTGAGGAAAAAGGCATTACAATTGCGCTGTCAATGGTGATTAAATCTAACGATCGCTTAACTCGGATCGCGTCCAACCGTGCAAATTATTATTATTGTTATACTTTGTTCTCAAATGTTAACAACATTTCAATTTCTGTAGCCACTCCGCAGTCCGAAGTCTTTCACTTTTGACTATGGGTGAATCTCCAGTTGTCACTGATGATTGTCATTGGACCTTTCTGGATTACAATCCGCCATCAATGATAAATGTAATTATTCCAGCGCTGTGAGAAAAAGCTATAAATGATCTGCTACGAACAGCATCCACACATGCCATAGCCTACTAGCTGGGATGGCTGCATGCTCGAATTTCCCGCAGAAACCCACTAGTACCAATTTTATTATAAAACATTATAGCAATCTTACTGTTGTGAATCGGGCCAAGGTAAGAAGATAGTTTTGAACACTGGCTGGTTATGTACTTGCTCAAAATTAGATTTTAGATCATTTTTAACCAAAAAAAGTTATGGACTGCAGCTTTAAAATAATGTTCTTTACTACAATGCATTGAATATAAACTTCAACAGATTTCATTAAATTCGATGATTTAATTGTAAATGACTTTTAAGGGAGGCATACAGACAGGTAATATATTTAAAACAAGCTACTTTTAACACTACGGTCATTTTGTTACATAATAGTTCCTCTAACATATCTAATAGTCCTCAGAACAAAAACATGATATCTGTGCCTTAAAGGATTAGTTCACTTTCAAATAAAATTTCCTGATAATTTACTCACCTCCATGCCATCCAAGATGTTCATGTCTTTCTTTCTTCAGTCAAAAAGAAATTAAGGTTTCTGATGAAAACATTCCAGGATTATTCTCCTTATAGTGGACTTCAATGGCCTCCAAACGGTTGAAGGTCAAAATTACAGTTTTAGTACAGCTTCAAAGGGCTTTAAACGATAGGGTGGATAGCGAAACGATCGGTCATTTAAAAAAAAAATACAACTGTATATGCTTTATAAACACAAATTATCGCCTTGCACGTGCTTACGCTTTCCGTATTCTTCAAAAAGCTTACGCTGTATGTCCTGCGCCTTCCCTATTCAACTTGCGGAACGAACTCGGCACGCGTTTCGTTTTTTCCGTAAGTAGGATAGGGAAGGTGTAGGACATACGCCATAAACTTTTTGAAGAATACGGAAAGCAGAAGCACGTGCAAGGCGATAATTTGTGTTTATAAAGCATATACAGTTGTATTTTTTTCGAAAATGGCCGATCGTTTCACTAGACAAGACCCTTATTCCTCGTCTGGTATCGTTTAAAGCTCTTTGAAGCTGTACTAAAACTGTAATTTTGACCTTCAACCGTTTGGTGTCCATTGAATAATCCTGGAATGTTTTCATCAAAAACCTTAATTTCTTTTCAACTGAAGAAAGAAAGACATTAACATCTTGGATGACATGGGGGTGAGTAAATTATCAGGAAAATTTTATTTAAAAGTGAACTAATCCTTTAAGAAAAGTCATGAGACATCTGTACCGTTTTCATGGAAATTGCCTTATAGTGAGGTGTTAGCAAATCTTTCCCAATCATAATGTAACAAAAGCCTAATATAAGCAACACCATGTGTTATACAGTTGCATGATTTAAGTCATTGTCATCTTTGAACATCTCTCTCTCTCATTTCTCTTTCTTTCTCTATTTCTTTCTTTCTCTCTCTATCTTTCACATTTGATCTCTTTTTCTCTTCACATTTTGGCAGCGATTGAGGGCTTAATCAGTAAGACAAATTATGTTGTCTGGGGCTGCATCTCTTTAGCACTATTCAAAGAAAAAAATCTCAACACCAGTCTGCTAAAGAAACACTATGCATGTTTTAAAAATGGCTCCTTAATTACCGAGCTGCTGCATATCTTCACAGATCTGCCCATCATCCAACACTCTCTGTCATGAACGCTTGGCTGAATGTTTCATCTCACTCGAAGCATCACGCAAAATGTTAATTTCTCCTCTGATGCTTGGATAGTTTTTACAGCAGCCATATTAGCAGTATCTGTCATCCATATGACAGTGAAGTGCAATAGCAGAGCAAAGCAAATGATACTATTTGTCTCATGCTCATCCCATGACAGAATGTGTTCCATGAAGGTGTTAATGAAACACTTTGCACTTCCCATCAAGTACTTTGCACTAACCTGCATGAAGAAATTTCTCGGCTTATTAAAGGAAACAAGTTTGTTTCCAGAAATCAGTTGTATGCGGTTTCGACAAGTTGGTTATGTCATTTGAATAGGATGCGCTTTTTCGGCTGTCACATCCTCATTCACATGGCATAAGGATGACACATGTAGTACTAATACTTTTTTGTCCAAGCTTTACATGTTAAACAACATGTTTTTCATAGGGGGTTAAAATTTGCCAGATTTCTAGATTTTGTTAGGTGCACAAAAGTTTCTCTCACATGTGCTATCGCGCTAAATGCTCAGACTAGCAGGTTCTGGTAAGTGCTTCATGCATGAGTAACACTATTGTTTCAGCTCCAAATGCACATAGAAACATAAAAGCATGTCTGAAGCTTCTGTCAAAAAAGACTAATGCTGACAAAGTGATCCTGAGATCAGGAGGGCTATCAGTTTCACAGGTGCAGAAATTTGACCGTGCTCAACTGTATTTTGTCCATTTTTTTTCTGCTGAGCACTTCTGAAGTGTGGAATAAATTAATTATGATTTCAAAAATCTCACTGGTTATATACAGTAGCATTTACTTTTTTCCAAAGTGTGTAATAAATACTTTGATTTAAAGGGTTAGTTCACCCAAAAATGGAAAATCTGACAGTAATTACTCAATCACCCTCATGTTGTTCCACACCTGTAAGACCTTCGTTCATCTTCAGAACACAAATTAATATATTTTTGATGAAATTCAAGAGCTCTCTGACTCCTTAAATAAAACAAAAATACCGAATTTATTCAACAATATCTTGTATCATTCTCCTACACTGTTTACATCCAGCGCTTCCAGGTTCTACATCAGAACGCCAACTCAGATTTCATCAAAAATATCTTAATTTGTGTTCCGACGATGAACGAAGGTCTTACGGGTTTGGAACGACATGAGGGTGAGTGATTAATGACAGAATTTCCATTTTTGGGTGAACTAACCCTTTAAGTGCCTTACTAAATAAATACATAAGCAATCGTTCTCACGAAAATAAAAATTGCTCATTTACTCACCTTCATGTTGTTCCAAACCTGTATGATAATCTCTGATGGGTTTTACTCTAGCAATATCACATAAGCAAATATTGTATTGAATTTCAGCATACCTGCAGCTTCATTCCTAAGGCTGAAATACAGTCGTGCTGATATTCAGAACAGCATCATAATTTGCAAGTGTGATATTGATTTTATACAACAGTTCTGTACAAAAGATATTATTTCGAGTTACTTGTATGAAAAAGCACACAACTCTGCTTTCACTCCACACCGCTCACATACTCTGGTTTGGAGAGCCAGGGATGCAGACAAGCAGAGTGATTCTAACAGTGAAAAGTGCTGTTGGACTAAATAACAGTCTTGGAACGCCGCTTGGCCAATCAAATTCAAGGAGTGGAACTAACTGTTGTACAGGGAGTGCAGAATTATTAGGCAAGTTGATTTTCTGATCATATTTTTTTCCCAAGCACATTTTACCAATTCCAATCCACATCAATCTTAATAACTACTATTAATATTGTTTTTAATCATTTATAAGTGATATATAATTGTTCATGAAGGCTGGAAATGAAAAATGCCTTATATTCAGGTGTGCAGAATTATTAGGCAAGTTTTCTTTTACAGGCAAAATGAGCCAAAAAAGAGATTTAACTCAGACTGAAAAGTCAAAAATTATTAAATACTCATGAGAAGGATGCAATACTAATGCAATACTAGAAATTGCAAAGTTAAAGCATGACCAAGGGACAGCAAAATGCTCATTGGGTCAGCGGGGTCAGACAAAAACAGGTGGAAAAGAAAAGACACATGTTAACTGCAAAATAATTAAGAATTAAGGTGAAGAATTAAGTGTGAAACCATCAGGAACCCTTTAGTCTCCAGCGCCACCATTTTCCAGAGCTGCAACCTACCTGGAGTCTCCAGAAGTGCAAGGTGTTAGGATCTCAGAGACTTAGGTTAGCTAAAGAATCCTAAAAAATTACCTGCACTTGATAAGAATCACAAGCTGAAGTGTTATAAAATACATGAAGACTGGGTTTTAATAGGGCTTATAGACAGACAGCTTGAGAGTGACTCCTGATGGACCAGCACCACATCCTCTTGTACCACTGTTTGAAGAATTTATCCAGAATCTGGCAGTAAGGTGTTTGAGTTCACTTTTAGTCCATCTCTTATCCTGAAATGTCTGTCTTGCAGAGATGGACTAAAAATGATCTTCCAAAACTTACTGCCAGATTCTGGAAGATAAATTCTTCAAACAGTGGTACAAGAGGATGTGGTGCTGGTCCTTCAGGAGTCACTCTCAAGCTGTCTGTTTATAAGGCCTATAAAAACCCAGTCTTCATGTATTTTATAACACTTCAGCTTGTGATTCTTATCAAGTGCAGGTCATTTTTTAGGATTCTTTAGCTAACCTAAGTCTCTGAGATCCTGAGACCTTGCACTTCTGGAGACTCCAGGTAGGTTGCAGTTCTGGAAAATGGTGGCGCTGGAGACTAAAGGGTTCCTGATGGTTTCACACATAATTCTTAATTATTTTGCAGTTAACGTGTCTTTTCTTTTCCACCTGTTTTTGTCTGACCC
This sequence comes from Megalobrama amblycephala, assembly GCF_018812025.1. NCBI lineage: Eukaryota > Metazoa > Chordata > Actinopteri > Cypriniformes > Xenocyprididae > Megalobrama > Megalobrama amblycephala. Next base: position 24,745,244 of record NC_063055.1, on the reverse strand, counting down.
CGCTGACCCAATGAGCATTTTGCTGTCCCTTGGTCATGCTTTAACTTTGCAATTTCTAGTATTGCATTAGTGTTGCGTCCTTCTCATGAGTATTTTGACTTTTCAGTCTGAGTTAAATCTCTTTTTTGGCTCATTTTGCCTGTAAAAGAAAACTTGCCTAATAATTCTGCACACCTGAATATAAGGCATTTTTCATTTCCAGCCTTCATGAACAATTATATATCACTTATAAATGATTAAAAACAATATTAATAGTAGTTATTAAGATTGATGTGGATTGGAATTGGTAAAATGTGCTTGGGAAAAAAATATGATCAGAAAATCAACTTGCCTAATAATTCTGCACTCCCTGTATAATGTGAAGTACCTTAGCATTTTATCGAGCATGTCTGCCATGGCAGATGTTTTCTGTAATCTTTCATCTTGTCAAATGGCTGTTTTTCATTAACATTAGGACTCTTTACATTGGGAGCAGCCTGTGCTTTTGTGTGTTGTAGAGGCGAGCCTTCCAGAGGAGCTTGGGGACGACAGGGGTTTCCACTGCGAGTTTGTGCCAGATCTGTCTCCGGGACTTAAGGTCACCATCAGAGCGATCTGGTAAGGGGCATCCGTCACCAGAATAGAACAAATTAGGAGTGTCAAATTTTGCTTTCACAACAATTAAGTACAGGTGCTGGTCATATAATTGGAATATCATCAAAAAGTTGATTTATTTCACTTCAGGAAGTTTTAGAGCACTTCATGCTTCCTGCTGCTGACCAACTTTATGGAGATGCAGATTTCATTTTCCAACAGGACTTGGCACCTGCACACAGTGCCAAAGCTACCAGTACCTGGTTTAAGGACCATGGTATCCCTGTTCTTAATTGGCCATAGAAAATCTATGGGGTATTGTGAAGAGGAACATGCGATATGCCAGACCCAACAATGCAGAAGAGCTGAAGGCCACTATCACAGCAACCTGGGCTCTCATAACACCTGAGCAGTGCCACAGACTGATCGACTCCATGCCACGCCGCATTGCTGCAGTAATTCAGGCAAAAGAAGCCCCAACTAAGTATTGAGTGCTGTACATGCTCATACTTTTCATGTTCATACTTTTCAGTTGGCCAAGATTTCTAAAAATCCTTTCTTTGTATCTAAATATTCTAATTTTCTGAGATACTGAATTTGGGATTTTCCTTAGTTGTCAGTTATAGTCATCACAATTAAAAGAAATAAACATTTGAAGTATATCAGTCTGTGTGTAATGAATGAATATAATATACAAGTTTCACTTTTTGAATGGAATTAGTGAAATAAATCAACTTTTCGATTATATTCTAATATGACCAGCACCTGTATAATTACAATTATTTTTAAAAACAAAATAAAACTAAATTATGTGTTTTTATTTTTTAACTAATTAAATACTTTATAAATGAATAATTTAAATGTTATTTTTTAAATTATTTATCATTATTGTAAAGCTGAAAACAGTAATTTAACTGGTGGGACAGTCAAATGTTTATTAAATTCTGTAATTATTGCTCTGAATTGTCATGTTACAGTAATTTATCTGTCTTTCCCAGTGTTATGCGGTTCCTGGTGTCTAAGAGGAGATTTAAGGAGAGCCTCAGGCCCTATGACGTGATGGATGTGATTGAGCAGTATTCAGCCGGCCATCTGGACATGCTGTCACGCATCAAAAACCTTCAGTCCAGGCAAGACTTCAGTCTGTTCAGAACAAAAGATCCACATTACAAAGTTTTCACCATTAAGGTGACCCTCTAACAATGACAGGATCCACCTGATTCAGTAGTCAATCAGTATTTGTCAGGAGCTGTAGCTGAATTGATGGCTGCACCCTCTGGTGGTCACTGTTTGGTATTGCAGAAAGATAAAACTGTAGAAAGGCAGGATGAGATACTAGGAATAGTTCACCCAAAAACGAGCATTTACTTAACCTTTGTTTTGTTCCAAACCTGTATAAATTTCTCTCTTCTGTTGAACACAAAATAAGATATTTTAAAGAATGTTGGTATCCAGACATTTGATGGCACCCATTGACTTCCATAGTATTTTTTTTCCTACTATGGAAGTCAATGGGTGCCATCAACTGTCTGGATACCAGCATTCTTTAAAATATCTTATTTTGTGTTCAACAGAAGAAAGAAACTCATACAGTTTTGGAACAACTTGACGGTGAGTAAGTAATGACTAAATTTCATTTTTGGGTGAACTATCCCTTTAACACTGCTTGATCAAAATTACATTCACAGTGGTTGTTTTCTGTGTCACATTCAAAATGGTTTGAATTCAGATTCACTCCTTTTCTCTCAAATAAGCCTCATATATGTTGTGAAATAGCATCCACACATATACCACTATATTCCAACAGCAAAAACCATTTCTGTCATACATGTAAACATGAAACACTGTTCCTAGAAGTGGGTGAGAACAGACATGTATGGAATATATTCTTTCTTATTTGTCGACGGTCCACGCTGGGGTATATGGAATGGTTTCCATGTGTTGCTTGATGATGCTTGGTATCCATGTTCTCTCTGTGTACTTTGCCAGGATAGATTTGATTGTGGGTCCCCCTCCCCCCTCGACCCCTCGTCACAAGAAGTACGTAATCAATTCACCAATGGCCTTCCCATGCTGAATGGGTTTATTATTGGACAGCATTGTAGTATAAAACTACAATTGTATCGTGACGATTAAATTACTGAAGTCAAAGAGAAACACAAGGGGAAACTTGAAACTGGTAGCATTGTTGATTGGATATTCTCTGTTTTGGATGGGTATAATAATTATCTATAATTACTTTATCATTAATTTACTTTAAATTACTTTATCATAATTACGCTTATCAAAAGTTCATTTATGAAATTATATATATAAAAAAACGATTTTCTTTATGCTGTGCAATAATGCCACACACTACAGTGTGACCATGCAGCCTGCTTATTGGGGGACTGATGCAATTGTGCATGCTGTTCCAGGGTTTAAAAAAGAGAGAATAACTACAATGTACAGTGTTTAAAACACAAAGCATCATAAGGCATGGAACCAAGTGACATTGTGAATTAATTTTCATTTATTTCCCCACATTTTTTGATTATACAAATTCTTTGCCATTGGTATGTTTGCCAATCAGTGTTGGGGAAGCTACTTTAAGGGTATTTCTAAATATAACTATATATAATATAAATATCTGATGATATTATTTATAATTTAGTCTGAAATATATTTTATTAGCTTTTTTAATAAATCAATAATATCTATTAAGGTGAAAGTACTAAATTTGAAGAGATACAGTTACAAAATGCACCCTTAAAGGGTTAGTTCCCCTAAAATGAAAATTCTGTCATTTATTTGTCATGCCGTTCCAGACCTTCGTTAATCTTCAGAACACAAATTAAGATATTTTTGTTGAAATCCGATGGCTCCATGAGGCCTGCATAGCCAGCAATGACATTTCCTCTCCACTAAAAACATATTTAAATCAGTTCATGTGGTTCAATATTAATATTATAAAGCGACGAGAATATTTTTGGTGTGCCAAAAAAAAACAAAATAATGACTTATTTAGTGATGGCCGATTTCAAAACACTGCTTCAGGAAGATTCGGAGCCCAATGAATCAGCGTGTCGAATCTGCTGTTTGGAGCGCCAAAGTCACGTAATTTCTGCAGTTTGGCCTGAGTTTGGCAGTTTGACACGCGATCCGTTCTCCTTGCGCCTGAATTGTCGAATACACGCACATACAGATGTCAAAATGGCCATCGTGTGGAGTATCTCGCGTGAATACAGTCGGTTATGGCTTAAGTGGACGTAAACAGGAGGGTGAAAAAAACTGAATATGTGTCAGTATATTACGTCCATGCATTCAGCAGCCCCCAAATGAATACTTGTCTGTCATTAATAAATATCATTGTTAAATAAATGTATACATGTTAAATAAACCTATGTATCTGAAAAAAAGATTTTTAAAAATTTACTATTTGTAATTTGCTTCTTTGTTCTTTTTATATAGCCTAACAAAAATAACTGTACATACCAGCTGATATACAGTGTAGTCTTGATTTGGGTGGTCAATCGGCATTTGTAAGTTTGAAAGGGTTTTAAATCTTGTAAATCAAGTAAAATGACTCAAAGTCAACTTTAATCATATGAAATGTAATTTCCCAACAGCAATATTGTGGCCAGTGAAAATGCTGAGTGGCTAGTAACTTTGGAAAACCACTAGCCACAGTGGCTGGTGAGCAAAAAGGTTAAAGGTGCCCTAGAACTTTTTAAAAAAAGATGTAATATAAGTCTAAGGTGTCCCCTGAATGTGTCTGTGAAGTTTCAGCTCAAAATACCCCATAGATTTTTTTTAATTCATTTTTTTAACTGCCTATTTTGGGGCATCATTATATATGAGCCGATTCAGGGCTATTGGCCCTTTAATTCTCGTGCTCCACGCCCACGGAGCTCGCGCTTGCCTTGAACAGTGCATAAACAAAGTTTACACAGCTAATATAACCCTCAAATGGATCTTTACAAAGTGTTCGGCATGCATGCGTCGGATTATGTGAGTATTGTATACTGTTATATTGTTTTCATTTGATTCTAGGGCTGCACGATTAATCGCATGAGATTGTCATGCGTGTCTCATCAGTAAAGCCGGTTCTGTGATTAGCGGTAAATGTCCATCACCTGCTTTCAAATGGAGCGGCACTTAATATATAGAGCCGTAGTTCGCGGACAAGCTACGCAATATCGCGTTCATAATCGAAGGCGATTCATCTGCGATTATGAACGCGATATTGCGTAGCTTGTCCGCGAACTACGGCTCTGTATATTAAGTGCCGCTCCATTTGAAAGCAGGTGATGGACATTCACCGCTAATCACAGAACCGGCTTTACTGATGAGACACGCATGACAATCTCATGCGATTAATCGTGCAGCCCTATTTGATTCTGAATGAATTTGAGGCTGTGCTCCGTGGCTAACGGCTAATGCTACACTGTTGGAGAGATTTATAAAGAATGAAGTTGTGTTTATGAATTATACAGACTGCAAGTGTTTAAAAATGAAAATAGCGACGGCTCTTGTCTCCGTGAATACAGTAAGAAACGATGGTAACTTTAACCACATTTAACAGTACATTAGCAACATGCTAACGAAACATTTAGAAAGACAATTTACAAATATCATTAAAAATATCATGATATCATGGATCATGTCAGTTATTCTTGCTCCATCTGCCGTTTTTCGCTATTGTTCTTGCTTGCTTACCTAGTCTGTTGATTCACCTGTGTAGATCCAGACGTTACTGGCTGCCCTTGTCTAATGCCTTTCATAATGTTGGGAACATGGGCAGGCATATGCAAATATTGGGGGCGTACACCCCGACTGTTACTTAACAGTCGGTGTTATGTTGAGATTCGCCTGTTCTTCAGAGGTCTTTTAAACAAATGAGATTTATATAAGGAGGAGGAAACAATGGAGTTTGAGACTCACTGTATGTCTTTTCCATGTACCGAACTCTTGTTATTTGACTATGCCAAGATAAATTCAATTTTTCATTCGAGGGCACCTTTAATGTCAAGCCTTGTACTACTACTATGGGGCTGTTGAATGCTCAAATCTAACTGGTTGACCAACGTTCTAAGGTGTGCAATTATTTTCAGGGAAACGCACGGCTAAAGTAGCTCTTGGAAGGTCTTGACCGCATTGCAGTTCCACATCACTTCGCCAAATGTTTTCAGTTATTTCAATAGGTCCTTACAGAATACAACCGCAAAAGAAACAAAACCCACAACGACACCGACCAAGCAAATAAATTGAGTAAACAATAAGATGAAAACGTCATATTATTGTGATGGTTCTCGCGTGCTCTCTCTCAAACGTACACGTACTGTATCGTACAGACACACAGAAACGTTTGGTCAGCACTTCTCTGACGAATTAATCAGTTAAATAGTTTAACAACTTGAGATACATGACTCACCAGTGAGGTAATAACTGTGCGGTTCTTGAGATAAACTTATAGTTTCGCTATTAGTAGAGACACTGCTGCCGTGAGAGACGCAAAGAGCCAGGTAGGCTAATTCACATATGCTGCTTATTCTCTCTCTCTCTCTCTCTCTCTCTCTCTGTCTCTAACGGTTTTATTGCTATCGTTACTAGTTCTGAAATGACGTTTTGGAATTAGCAACGGAAATTACTCCCACACAAAAGAGTGTTTTAAGGACAAAAACTTGACAAATGTCTTGAAATACAACATCTGAACAGTGTCTTGATGTATGGTAACCGTAGTATAAGCAGAATAATTGACGACGGGACGTTGAATTCTTTGAAAATAATGCACACCAGAGGTGGTAATGCGGCCACGACGCGAAGTCGTCAATTATTCCTTACATAATATATAGGTTTTTTTTGTTTGTTTGTTTTTTTCCATTTTTAGTTTTTGTTAACAATAACAATACCGATTCTGACCAATACTAGATAAGACAGAGGGCTGTTAAGGGCAAAACCAATTCACTAGAATGATTTAACAAAATAATCACTTGATAGATAGAGCATTTTAGTAAAAACTGGTTCACTAAATTTTGATTCACTACAATGAATCAGACTTTCCACACTGAAAAATGTAGTTAAGTTAGTTGTTTCCTTATTTTTAAACGAGTTACTCCCCAACACTGCTGTCAAAAACTTTACAGAGAAAGAGGTTTCACTGCAGTAATGTGAGCGTTCATCTTTGTTTGAAAGAGCCATCTTTTTGAAGACCCAAGTCCCTGATGAATGCTTGCTGATCAACAACATTGCAGTATGGCATGCAGCATGCAATATCACTTATATTCACTTTCAGCAAATCAAGCTTCAAATCATTTTTCCCTATGATTTAAATCCTGCTGTCCTATGTTTGCATTCGCATGCTCAAGTTCTCCACCATAAAGCTAATTTCTGTTAACTTGACAAGGTACAGTGCACAGTTAACCACTGAATCTCAGTGTGAATGAGGGTGTATTGACTATGTGTCGAAGTGATGGTCTATTGGATCACTAGAGTGGATCAGATTGTGGGAAAAGGAGCCGGGACAGGAGAAAAGGACAAACCCAAAAGCGACACCGACATGGTTGAGGACCAGAGCATGATGGGACGTCTAAACAAGATGGAGAAACAGGTGAACCACATTGTGTCAAGTTCATTTGATGTGTTTGTATAGCACCATATATGCCAGTGCTGAAGAGTCTGGTTGTCTCTCCTTGTGCAGGTGGGGGCAATGGACCTCAAACTCAACTTTTTGGTCAGCGTGTACACCACACATATGGGCATCCCGCGATCTGAGACCGAAGCCCTCCTGGGCTTTAAAATCCCTTACCCTGCTCCTCCTTACCGCAGCCCCGATGATAAGAGCGAGAAAGCACAGAACGAGGACGATGATAAAAACAAGAGCACGTCCCCCGTCCATCCCGGTCCCAACGGGACTCCCACCGACAGCCAGTGTCGGCCCTCTACCTCATGGCATCAGCAGGAAGAACATCCCCTCAGTGTGCCTCTCTGGAACAACAGCCGAGGAGTGTCACCGATAGGCACCGACGACCCCTCGTTGTACCGCCTCCCGCCTCCGCCGTTCTACGAGAACGGTGACAGCAGCCGCTCGCGTAGGTCCAGGAGACCCATCCAGCAGCAGGCAGCTGTCGAGAGTGACACGTCTCTGTCCATTCCCTCGGTGGACCATGAGGAACTAGACCGCTCTTTTAGTGGCTTTAGCATTTCTCAGGCCAGGGAAGAGGATTACGTGCCTCAGGTGGGTCTGGGGCTTTTTGGTGGAGGAGGCGGGACGCTGTGCAACCGTCTCAGGCCTTATCTGGCCGAGGGGGAGTCGGATACGGACTCCGACCTGTATACGCCCGGAGCACCGTCACCTCTCTCTTTTACAGGGGAGGGGCCTTTCGGTGACAGGATGTGGCCCGGTCTGAAGTAGTTTCGAGTTTATGTTATGAGGACCAGTATCCTAGCTGATGGACATTTAAAACTGTCGGAAGTTCAATCTCGAAAAACACAAAAATGTGGGAGTGATTACCGACTGCACTGATGCAACAGCAGCGAGAATGAAACATGAACATTGCCATTTAAAAAAGACCCCAAACATGGAGGCTGAGGATATGTGCGTTCACAAGCGGAAAAGATTGTGTGTATTCAATTACCGGCATGGATCTTATTCAAATCAAACAAGCCACCTCTTCTTTATTAGTTTCTCTAGTCACCACAGCTAATGCAGTATCAAATGCACTTTACCTTGCAACTGTTATTTTGATTCACAAGATAATTATTTATTTATTTACATTGTCTTTTCTGAAATGCATTATGAGACTGTTATGCGAAACGAGTAGTTAATCAGGGCATGTGTTCGTAGTAAGCATTTAATGAACATATTTAAATTGAAAGGTTTCAGTGGAGAAAATAATTTCAGCCAAAGAAAAAGACGACAGAAAGCTGAGCATGCCTTACAGGTACTTTTTACCCTCTTACATTTCTTATCTGAAGGGTGGAAAATTAATTAATTTTTTATTTTTAAAGTCAAGGCACTTACAGAGAGAGACGTACTTTTAGAGGAACTAATAATATTTCCAGAAACCCTGGTAATGGTCAAAGGAGAAATATCCATGCTATTGCTATTTTAATTTTCTATGATATCAGATTTTATGCTGTAGTGAAGAAGGCACTGAATAATAATCAGACCTAAAAATACACTAACTGCATGGCATGTTTATGGAATATAGCTTGCTGACAACCTAATAGGATGACAATTGAGATTAGAAAGAAATAGCAATGAAAGAATGTCTCTTTAACTGCAGTCAGGGATAAAGGAATTGAAAATGTATAAAAATGTATTTATTTTTTTTTGGTCAATTTTACTTTGAAATCACTTGTTTGTACAAGGTGTCCTGTAGGTGCAACAGACCATGTACATCTGCAAATGTATCACTCTTCCTAGTAAAACGGAAGATGATTAATCTATCTAAATGTGGTTTACATAAGAAAACAGAGATTACCATGTTAAAAGACATAAACATTTTTTTTTTTAAAAAGCTGTATTTCAAAGCGCTGTTCAAACATTACAATATTAGGTTGAATCCTGTAAGGAAATAAAGTTGGTCTTATCTCAGTCTGCTTGCTTGTATGTTTCATGAGATTTCGCATGGCCTTGTGCAATCATTTCTTTATCATACATGCATAGGCCTTGACTTTTTTTTGTGTGTTTTGAATTATGTTGAATATCCAAGATCCATGTGAATTCAGTAGATCCAGTCCAAGCTGTCTGTGACCCAGCAGTAAGACAGCAGCCCCACCACTGTCGCTAGACTCACTGCTAACACTGACCGCAGCAGGACAACGCACTATAGAGAGATCAAGACAGAGTTCAGTATAAAATCATAGGTTAGATTATTTATTTTATTAGTAACGACTTCACTTGAGGCTGATTCAAGTGCAGTATACATTAACTTGCATTGTACATGAATAATGGCAGCATCAGTATGATAAATGTTTACACAACTTATACATGATTTATGTATATCATGAGCATGTTTTTTTTTTTTCATTCTAGCAAATTTATATTTACCTTATTTCTTTTGGGGTGTTCCTTCAGCTGCTTGTCTGCCTTTTGTAAGCCCTTTGGTAAAAATTTTTGCCTTGCGTATAAACGTCTGTTTTGTGGTTCATCAGAATCACTTTGGTCCTGAAACACGTGACGAGCAGATGATGTTAGATTATTATTATTATTTGATCATTTTGTTGTACAGTATGCATGATGATCTTATGTTCTCACCTCAGTCTTCTGGAGAGTGTCATCTTCTGAGTTTGATTCCTGTTCACTGCTGCAAGGCAATGTAAAATGCAAATTTACCAATCTGAAATCTGAATGAAATTTTAAGATGAATGAAATCCATCTTACCTATCATTATCTTCCTCATTTTGAGAAGATTGTTGATTCAGCCTAAACATAATTCTGTGGGTCCTGTCTGCTTAGAGAGAGAAATTTACACTTTATTCATTTATCAGGCATTTTTATTTGAACACGTCATTGATGCTACTGTCATGCGTAACAGTTGAGCTACAGAAACAATTTTTATATAAAATAATTTTATAATATTTTAAATAGTAATTTATTTCTGTGATGGCTTCATCATTATTCTAGTCTTAAGTGTCACATGATCCTCAGAAATCATTTTAATATGCTGATTTCATGCTCAAGAAACATTTCATATTATTATCAATGTTGAAAATTACAGTTAATAGCCTATATTAACGTCTTAATATTTTTGTGGAAACTGATACGTTTTTTAAGGATTCTATGATGAATATAAAGTTTAAAAGAACAACATTTATTTGAAATATAATAAATATAATATATTTTTTAATATTATAAATAAATTTACTGTCACTTTTGATTAATTGAATGCCTTGCTGAATAAAAGTATTAATTTTTTAATTAAAATCTTACTGACCCCAATTTTTTTTTCTCGATAAAACATGCATTTGAGCACTTACCCTCTTTTTGCGCCTCTTTAACAAACTCCTCGTAGTATCTGTCAGTTCTTGCTTGTTCCTGCTTCATGTCCCTCTCGATTTCATTTTTCAGCTTCTCCAAGAAATCATCCTCATCATCACAGATCTCCTTACTTGAGTTCATTTTATAGAACTCTTCAACATTAATGTCATGGTCATATTCATCAAGATTCATTTCCTCATCCACCAGAAGGGCACTAATATTTTCAGTGTATGAAACTTCTGAGGGTTCACGGCTGTCTTCCTTGTTGCTTTGTTCTTTTTTAACTGAACTTGACTCTGGAGGATGCAACTCACTGATGCAACCTTTTGTGCTCAGTTCCTCTTCACTGCTGTGTGGCAAATCATTCAAATTTATAAGCTTGTTTGGTACACTAAAATCTAAGATATATGCTACACACTTTACTTTTGAAGTAGCTTTGAAAACTGTTTTACCTGTCACTATCCACCTCATAATGAGAGGATTCTAGATCCAAACAAAACGTCACTTTGTGGATTCTACCTGTTGTAGTTGTTGGGAAAGAATTTATCCAGTAGTATGTTAAGATTCATTAATAAAATTAAAAAAAAAAAATAAAATAAAAATGTGATTCATGATATTGCTTTAGGGCGTTAAGATGGTTAACAAAATTAGCATTTACCTTTGTTTTCCTCGCCTTCGGCGGGCTGGTAGAATCTGTTAAATGCTTCAATTCTGGCTTTTTCTTTCTCCCAGTCCCTCTCAGTCTCCTCCCCATCATTCTCCAGCTCTTCCTGTAAATCGTCCTCTTCATCACAGATCACCTCTTCTCCATTAATGTCCCAGTCATATTCGTCAAGCTTCAGATTGTGATCATCCATCAAGGTCCAAAATGTCCCAGGTAGCAAAGTGTTGATATTTTCACCAATATCTGAAACTTCTGAGTGTTCACTGTTATGTTCTTTGTTGTTCTCGTCTGGTTTGACTGAAATGACCTCTAATGGATGTGACTCGCTCACGCTTCTGTTTTCAGATGAGTATGTCTCAGAAGAACCCTCCATTCCTGCTTCAGGAGATGCTGGAATGCTTGAAAAACCTTCTACATCACATAACTCCTTCTGACTGTCTGTGACCACCACATCCACTACACCATGTTCAATGCTGTTCAAATCTGTAGCAAAGTCTTTCGTAAAGTTGTGCTCTTGTTTCATGAGAGCTGTGTTTTTTTCCTCTGAGAATGTATGGAAAGTGAAATCAGGGGTTTCTTCTTGGCTCTTGCAGTAGTCATCATCACTGCTGATATCACTATCATAGTCAGGGTGCTCATTCATGTAAGATTCACTGGAATTGAATTGGAAATTTGCAGAGATTCCAAAATCAGAACTTTCCCCGGTGTTTAAAATCTCACTGTTATATTCATCATCTCCAATACTGTCCTGCTTTGTCTGGAACAATATGTCAACATCAGATTTCCCAGGTGTCTCCACATCCAGATCCTCATTCTGGACATAAGTGAGCATGTCTGCAGGATCCATACATTCATCTTTCCTTTGAACATCATCATCCCTTGAAGTTACAACTTTGTAACTCAGTGGAGGTTCTTCTAAGTTGTTCTTTATCTCATAGGAACAGCCCAGGTCTACAACCTGCACCTCATCTAGCTTGGTGTCCATGTGGTTGGGTTGTCCACCCTCATGACCTTCACTGCTGTCCCCACTATCACTTTGAGACAAATCAGAGGGGTACTCTGCTAATCCTTCCTCTTCTCTTTCATGATTTTCATGATCTTCTTCTGTAAACTCTCTCATCTCATCCGCAGACTGGACCTCCATTGATGCGGCTGGACAATCTTGCAATGTTGACTTTATGGCACTAAAACAATCAAGCATATTATCATCTGGTGCATGCTGAAGGACATGTTCCTCAGTGCTGCCAAGCTCCAATCTATCCTCTTTGGACGTTGAGCTCTCATTTTCAGGTGTGTCCACCATCTGGTAAGACAGTAGATATGATGTGGTCTCAGTGCTCACTGTTTCCAGGTCATAGTGAGTTACTTTTGGAAGAACTATTTCCAACTCACTGACATCTTCAGCTTGTTCCTTGTTCATTTGATGTATTTTGACTTCATTCTCTCTGCATTCCTCATCATGCAAGCTTAATTGCTGGTTTTGGGTTTGTGTCTTATTTTCATCTGTATCATCATCACATGAACCACAGAGCACAGATCCTGCCTTCATGCTTTGTTCATCAAACGAGAAGTTCCTATTGTTTTCAGAACAGTTCTTAGTTTCCTCTTCCCTATTTGTCCACTCGAAATCTATGTCAGACTCAGATCCACTGGATTCTTTGTGACTGTTGTCGTCCTCCATGTCTGGCTCATTTTGAGGTATGTTAACACTGTGTGCTGTTGCACTGTCTTCGTCAAAGTGTAGATCCTCAAAGCTTGTCTCTGTTTATATTTAAAAAAAAAAAAAAAAAAGACAATGCAATGCAAGGTGTAATTCAAAATATGGTTAAAACACCTATGAAAAATAAAGGAATTTTCTGTTTTGATATTAACGAAGTACACTGGGCTGTATTTTTACAGACTTTTCTTATATTGACTTGAGGTAAAAAGTCAAAATATTTATGGAATAAAATGGTTTAGTGGTGAAAATCACAATATGCACAGTTGCCTACAATTTTTTACTGCTTCATTACACAAAAGGTCTTACACAAAAATCTTACCTGGGAATGCGTCCTTCATAAAATCCGCAATGTTTTGCTCCATCTTGTTTTTTACAACAGGAGGTGTTAATCATAATAATTTCACCTTGTACAGACAAAATCAGATGCAGACATGACAGACACTCTGAATGTTCCACCACTTGACAAAATGAGTGTGTGTGATGCGTGCCGCATCATGTCATAGCTGCTTCCTGTTTAAATAGGGCCATAACAACAAGTACATGACTAGAAACATCACAGAATTGAACAGGTACTGAACAAAAACTGCTAAATTAGCATGAAATGTCAATTAAAATAGTTAAATACAAGAATCAAAAGTTAACCAAGTTGTGTCATATATGATTTATTACATCTTAGTATTTCTGTGCTGTGTTTGTGTGTGTGCTACTGCTGCATGAGCGCAGTCTTGTTTGACATTTTCTAGGTTGCGGTTTGAGTAGCTCAACCACACCATATCTCCTCTAAATTTATGCATCCTTCTCATGAGTAACACAGTATACTTATGCAAACACTTCCATGCAGGCACCTCAGACAATGTAAAATGTGTTTTTAAGATGAAAAAGATGATCGATTTTCATTATGCGAGTTTTGTGTATTATTTTTTGACATTACAGAGTGAAAGAATACAAGAGCGTAGCTTTTACTCTTCTAACAAAATATGAGCTGAATTAAATGAGAAAAGGACCTTTCATTATATATATATATATATGAGTGTTTGTTAAGAGAATTGGAGTTTTGTGGATTTAATCTGTCTATTAGATTTTCTTACAATTTCAGGTATTACAATGAGACTGGAAATACGAGGACATTGTGTTTATTATTTAATCATCTCCACCATTAGCAACATCAAATACAGGACACCTATAGCAGAACAACAAAGCATCATAAATCAAATAAATTCTTGAATTATTTTAAATAATTTGTAAAATATTTAATTCGGTAAATATACAAAAATGGCTTAAATAGTGTAGTAAACTCATAACTCATAACTTGGCAAGTGCTTTTTTTCCCCCCGTGGCCCATATCCATTCACATTTTTTCTCTGCAGCATCAGTTAAAGGGATAGTTCACCCAAAAATGAAAATCATCCCATGATTTACCCCCAAGCCATCCTTGGTGTATATGACTATCTTCTTTCAGACGAACACAATTGGAGTTATATTAAAATATATCCTGGCTCTTCCAAGCTTGATAATGGTAGTGTATAGAGCGTTGTATTTTGAAGCCCAAAAAAGCTTATCCATCCATCGTAAAAGTAATCCATACGGCTCCAGAGGGGTTAATAAAGGCCTTTTGAAGCAAAGCGATGCATTTTTGTAAGAAAAATATCCATATTTACAACTTTATAATTTAAAACTTGCATGGCAACATTGTACACACACTGCATAGTATCAGATGTTGATACTGGAGCACAGTAGAAATACCAGTAAATTCTCACAGTATCAGGCTGATAATGATGTGGTATTATTATCAGTACTTTGTTGGGCATGTGCAAATATTCATCATTTTACAGTTCGTGCCGCAGGAGGTAGCGATGGTTTGCTTTTAAATCCACTTCTACAGGATAGTGGTCACTGACTTCCAAAGCCTAAATGCAAAAAAGAAAGAAGGAAAATGTAAGCATTGTTTATGAATTATCAACTCTGTTTTGCACTACTGTTTACCTCTTCCTCAGATAGATTAAATTCTTCTTTGAAGTTGAACGGTTGAGCAGATTCCGGAACTATCCCTGAAATTAGTTCTTTGCCATGAATAATAATCCTAAAGGGAAAGATTGGACTGTTAGACTAACAAACATACATTGGCATGTCTTTTTGAAACTGGTAACTGTAGTTTAGACTCAGGATGCTATAGAGTGCTGTAGGAATGAGTCCTAAAACCTGGAAATGCTGCATTTTTGAACTTGTTTCCACTGTTCCAAAGTCAGTGGGCTTTTTAAGTTGGGTTTTGGTTAAATTACTGAAATAAGGTCTGTGGTTAACACAAGCTCATAATATTTTCTCGCTTTAATCTATGACATAAAACAGTAATACCCCACTCATGTCTTGAAAAAGGCAGTCGCTAACAAGTGGCAAAATGAGACTACAGAAGTTTTTGGGGAGAGTAAACATTATCACAGCGAACAGGAAGACACGTCACCTCACTAACCACTCAAACTTGTTGATTTTAAATAAAGACTGAAAGAGTTGTCAGAAGCTTAGCGGTGGTGAGTCATGTGACTGTGGCGTAGTTCACATTTAGCTTTTTATTTTTGGCAATCGTATTTAGGCTTTAAAATTCATAAAAGTTGTGTTCTTTTGTGGAAATTATCTTGATGATTAAAATGTGCAAGAATCATAAACATTTGTTGGTCATTTTCTTGAATAATCTAAAAGTCAATGGAAAAATCCTTTTGGCTTTTGTCGGAAACCAGTGTGATGCTAACTTCCAGGCTGGCCTACAAAATGATGTAATTCCTGCAGCGCTCTATTGTCCCTACTGTTATTGTGTAGGTTTGCCAAGAACGTAAGACCTGTCATAAGCGCAGCGTGTTTTTTCACGCACTGTAGTATCTTGTTCATCTCTGATCAACCAGTGGAACTTTGGGTCACTCCTGAGACGCACGTTTTTCAGCCCTTTATTGGTAACATAGCTGCAGGCTGCATTTAAGTCCCCCAGGAACATCACATTCTAGATAAGGAAGGTAAAAAGTTTTTATACAATCTCATTCTGTCTATTGTTCTATTATAATATATATATCTAATATAATATAGTATTTTATGAGTTTGGTGTACCTCAGTTTTCCATTTCTTCCTGACTGTTTGGAAGATCTCATAAAGTGCCTCCATTTCTTTCATTGCATTCTTAGGACAGGTGTGCTGACCAATGAGGACAAAGTTCTTCACCACTGTAAGATAAAACAGCCAATCCAATTCAATGTAAATGTATCGGAGATAATCATTGTGCTGTAATGTGCTATTTTATTTCCAGGTAAATATTCTGTGGAAAGTTTGTGACGTACAGGTTGTGGGAGAATGGATCCATATGATGAACGGCTCTCTGGAGAACACGGTCTCATTGAACTCTGGGTGCTGGTATTGCTCTTGCACCTGTAGCATGTCTTTTCTGTGAACACAGCATGTGCTGGATGAATTCATCATCGCAATATTCAGGTATGTTCACTATAGATACTTTGTTTATGTTAAAGGGTTTGTTCACCCAAAAATGAAAATAATGTAATTTATTACTCACCCTCATGTCGTTCTACACCCGTAAGACCTTCGTTCATCTTCGGAACACAAATTAAGATATTTTTGATGAAATCCGATGGCTCAGCGAGGCCTCTATTGAGAGCAAAGCCATTAAAACTCTCGAGGTCCATAAAGGTACTAAAAACATATTTGATCTTAATTATTATTTGATTATCTTAATGTTATAAAGCGATAAGAATACATTTTGTGTGCCAAAAAAAACAAAATATCAACAATATCTATATGGGCCGATTTCAAAACAATGCTTCTGAGCTTTATGAATCTTTTGTTTCGAATTAGTGATTCGGATCTCCTATCAAACGGCTAAACTGCTGAAATCACGTGACTTTGGCGCTCTGATTCACTGATTCGATTCGTAAAGCTCTGAAGCAGTGTTTTGAAATCGGCCCATATAGATATTGTTGTAAAGTTATTTTGTTTTTTTGGCGCAAAAAAAGGATTCTTGTTGTTTTATAATATTAAGATAGAACCACTGAACTCACATGAACTGATTCAAATATGTTTTAGTACCTTTATGGACCTCGAGAGTTTGAATGGCTTTGCTCTCAATAGAGGCCTCACTGAGCCATCGGATTTCATCAACAATATCTTAATTTGTGTTCTGAAGATGAACAAAGGTCTTACGGCTGTAGAGCGACATGAGAGTAATAAATTACATTATTTTCATTTTTGGGTGAACTAACCCTTTAACATTTGTGCGCATACACATTTTAATAGTTTTATTACCTGTAAATGTACACATATTGCTCTTTATACGTTTTCTTCCCCATCCTTTTACTCTCTAAATGGGTGTAAATGTGAGATGTGTCAAACCTGGAGGAAGGAAAATGAAAACATTATATTCTATTTTCTATTTTAATTAGTCGCATACATCAGTGACACAATGAACATACCTGTTCAGGTTCATCAACAGTGCAGATACGGCTTTGCCTCTAGAATCTCGAACCTCCTGAATCAAGCTCAGGTCACAGCGAGAAATTATCTAGAAATTACCAAAAAAATACAAAATAAACAGCTTTTTTGGAAATTCAAGCATTTAAGATGTTTTTAGATAGAGACATACCTTTACCAAAATCTCCATAACTCTCTTATTGCTGGCCTTTGCTTCTCCATAGCTCTGAATGTTGAAGGCACAGATCTTCAGTGATATTACAGAAGTCCAAAAAAATAATCCAACAAAACATACCAGAAGAAGCGACCTCATTTATCAGAACTTCTAGAAATACATAAAGTTACATTAGTCAAACAAAAACACTTCCAATTTTTCTCACATTGGATACTGTAGTAGTATACAGCATATAAGATATCATTTAAAAAAACCTAAATAACGTGAATAAACCCATGATCTTGTTGTCTTTAGCCAGCTTATGCTAAAACACCTCAGGCCTACAGCAGTGTCATACTGTGGTATTGCACTTCCAGTTTTATGTCATGTTAAGCTGCAATTTAACCATCAAAAAGTTCCTCTGTAATTTTAAATCTACGAACCAAAAGCATTTCTGTGAAATAATATAAAATGACTCACCCTGTATGACGGCTGTCAAGCTATTAAGACTGTTATAGTGTTGGATTGAATGTTTTAATGGGCAGTGGTTATCTTTACACAGGAAACCATGGTGAAAAGCAGTGTTGGGCAAGGGGAGGGGCAGTGTGTGAATGTGTTCAAATGAGCTGTGTCAGAGCTCCATTAATGTGTAGGTCAGTCTGGAACGCTAAAGAGTGTGACCTGTCATGACAATGTGTTTTTTCAGCCATTCACCAGGACAGCGTTGTCCTTTTATTCTCAGTGAGTGCTAACTGAAAGAAACGTACATCCCTATCTGGAAATAATCTATTAAAATCTTTCAGTAAAATAGAGGTACAGCTCAGAATACAAATAGTATGTTGTTTAATAGATGTCACACACAAAAAAATGCAATTCTCAGTCATACATAGTGAACATTTGAATGTACAGTTTTTGAATTGTAATAATCAGAGTAAAAAATGGTACAATCTATATATGGGATACAGATTTAGGCATTAACTCACTATAACACTTTTGTTTTGTAACATGACACCAGTATTTACAACCATAAAAATTGTAAACAGAATAATAGACACATTATACGTGACTAAGTACTTGTACAGAATTAATTAGAAGTGTGGATTAAAAAAATAAATATAAGCAAAAAATCTCTAGAGGACTCGTGGCTTTACTCTTGCTTGTCACACAGGTCTAAAGCAGACTCCATGTTGGCCTGAAGCCATCTGAATGAGGTAGTCTTCCATTCGCTCTTCCAGAACAGAGTAAAACTGGCGGAGCTGCTCTCTAGCAGGTGGATGATACAACCACAGGGCCGCCACCACCACGACCATCATGAGCAGTAAGAACATACACAGACATACACAGAGCCAGGACCCACAACATCCACTCTGTTCGGGAAGATAGAGGAGGAAAATTATTTATGGCATAAATGTGCAGAAAACTACTCAAACAAAAGACTTATAATCACGCATGGATGATATGATATAGAGTCTCACCCTGCTGTGGTGCTGGCGCGTCGTCACTGTGTTCAGTTCTTCTCTGCATTGGGTCAGTCGGGACTGATAGCCGTAACACTCCTGCTCCAGAGCCTCAAGATCCGCGTGCAGCTCCATGTACTGCAATAGCAACCGGGCAACCAAGACAACACTGTTAAACTATGTCTTATAGTAATTTATAGAAGAAGGAAAAATGTTTCTGAAATAAAGCAAATGCTTTATCTTAAGGTGATGTCGTTACATTGTACTCACTTAAATGAGTACTGAGTAATAGAGTTACGTTATAGGGTTAGGGATTGGTTTAAGGCTAGTTACTTGTAATTATGCATAATTTACTGTTATTACTATAGTAAATACCTGTGGTAATGTGTAACTATGTCACCTTAAATTAAAGTGCTTTTTACAACAGCATAATTCGTTGGTTTAAACTTATTTTATGGTCCCTCTAAAATTCTTAAATTGTGACAATTTAAGTAGGATCACCCCTGCTACTCTACAGCTAATAAAAGATTCTTTGTTTTTTTAAATATTAAATATTTGAAAGATTCTTGTCTTACATAGTAGTTAAATTATAGTTTATTATCATAAAGAAAAAAAATAAATACAACTATTAATAAGGAAATATTTGAAAATAAAGGATAAATAAAGGAAAATATTTTAATGTTATTTATTTTATTTAAAATACCTGCATAAATATCTCAAACAGAAGCTTGAAAGTTAGCTTCAAAATTCTTTTTCAAAATATTCTGTTGACATTTTAGTTAAATTTTTTTATTTTTTTTACAGAGAATGTTTTTGATATCTCTTTTTATCACTACGTAAATCAGAAAATACTTTCAATGGTTCAATACTCTTAGGAATAAAATCTTATATAAACCAGGTAAGTGATATATGGACAAATCTTCAGAATATAGATGGGAATAAAACTGGAAAGTATTATATATTTAAGTAAGATAATGAAGTGGAGATTTTGGCTGAAAACCATGATTTTGAGGCAACGGTACTGAAGAGGATTAGGGCCAAGCAATAATAAAAAAAAATAAAACCATCTCGAGATTAAAGTTGTTAAATTACGAGAAAAAACTCGTTAAATTTCAAGAAAAAAGTCGAGATAAAATGTTGAGAATAAAGTCTTTAAATTACGAGAAAAAACTCGTTAAATTTCGAGAAAAAAGTCGAGATAAAATGTTGAGAATAAACTCATTAAATTACGAGAAAAAACTCGTTAAATTTCGAGAAAAAAGTTGAGATAAAATGTTGAGAATAAACTCATTAAATTACGAGAAAAAACTTGTTAAATTTCGAGAAAAAAGTCGAGATAAAATGTTGAAAATAAAGTCTTTAAATTACGAGAAAAAACTTGTTAAATTTCGAGAAAAAAGTTGAGATAAAATGTTGAGAATAAACTCGTTAAATTACGAGAAAAAACTTGTTAAATTTCAAGAAAAAAGTCGAGATAAAATGTAGAGAATAAACTCGTTAAATTACGAGAAAAAACTCGTTAAATTTTGAGAAAAAAAGTCGAGATAAAATGTTGAGAATAAAGTCATTAAATTACGAGAAAAAAGTTGTTAAATTACGAGAACAAATTTGTTAAATTATGAGAAAAATGTTGTTACATTTCGAGAAAAAAGTTGAGATAAAATGTTGAGAATAAAGTCATTAAATTATGAGAATAAAGTCATTAAATTACGATTAATTTAATGAATTTGTTCTCGTAATTTAACGACTTTTTTTCTCGTAATTTAATGACTTTATTCTCAACATTTTATCTTGACTTTTTTCTCGAAATTTAACGAGTTTTTTCTCATAATTTAACGAGTTTATTCTCAACATTTTATCTCGACTTTTTTTCTCGAAATTTAACAACTTTAACCTCAAGATGGTTTTATTTTTTTATTATTGCTTGGCCCTAATCCTCTTCCGTACAACAGCCATTAAAGATATGTTTTGTTTTATTTTTTATTAAAGATATTTAAATCTGTAGATGCAAAAAGATAAAGTATAATAAAATAAACAATTAAATGTGTATTTTGGATGTTTTTTTTCCACTAGTCTGGCATGTTATGGAAGCAAAATAACCAAAAATCTAAATAATAATAATAATAATAATAAATAAAACAATGGCTTTGCCTGTAGTGTCTTGCCCTAATTTCATTACAGTGCTCTCTCTGGCAGATCTTTACCTCTTTTTCTTTCATTCTGAGTCTATGTTCTGTGTCTCTCAGTTGTCTTGCTACGCTGTTATCTGTCCGTAGGAGTTGGTCCAACACTGAAACATTTTCATGTATTTGTGTGTTACTGTTCCACATCCCATGGTTGTGTCCTATGAGTGTGTGAAAGAAAGAGACACAGATAAAGAGAGATGCATTGAGGGGAAAAATACTGCTTGTTAATTCCTTAAGCATGTCTTAAGCATTTCCATAAATGCTTTATCTAAATATGTGAATGAACGTGAAGTGCAAGTCAGTCTGCCAGCACCTGTGAGTTCCTGTAGAGTTCCTCTCAGGTTGAGGTTCTCCTCCTCCAGCTCTGAGATGCAGGAATGAAGCTCTGCTCTCTCTAGCTGAAGAGATTCAGTCTGTTTCCTCAGCATCTCCTCCTGTCCCACAGAGTGCTGCACAAACATTTACACAACAATAAATGAAACATGAGGAACATTCAGTCAGTTCTATATAAAGACGCTTTTGCAAAATTACTGGAAGTCAAATGTCACTATGCAAAAAGTTATATATAACTATATGTATAGTGTTGGATAGGTTACTCTAAAAACCTAACTAATTACTAGCTACTAATTACATCTTAAAAGTGTAATTAGATTACTCTCTCTAAAAAGTATTGCATTACTTATTACTAATTACTATACGAGGACAGACTTGAAACTGTTCTTTTATTACTAATTATTTTTGAACTGACCAAAATATTTAAAGGGAGAAGGTTATATTAAAATCATACATTTTAACATGCTGATGTTAAATCCTCTATTATATATAGTATTTAATGCAATTACATGAGAAGTAACTAATTAAATTACAGAAAAATTAAGAATAATCCCTTACTTTTTCAAGAGAAAAGTAATTAAATTACAGTAATTGATTACTCAGTAATGCAATACACCCAAAACAGCTTTTGCAGAGATCTTTGATGTGTCACTCAGGTCCTTTGATTCTGTTATGATGGTTACAGTGGCTTTGCTGTACCTCCAAGTGGCCCTGCAACTGTAGCATCTGATCAGTGCACTCATCCTGCCTCTTCTTCAGCTGACTTGAACCTTCTTTCAGCTCCTCACACAGCCTTTGCCACCACTCCGACTCTGCCTGCACTGACTCTAGCGCCCCCTAGATGAAGGGAAGAATGGATACTTAGAATAGAGCTTTAGAAGTTCTAAAAGCAAGGGTTCTGTGTTTTGCTGATGAGCAAGATATGGAGGCAGTCTTGTTGATTTTGTTATATATTTTATATAACAAAATATATTGGGTTTTTTATATGTATATTTTTTTTTTTATTAGGCCTACATTTATTTTTAGATTTGTTATTGAGGCTTTTTTGACCTGCATTTGGGGTCTTACCTGGAGGTACTCCATCTTGCTCTGAGCTTCCGCCTTCTCATTCTCCGCCCTCTGAATAGCCTTCAGAGCCTTTTGTTCATACTCCTCCCTCTGTTTTTCCATCTTTACCATCACTTTTTTCACTCCATCCTGAGGAAACTTCTGAAAAGGCAAATTGCAGCATTTATCTTCTATTTCAAAAACTCTCAGACCTGCACTTGTCCAGGATACTATTCAGTATACTATTTCACAACTTTTAAAAAGCAGAGAAATATTCAATAAACCACTTTAATCTTGTAATCTGAGTGAAAGTCACATCATTTGTATTTCTTTTGAATTGAATGCATTGTAAGTTCTCACAGCTTGAGTTGGACCTTTTGCTGAGATGCATTTTTGCAGTCTTACCTTGATGCAAACCTGCAGCTGTGCCTCCAGAGCTTTGATCTTACTCTTCAGCAAGTCCTCATCACAGCGTGTCTGTGGGAGGAAAAGGAAATGTGTGTTTGTGTGTGTCAGTGAGACAGAGAGAGAACCACTGAACCAAGAGTTTTCAGTTTCTGTACATACTGCATCCTGTGTTATAACTGCCATCCATAACATTGCGTTAAAAGCAAACAATGTATATTGTTTATAATTCTAGGTCGATTGCTGTGTTGGCTCTTGAGAAAAATACAGAAATCGTCATGAGCTCAAAATGGAGAAATGTGTACGTTTGAATAGGTTGAGTTTGAAGCAAACAAACCCCTCGCCTACGCCTACACTGCTCTTCATTTTGTGTGTGAGGAAGAAAATATCTTGCTATTTTTCTGAACAAACCATAAGGAGCCGGATGCTGTTGACCACAAGACCATCCCCCAACTCTATGCATTACTGCAGTCTGCGGTGATCAAACCAGGAAACTCACCAGTTAGCTGAAGTCGGTGTTATGCGGAGTGACAACATAGTTTATAAAATGACAGTGAATTTCAGAATGTATTTGCATTCGATTTGTCCTTTTGAACTGCTGCACTCGAGCAGCATGAACTCAACAAATTTGTGTAAAACCTGATGATCATGTTCTCCAGCATGATTTGAAAATGATCCTTAGAGCATCTTTGTGCTTCAGTGGAAGCAAGGATATCTGACCCTCTGTACAAATAAGTTCTCATGTAGTCCGGTGCATGTGTGTCCCTAAATGATGCTGCAGGGCTTCAGCAGGAAGTCGTTTACTAATGTACCTTCCACAGGAGCTCTGTAGAGTGCAGTAATGTAGAGGCGCTCTTCTGGAGGCTGGAGAGCTTCTTTTTAAGGGCCTCTTCTCTATGTAAGGCCTCCTGCATAGAAATGTCACATTTCATAATATCAGTAGTGTTGGGGAAGGTTACTTTTAAAAGTAAAAAAGTAACTCCCTAAAAAAGTAACTAATTGCGTTACTTTTTGTGTAATTAAATCCAGTTCATTATTACAGGTTTGCGTAAAATTCTGAGATTGCATTTCATTGTTTTTATTCATTTTGAGGAATACTGAATAGTGAGATGAGTAAATGCATGTTCACATTTAGTCTAGAACTATAATAATCATCATGTTCACACAGCACACACAACACCTCTGTGCTTTACTTCTCTCAACAAGGGGACAGGAGAG
The DNA here is from genome assembly GCF_018812025.1 of Megalobrama amblycephala. Classification (NCBI taxonomy): domain Eukaryota; kingdom Metazoa; phylum Chordata; class Actinopteri; order Cypriniformes; family Xenocyprididae; genus Megalobrama; species Megalobrama amblycephala. Next base: position 24,721,062 of record NC_063055.1, on the reverse strand, counting down.
CTGTTAGTCAATAAATGTGAAAAAGTAACTTAGATATTTTGTTGTAAATTTAAAAAGTAATGCATTACTTTACTAGTATTACTTGAAAAAGTAATCTGATTATGTAACTCAAGTTACTTGTAATGCGTTACCCCCAACACTGAATATCAGTAACATATTTCAATGTAAATCAGGATGAGCTGGTGATTTTGAATATCAATGTTATGGGTTATGACTGCATACTTGCCATACCTCTAAATAAACAGACAACTGGTGGACATCCTGAAAAAAGAAGAGAGAATTATTAAAACATGAATTATTATATTAATAAATAAAACAACATTTACATGTTTAGCAATTTGTTTTTACAATGTATATGAGAGCATCAAATTCCTTACCGCTTCTTTGACGGTAACAAACCCAGACCTGAACAAAGAGAGTTAATAATGCTGCATTAATATTTATATAACAAGTGCATTATTATGAAATATTAAACCCAAGTAAAGGTAATGTGAAAGCAACTCACTCGGTCTGCATGCTGGCAGTCTGTAATGTCTTCTGGGTGTTTGAGAACTGAGTGATGTCTTTAAGGAGAACTGTATGTGATTATTAACACAAAATAATATTATTAAGATGTTTTGCCACACATAAAACACTTTTTGAAAACCGAATTCTTTCTTTTCAATTTTTTTTACAACATCATGCAGTGCATAACACTAGTATGTTTCTAATGTCTTGTTACAGTAAGTATAATGGTTGTTCATCAAAAGATCCACTAACCTCGCTCCTTTTTTAATTTCCTCTGAAGCCGAGCAGAATTGAGGACTGGTACATCCCATCCATCAGATTTTAGCCCAGAATCATTTTCATCATTTATTAAAGATGCGGAGACTGTCTTTAGGATTTGGACATTTAATTTCAATGTTAATAGGTTATAGATGATGTGAATCAAAGAATATACAACATTTTCTTGAATTTATAGTGCAAATATTAAAAAGTGTATTCACATCAGCCACTGTCTTAGAAATATAAACCATAAAAACTGGTAAACAATCAGTCACAGGCCAAAGACATGGCTAATAGTACACTCCGTACCTGCTTTGCAAAGTTTATGCCATCTCTCTGGAGCTTTACATTTGGACTTGTTATCAAGGGCCGTCTGATTGACGTTAAGGTTTGCGTCATATGCTCTGGTGAATGCAGGGTTTCCCTTGAGTATCTGTGCCTTGGCACTGCAGATAACAGTGCGTATGTGCCATGGTCCACTGGTCTTCTTTTGAAGAACTCAAACTGTCTTTTGCGATGCAGTTCGTTTTTAATCCACCTTGTGTCCACATCTCTTGTGGGACTGCGACATGATGTTGTGTTATTGCGATGGCTGATTTCTCGGTGCTTCACGGCACGCTGCTCCACTTTATACTCGTAATTTGCAGCCGGTGACCTTTTGTTGTCATGAGCACCTTCCATTCTGTCTGACGCTGAATGAGTTGAAAACTTTGTGCGATATGTCAAGGCAGTGAAGTGGCACCTCACAATGTAAATGGATGTTTCCTAAAGAGGCAATTTCCTGTAATTGAAAAACAACATCCATCATTTAGCAGTAGGCCTACTATATCATTATCGCTCAAAAATAGATCATCCAAAATCAGCTGAATGACACAAAATGAGGATAATCAACAGCAATTGGTATAATAAAACAAGTAAAAACTAAAAATCTATAATTATGCTGTTGTTTTTGAGGTCAGACTTTCATTCTCATCACAGCTACATTAAATCCATTTTTTTTTACAGTGGCAATATAAATATGAAATACTATACTATACTATAAATTCTGTTAGATAAAGTGTCCAGTCACTCACTTCTGTTGTCATATTGTTTCAAAACAGGCATGAACTGAGCTACAAGCTGAAAGAAAAAGGTTACCATCAATGATTTAAAAAAAAAATGCAAACTGTGTTTATAAAGATGCAGATATCTAGCCCACTGGAAAAATATCTCTAAAACACAATAACAGTATGCAATGCTTCACAATTTTAGGCACCACATTGATTGAAAATCCACATTGCTTTCCAATAAGCTTTTCAATTTGTAAAAAATTAACTTTTTTTTTCTGAAAGCACAATTTGGTAGCATTATTTAAAATACCAACAATTTGGAACTGAATGACAAGCCGGCGTTCAAACAGTTACACCAACACAGAAGCCAAATGCAAGATAAACTAGAACAAGTTTTAGCATAATTGTCTCTTCACAACTGTTAATGAAAGTACCTGTTCTTAGATGAGTCCCTGGAGTGAAAATAACTGTGAAAGCAGAGTCTGAACGCTTTGAAGCTGACATGTCACTTGAAAACTAGTTCATTCAACAAAGGGCGGTCTATTTCTTTTGCCTTGCTTGCTTAACAGGAAGTAAGATGAACCTCACAATGTGTACAAGTTCCTCTATCTCAGCAGCCATGCGTATTGAAAGTAGTGCCACACACGTATGGGCCCTGAGATTAGGACTGGAGGGGAGGTTATGATATTGGTTGTTTAAATGTGGCAATAGTGGATGGAGGGGGACTGGGGCCTACTACTATACTGGGCAAATTCCCATTGCTTCTAAATAAGAATAAAAATGAGCCGTGTTTCTCTGTATGAACAGCTTGTTGACATTAATTGTCATGTATGTTCAAATATTCATGGTAGCAACAACGTGAAAGTGTCAACGTTTCCTTTTTTGTGACTTTGTGTTTTGTATGCTTTTTTTTTTTTTTTACTGTCTATGTTTGTATGATGAACTGGCGCCACCTGCTGGCTGCCTGTCAGTCAGAGTGCAGAATTTCCCGGATGTCACAGAACGCTGGTTTACGGAAGATCTCGCGATATCAGCGGCGAGAGTTTCTCATCCTTGGTCTAGAAGGGCACAGAGAGCCCGGTACAGAGACATTTCTGCCAGGGATCCTGACAATAACCCAGTAAAGCATGTTGTCGAGACTGGTGCTCGTTTCAGGTGGGTGATTTATCCAGTAAAAATGCTTCTCTATAACCTTTTACATTGACTGTGTGGATTAAATAGACGGTTTTTTTACTGAATGTGAAGTTGAAGGGTAAAATTAGGCCGCACGGTGTAAATGGCCGCACATGAATCTGCAGTGAAACGTGTTGTAATTAATGTATATTATTATTCTAATGACGTTTTGAATGTATTAAAGTGCAGGTTTTATGCTCAGACAGTCAATTCTGTATGAGAATAATCTTGCAGTTGTTGTGCCTTCAGTATGCCCTTGTATTGAGTTGTGTAGCTGTTAGCTGAGAGCTAATGCCACATTCAAACTTTGCCACATATCATATTAGGCGTCTCAGAATGTAATACTATATATTTATTGTTCATTCAGGAGTGCAAATGAACAAATTAACTCTGATTTTGCCTTATTATTTCCTAACCTGATATGATTGACAACTTCTGTCATGTACGCAAGGACGTGCATTTTATTAGAAATGCACTATGAACCAAAATCATTATATATTATATTATATATAAAAAAACAGTGCTTTACAAATGTTGTTTATGCTATTGAACTTATGATAGGTATAACTAATGCCCAAGTGTGACAGCTGGAAAATATGCATTCATTAATTTTGTCAAATGAATCATTTGTTTTGATGAAAGTTGCACTTAATAAAACATTAAAGCAGTACTCTGTCACTTTCATTAATGTGAATGTGAGTTATAAGTCTCTGAGATGATTTTCAGTCCTTTTCTAATTGTTTTGTTGTCTATTTCCTGTAGGTCATACCCTGAAAAACAGCGGGTCCTTTGGCGCTTGGTATGTAAGCTCTTGTGGTCAGTGCTCTGTATGTCAGTCTGTGGTTAAAGAGTACTGGAAAACAAATGACAATCAATGACACCCATAGAACTCTAACCCTGTGCTTCTTTTTTCCCCCAGCCTGGTACAGGCCTCTCGTTCCTTTCATCAGTCCTCCCAGAGTCTTGCACCAGTACCTCCTCTGCCCGAGAAAGGTGGAAAGGTCCGACATGGCATCTTCCCAGAGGAGCTCTTCACACTGCTGTACCCCAAGACTGGTGTGACAGGTGGGGTTGTCTGCTTCATTGCCTCCTTTATGTGACGAGTAGACTGATAATAATGTGGTGATTCACTACTAATCTCCTCTTTATCCAAAAGAGCTGTGTAAATATTCTTTTCTGTTAACAGCATGCATGTGAGATACAGTACCTTTTATAAATGGGTCTGTTTGTAACAGTGGTGTTCTCTTCTGGTTGCAGGGCCTTATATGCTGGGCACCGGACTGCTCCTGTACATGCTCTCTAAGGAAATCTATGTAATCAATCACGAGACCTTCGCTGCTGCGTCCATCGGTGCAGTCGTCATTTATGGCATCAAGAAGTTCGGGCCCAGTGTAGCCACCTTTGCCGACAAACTCAATGAGGTTTGTATTGTGTTTTGTATTCAACAAAATGACTGAATAGCCGCTTTTCTGCCATCGGGCTGAGCGGTTCTAGTTATAAAGTAGGGGTTTTTGTATCAGAGGAACCTTTTCATTGTTCCTAGAACTTTTTGGCATGTTCTCACCATAGGAACTAGGAACAATTTTTGTTCTTGGAACTCCTTTTAAGGGAACTAAATTAGCTTCTACTTCAGAGTAGGGTCTAAACCAACACTATAGGAACTACCAGTGATGTAAGTGTCCGTTGATTGGCCAAAACCGGCACCCAGCATTTTAAAAAGCTGTGTAAACGTATTTATTCCACGAATATGGAAAACAGCGATAATGGCATTTACCTGTTGTCTGCAGCGTTGTGTTCTTTTCTCCGCCTCTATGTAACACTGCAAGTTGTCATAGGAGATTTCATCTCTTAGCCTCACCTTTTGCTCTTTCAGTCACGTAAATTACGCATTTACATTCCATCTCCTCTATCACGAAACTGACAACACACAACAAACACAGCTCCTATCATGGCAATCCAGAACCGATAGTGTTTTTTGAAAAAAATCATGGAACTGTGCAAAATTCCTAAGTTTCGGTTCCAAAAACGTTTCTGGTGCGACGTGTGGACGAAGCGCTGGGAGCGCATCATTTAAATGTGACATCTCACCTCATGAATATTAATATAGTAAGGATTGCACTGAAAAGCCCTTGTGCTTCTCCTATGCGCTTTATGCCAGATATCAATGCAGAGAGAGAGAGTATAAGACAGTAGTGCTGCATGATTAATCCTTAAAAAGATCTTAATCTTATTCCTAAATGACGATTCGCCTGTGCCTATTAAACTTTTCACAACGGATTCATTCAAATTCACAACGGAACATTCAAATCTGTATTGGCGCTACCACTGACCCAGAGAGAGAGCAGTGGTCATGTATAGGTATGAAACGGCTTCACAAACCGTCTTTTCAATCACACAGTATTATTATTTCTGTGTTACAAATACTCAAACGATCACAGAAGTACTGAGATAAAAGTTTATAGTTTGGATATAAACAATGATGTTTCCAGTAGTGATCAAAATACAGTAAATCACCTTTTGAGAGTCTCTTCAAATAAGAACTGTGTCATTACATCATTACACCACCAGGTGGTGACTAGTTGCTGTCAAAAATGTATTTGTCATTGATTGATTCATTCAAGAGATTCATTCAAAAACACTGATTCATCCAGTAATTAAGCAAGTGAAGCAATGAATCAATCATTTGTTTCACCTGTCTGGATGTGTTACATGTGTGCTCAAACATCTTCTGCTTCTTCTGTGCATTTTTTTTTTTCTTACTACTATTTTATTAGTTGTTTAATCATTTTAATTGAACCAGAATTATCAGGCAGAACCAGAACCAGAAAATTTCTTACGATTCCCAACCCTATTCGGCACAGCATGATGGGTAGACTGGTAGAACTGGCAGAATGCATGTAGTGACATCACCACTCAGGATTGGTCACTTGTTTCTCTGTAGCTGGCCAAGTGTGCTATTTGAGCAAAGTAAACACAAGTTAATAATAACATTTAAAATAAATATCTGATTATCCGCCATAATGCGGTTGCTATTTATGCTCTCCTTTTAGGCGACAACTGGCGCATAACATATTGCATTCCAAATAGCTCCACAGTGGAAAATTAAACCATATTGGAACGGTTAAGCAATGAGAACAGTTTGGCCCAATGGTGGAGAAGTGGCTAAAGATTATCTACTAATATATTTGATATTGTGCACAATTAATCGAAAGACTGTAACTTGAGGGAGTGGTTTGGTTATTCAGATGACTTATATCTGGTTCTCTCTGTCTTCCTCTGCAGGATAAAGTGGCAAAGGCTCAGGAAGTGAAGGATCAGGCCATGGCTACCTTGGCCCATGGCATTGAGGATGAGAAGAAGGAACAGTGGAGAGTAGAAGGAAGACATTTGCTCTTTGATGCCAAAAGGGTGAGGCGGACCGAATGTGACAGATCATCTCTGCTCTTCTTTACAATCCATAAATAGCACAAATCCACATAATGCTTTGCATTTAAATTTAGAATTGTTTATTTATAATTAATTTGTCGAATAGCTCTAGTTCTGTGACACTCCTCTTCCCATCTTCCATCAGAACAACGTTGCTATGCTGCTGGAGACCAATTACAGGGAGCGTCTGCACATGGTGACCAATGAGGTGAAGAAGAGGCTGGACTACCAGGTGGCGCTTCAGAACCTGCACCGCCGTATGGAGCAGGAGCACCTGGTGAACTGGGTCGAACAGAGCGTTGTTAAGAGCATCACCCCACAGCAGGTACAGGGAATATGATCACGCCATTGGCACTTTATCACACTTTATTGTTTTTATATTACACAAAGGAAGCATTTGTTCAAGGCTGAAGGTCATTTTTCCCCAGAAAAGAGTTTATTAATAGTGAGCTTATGCAATTTAATATTAATGTGAATGGTAATAAGATAAACTATTATGGGAGAGTTCTTAATTATTACTGTTTTCATGTAGTGAAAATGAAATATTTTTGAGAAAATTGATCTTTTGTTGTTGTTTTTACGAATCATTTGAGCATTTGTTGTGGAATACAAATGTGTCCAAATATAAATGCTACATTAGTCTAAAGCAGGGATGGGCATTTTCGGTCCTGGAGGGCCACTTTCCTGCAGAGTTTAGCCTCAACCATGAACAAGCTAGTCAATGTCTTCAAGAGTACTGGAACGCTACAGGCAGGTGAAATTATGTTTTTATTTTTTAAATAAGGGTTTGAGCTAAACTCTGCAGGATAGTTGTTCTCCCTCTAGGTCCACAGTTGCCCATTACCCGTCCAGAATCTGTTCTGAAGTAATTTTTAGCTTGGCCTCTAGATGGAGACTTTGTACTCGACACTCGAGTTATAATAACAGTGTAATTGCTAAGATGATTGTGGACAGAGGATTATGAGCGAAAGTCTCTTTAAGAGCTCACTAACATCACTTAAGGTCTAAACATGAATCAGCCATTGATGCTCTTGAAATTTAGGTTACACTTTAAGCTGTTATTACAGTGTAATTACAACGGTTAAGGTTAAGTTGCGTGTAATTATGATTAACTTAATGTTATTACTATAGTAAGTACACGTAACAAAGACACTGTAGAATAGTTACTCTAATTAAGACTTTATATCCACCTGAAACAACTACAAAATAATTGTTGTTACTGTTATTACTATGTCTATTTCTACTGTCTTTCAGGAGAAGGAAAGCATCTCCAAGTGCATTGCAGATCTGAAAGTCCTGGCCAAGTCCACTCAGGCTAAGGCTACAGTATAGGTCTCTGTCAATGTTCACACTGAAGCATCCTGTTTTCATTCTTAACTAACCCTTTCCTCGTGAACATGCCAGTCTGGCAGTGTCGTCAAACGTGTACATACCCGTATTAAATAAAAGATTTGGTTATTCACTAAATGCCTTTTCTGTCTTTTTTTATTATTATTATTATTTGAAGAAATCCAGATCTCTGTCTTTCAGTCCTGGCATTAATAGTTTGACTGTTTTGTGGAGCTGTGAGGTGATGGTAGTAAGATGAGTTTGGATAAATGTAAGATAAAATGTTTTTAAAATTGATCACTGAAAGGTTATGGCATCACTGCAAAAAACCCTTTTGAAACCTTTCTTTCTAAAAGTGTAACTATGGTCCAAATATTTTCATTTTGAACATCATTTTAAGCCTAAAAAATTTCTTTTTGTGATCTGTTTTGGTTGAAAAGTTTGTTAATCTTTCTTTTAAAATATATGCCACTTGTATAATGGTTTATTATCTGCTACAGCAACATGCGTTCAGTGTGACGTAAATGTACAAATACATTTTAGGGTCACCATGACACTTTGCACTGCACGTCACAGGGCTGTCTATTAATGACAATACCTTTGTACTCAAGCCAAGGATATAAATTGAAAAACCTACCTGCTCTCACCTTCTGACTTAATACAATTCAGGAACTAGACTTTGACCTCTACTTCTGAGAAGGAAGTCCTGAATATTTGCTCACACTGTTCACAAGGAAGACAGACTTGAGGATATGTCTAAGTTCTGGAGTAATCTGAACGTAGATTTGGAGATTTGCAGTTAAAACTTGTTTAGGATTTTTTCTCAGAGGTAATGTACAATCGTTTGGCTAACCATGAGGTCAGTTTTGAGTGATACTTGTAAACGAAATGTTTGTGGAAGCACTGATACATAGCATTTTGCCTACAGATTGATATGACCGTGACAAATTTGAATAATTTACAATTGGTTACATCCTTCATTTTACTATGTTGTTTTAGAGCTGTGGTAATATCTGTGTTTTTTCTTTGTTCTCTTTTTTCACCCTTGGTTTTACACCATGGCATACCACTTCTGTTAATATTTTCTTCTTGTAAAGCCAAGCACATTAACTTGTAACAAAAAAAGTTCCAGAATTGTGCCGTCAGCAGTTTTTGCTGTTTATTCATCACGCACATCAAGACTGGACACTTTTTGCCTGTTTTTGAGAACCTCAGAGGCTATGTGATCCAAAAGACAATTGTTGAACACAAGTGTCTAGTTTAAAAAAAATATTAATAATTCTTGTATGTGGTCTGTGAAAGGCATATTGTATTGGCTTTTATAAATTGTTAAAGCTGTTGTGTGCTTCTACCATTATTTACTGACCTCATTTAGTAATGCATTATTATTACAGGTTATAAATGAATCAAGTTTGTGATTTTGTTAGTGATTTTAAAGGTCTTGCATTTATAAAACAATAAAAATGTATAACATTCACTAATTCTCTGAAATGAAAAGTACATTATAACATTCGTAACTTGTATCGCACTTCTCTTTGTGAATTGCCACATTCACTAATTGACTTAATAACTATTGAAATTATATATTTTTTAATTAAGAACACTAACTTGTGAACATAGAAAGGTCTTGTTATTCTGATATTTAGGGCCCGAGCACCGATGGTGTAAGGACCCTATTGGAATTGCTCCGTTTATTTTTGACTTTGTATTTGTTTTGAGGATGTAATTTGCATGCATGTTTCATATTCTTGATGACTGAACACTTCTTAGCTCTTTTAGATAAGATCAAAGGTGTCAAACCACAACTGATGAACAGACACTAATGTCCTGGCAGAGCTGCTCAAAAGTTCTGCTATTTTTCTGAGTGCTTTTATGACTGATTGATAATATTGTTATTACAGGTGTTAGACATCACAGTCAAGAATGTATGGGGGTAACCCTGTGCCAGTTTTCCAGCCAAGGTACATGTCTTACTCATCTCTGACAGTGGACGTTTTATCTTTCAGTTTGAGTGATTGGAGTTTGTACCTGAAACACATAAAAGGGTGTTTTAGTGTAGAACGTACGTCATGCTCTGCCTTCTATCTCTCTCATATCGGTTGTCATAACAGTTGTCAGAAAAACCATTACAGGTTGCTATGAGGCAATGGGTTTCAGAATTAGGTGCGGCAAAATGGCTTGATAGCGGCACCTACAAAATTTCAATTAAGCGCCTTTCGCTCTACGTTTCCCGTGCAGGTATGAAATTCGGTAGACATATCTAACAGCCCACTACCTACAAAAAAGTCTCCTGGTGCAAAATCTGAAAACCAACAGGAAGTGGGATATTTTGAATTTTCTCCAGATGTTTTACTTTAACGAACTCCTAGAGCTTTAATCAGATCAACATCATATTTGGTCAGTCTAATCTTAAGGCCTTTGTGACGTTACATTGCGAAGATCTAGAGTTTTCACTGAAGGGCGTGTCCGTGGCGGCCTGACAAAGTTTGATGTTTTGCCATGAAACAGGAAGCTGTTGTAACTTGGGCATACAAAGTTGGATCTGCCCCAAACTTCACATGTTTTATTAGAATCCTGGCCTGAAGACATCTACATGACAATATTCAGTAATAGTCAAAGCGCCACTTGTTGGCAGCAGGAAGTGTGGCACGTCAAAATTATATTTCTTCTGTATTTACTCGCTTACATGCATGTCACACTGTTTTCCTAAGGCCCCCGGGGGCGAGGGCCCTTTCATCGCTGCTTGTAGCTTCAATTTCAGTTTGTTTTTAAGCTCAGTTGTCTGGTTTTAATTTAAGAGTTATGTTAATGTAGTTTACTTTTTTTTTTATTTTTTTTTTAGTTATGTTAGCTATGTTATGATCAATTAATACAATTTTTAAAAGTTAATGTTTCCATGTAGTTTTCATTTTAGTTTTTGTTGACATATGGGGTGGAAGAACTTGACTATTGTCATTTTGGAACAAAAAAGGACCCTCCCAAAACTGTTGCAACTAAATTGGACACCCAGAATTCTCTAGAATCATTATTACACTAAAATTACAGCAATAGCTCAGCTGTCCACATACTTTTGGCCATATGCATGTTGCTATAGCGTTGAGTTGACTGTACGCTTTTGGTTAAGAATAGTTCGATTAAGAATAAAAAATTAATATTAGATTAATATTAGAAATAAGAAAAATATTGACATTACTGATTACATTATTTTTAGGGGTTATCTTTAGGATTTATTGAAAATCTGTTAACAATTAAAAATGTTCACACAGGCATTTTGTGTTGTGATTGTATTATAGAGGCTTCTCACCTGAGCCACCATTCCAGGAGTCTGGCATGTCTCGTCCCAGTGCCAAATCCATCTATAGTGAGTAAACAATAAATAAATACATTTTAAACAATCTATCCTAAGAAATGCTATAATTTTTTACTTGATATTGTTGCTTTAGTGCAAAGAAAGGAGTATGCAGAATCAGTCAGCAGACAAGACAAGTTTCAGTACAGAGTGGAGGTAAGATTTAGTCCGATTTTTTCATTTGTGATTAAAACTTATTAGCTAATATGTTTATAATTTTCAAATGTGTGCTGATTGCATGTTACAGACTCGTAATCATAATCTGTTAGCGCAAAGCCAACACCCAATGGACTAAAGTGTGTTATTGAAAAGAATACACAACCAAATCTTATCTAGCATGTTCGGTAGAGATTTACACACAAACTCAACTGGAAAATTTGATGACGTAGCAAGGCTGATTATCACAAGGCCCTCCACAATATAGGGTGGGGTAACCTCCTTGTTGATAGGGGACACTTCTGTGTAATCATGGTAGTAAGATTTTCTTCATTTTCCATTCCCTAGCACCTGTTCACCTTTGTGTTAGATGGCAGAGAGATGAGCAGCATTGAGGACTGCGTGAACAGGCTGAAGAGTATGGACAGTAAAGGGAAAGTGTGGGGTCAGGACATGATCGTGCAGGTCCAGGCCAACCACCTACAGCTATGTGACATAGAGACCAAGGTCAGGAACAACCTTTATGCTTAAGTACACTAATATAAAATATAAAGTCTTGCCTTTTTAAAGTATGTTACAGTTCCAGTATTAACAGTGAACTCTTCCTCTGTTTCCTGGAATTGTAGGAGGTTTTGGAGTCCATGCACTTGAGTAGCATCAGGAAGACAAAAGCTGTTCTGGACAGCTGTGTGTATGACTCCCTTCTCATTATCTCAGTTCAGGATCCCAGCCAGAGAGCTCCACAGGCCTTCCTGTTCCAGTGTGAGGAGGCCGGGGTGAGGAAAGCACTCTGTTTGTGTATTCAGAAATGTTAGATTCGTCCAAGGGCAGATATAGCGGTGCCTCTAGCTGTTATAAATCTTTTTTAATATATCTTGTGTATTGATGTGGGAGTTTCCATTCCACTCCCTCTGTCAGTTCACTGTATATTCGCTTAAAGGCATCTCTGCTTTTTTAAATTGCTAGGCTCAGGAGGTGGTAAATGATCTGGAAAGGGCAATACAGCAAGGAGGCGATGCACCTCCACCTTTTAAGGAACCACAGATGGACATCAGGTCAGCTGCTGCCTCAGAAAGAAGCATCAACACAGCAAAATCCCCAGAGTTAAATCAACTCTGCTCAGAGTACATTTGGTCCCTCTCTAAATAGTGTTAAAATAACACTGAAGCAGAGTTAAAGTTAATGAGATAATTAAGCAATTAATTAAGTGATGATTGTGCATTAGTGATGAACACCTGCTGTTAACAAGCAAAATCACTGAAGAAAAGAGAAACACAAGAACTACTAGTCAGTCAGTCAGTCAGCCTTATTAATTGCTTAATTATCTCATTAACTTTAACTCTGCTTCAGTGTTTAACACTATTTAGAGAGGGACCATATGTACTCTGAACAGAGTTGATTTAACTCTGGGGATTTTACTGTGAATTATGATGATAATCTGGCATTTTTACTTTAAAATGTACAAAATTGTGATGTTTTAAATGGACATGCATGTCTACAATTTGTCTAAACCCTTGTATAGATTATTCCATATTAATCCATATTAAGTGAGCTATACTCAAAGTATCTAAGTAACAAACAAAGATTTATTTGTAAAAAATACATATATTTTTGTTACAGCCTCAATGATTCATTTTTATCAGTGCTCTACAGTGACATATTTTCTGTTTCTCAGGAGCCATCTGGAAAACATCCTCGGCCAGGGTCATCCGGGGAACATAAAGAGACCAGCTTTCTCACCCATGCACTCAAACCCACCTCCCCTAGAATACCCCCCTCCACAGTTCAACAACTATGAAGACTATGGTGATCACTTGAAGAATTCATTTCACAAATCCACTTTTAAATAACCTAAAATATCCTGAAATTTACCCTCTGGTGGTCTTCAGCCATTTTAGACCAAAAACGTTCTGAATTTTTTTACTTGATCAGATTGGTGCAAAATTTTGTGTTACATGATAAGAAAGGGCTAAATGGTCTTAGAAAAAATGACCTCCACCGGAATTGAATTGCAAATATGAAAATACAGATTTCTGGGGAAATTTCCTAAACTTATTATATAAGTCATTATGTCTGAAAATGTTCTTATAAGCTAATAGAGAATACACATACTTTATATATAGGGCTATACAGGCATTTAGTGGTTATACCATGGTATTACATATTATTTTCTTTATTTCTCCCACCAGACTGCACCAATATGACTATGAAATATTTTTTTGAATTTCATAATTTATATGTGAATATTGCCTAGTACCATGAAATCCCCTTAAAATACTAAAGGATAAATATTATTGAAACAAAATATAGTAAATTCATTTATTTTATATTTTATATTGTTTTTTTTTGTTTTTTTTTAAATTATGTTACACTTATTGTCTACGGTCTGTTTTGACCGCTGAGAATCACATGATTGACCCCTAAGTGAGGAAGGGAGTGTTCACTCACTAATGTATCATGTTAGAACTGATTTCTTTTGGTAATTAATTGAGCGTGTATTTTGCTTTTTCCAGACGATAGACGACATTCACCCACAATGCCATTTCCCAGAGATGAAGCCCCTTACAAGCCAATGCAGTCTGAGCCAGAGCAGATTCCACCTCCAGTAAATGATGCGGACAGAGATGCGGTCGGTTGTTTTTATCGAGAGGCCTTGTACTATCTTATCACACTGTGCTATTAATCTATCCATTCGTATATCATTTTTTGACACATTTCTTCCATCCATTTAATCACTCTCTACAGGAGATCTTTAACCATGTTGCAGGCGACGTTGAGACCTTCATATATAAAGTTGGCTCAGCTTTGCCAAAAGATGATGGAAACAAGAAAAAGAAAAAGAAAAATGCTCCAAAAAAATTGGGTGAAGAACTGACACATTGATACTTGCTATTTAATTTCCCTAAGGATGTAAAAAAAAAAAAAAAAAAAAAAAATCAACATTAAAAGTTTTTTATTATTATTTTTAATTATAGTTGCAAATATTCCTACTTTGGATGAGTACATATCCTGCCTACAGAAGATAAAGTATGGCTTCAATCTACTGGTAAGTTATATAATTTAATTTCTGTGATAATTCCTAAGATAACAATAGTCTGCTTCAATGTACTCTTTCAAATAAAGCTTTGATTACTTCCCCCTTTTAGTTTCAGCATGTCTCTAAAGTACAATGGATTGAATGATTCTTGGACATTTTCCAATCTTTTCTTCTTTTTAATCAGTGGTTTTATTAAATAGATTTTCAATAAAACTCCCCACTCCCAGTATAAAAAAAAACAAAAAAAAAAACAAGACTGTCCAGGAAATGGCTCTGTAATGTTTATTATGGTACATACAGTATGCTTGTTGCACACATTTTCATACTCATCTCTACTTGTGACAGGGTAAGCTGGATGGTCACCTAAAAAATCCTCCTGCTTCTGACTTTGTTCACAGTCTCTTCTCTTCCCTTGCTTTTGTAAGTACCTTTTTGTTCAAACTGTTTGCATTATGGTCACATTTCATACACTTTTTCCATTATGTAATGAAATTGGACAAGCATTTTTTCAGACTCATATTAAAAGCTCTTTTGTTCCCCTAAAACTTCATATAGTGCGAGTCAGTATGACCACACCTAACTTGTCGGTTACCTGTTTTACAGAAGCATACAGTAGCAGTGTATAAGAAATCACAAGTTGTATAAGCGTGTATGCACTTTCTGCCCAGAGAAAAAGCTTTACTTTTGAATGATTTAGTCATTTGTTCACACTGAAATTGGAATGAAAATTCTGTCATTAATCACTCACCCTCATGTCGTTCCATTCCTGTAAGACTCGCATTCATCTTCGGAACGCAAATGAAGATCTTTTTGATGAAATCTGAGAGCTTTCTGTCCCTCCATTGACAGCCTATGCAACTACCCAGAAAGGAAGTAAAGACATCATTAAAATAATCCATGTAACTCCAGTGGATTTACCTGACTCAAATGACGCAAGTGCTTTGTTTGTGCAAAAAAAAAAAAAAAAAATAGAAAATATTAATCTCAGACACATGTTCAGGCAACAATGTCTGCTCTCGCGTCAACACAACGCACATTCATTGTGGTGCTCTCGTGAACATGCATTGGAAATTAATATTTTGTAACTAAAGTGGTAAATTATGTTTTTCTGTGCAAACAAAGCACTCACATTGCTTCATAAAACTGAGGTTAAACCACTGGAGTCACATGGTGTCACATACATTTATGTCTTTATTACTTTTCTGGGGCTTGAATGTGGTTGTTGTGTAGGCTGTCAGTGGAGGTACAGAAAGCCCTAAGATTTCATTGAAAAGATCTTCATTTGTGTTCCTAAGATGAACGTAAGTGGTATGGGTTTGGAACGACATGAGGGTGAGTAATTAATGACAGAATTTTCACTTTTGGGTGAACTACCCCTTTAAAGGTCAGGGGATGCACCACATCATCCTTCATCACACTAAGTTCATGACTGTTTCTTCATGCTTCAGATGGTGAGTCAGTATCCTCCCAACATCCCTCCCTCAGTGCTGAGTCCATTGCTCACAGAAAAAGCCCTGCAGCTCATGGGAAGTGTTGTCACACCAAATGAGGACCAACTGTGGGGCAGCTTGGGTGATGCGTGGAATGTCCCAAGGTCTTCTGTTCTACAATATATACTCTAAATTATATTGCTTCATTAATTAGAATTTAGTTACATTTTTCTTTAAATATCTTTTTTTTTTGCACTCAGATCCAAATGGCCAAACGGGAATCAGATCCCTCCATATTATCCCGAATTTTATGACGGCTGGCAGCCTCTTCCGCCCGTCCCGTCCCAATCCCCTCCGGTCAGCAGGCAGCTGTCACGGAGCAACAGCGAGCGCTACCCGCCAGGGAATGTCAATCAGAGGCCGCCTGAACAGGTAAAAACTCCCAGAGGGCAAACTTCAACTTAATGAGCCAAGGATGTTATAAAATTGAGTGTTTGACATGTAGATTTTAACCTAAGATACAATAAAGTGGAATGAGTACAAGTTTCTGTTCAACCGCTCTCTTTCAGGACAACAGACCCTGGAGCACCCCACCCATGCGGTGAGCCACTTCATTTGAACTCTATGAAATACCCAGATAAAATATATAGTCTACATACCAAGGTTTTAGTAGTGCATTTTGTTATGTTAATAAACAAAGGTTTATTTCTGTGAATGACACCAACAGTAGCAGAAGCACCGTACTATCAATTTAATAATCTAATATATCACTTGTTACAGATTGGTTTTATAAGTGTTATAAGGATATGAGTTGAAAAGAATGTCTAGTCTAATAACACTTTTGTCTTTTTTATGGCAGGTCAGCAGAGCCGCCACCTCTTATGAGGGTGATCTATGACTTCATGGCAAGGAACAATCAGGAACTGAGTTTGATGAAAGGTGACATGGTGCAGGTAATCATCTGACCTTTAACCTTTTGTAATGTTAACACCCCACTGGAAGTATTTGTGCAGCTTCAGAGGTGAACATGTCACTAAATCAAACAAAAGTTACGAAAAGATCCAATTAGTTAACAGTTAATGCATTACCTAACAATGAGCAATACATTTATTACAGCATTTATTAATCTTTGTAAAAGTTAGTTATTTAAAGTACAAAAGTTCATGTCCAATAAATAATATTAACATACAACTTTTTATTTTAATCATTTATTAGCAAATGTTGAAATTAACATGAAGGAAGATTAATAAAGTATTTTTTTCATTGTATGTTAACTAATGTAGTTAAAAGGATAGTTAAAGGTGCCCTAGAACTTTTTTTTAAAAGATGTAATACAAGTCTAAGGTGTCCCCTGAATGTGTCTGTGAAGTTTCAGCTCAAAATACCCCATAGATTTTTTTTTATTCATTTTTTTAACTGCCTATTTTGGGGCATAATTAGAAATGAGCCGATTCAGGGTGTGCGGCCCTTTAATTCTCGTGCTCAACGCCCCAAGAGCTCGCACTTGCCTTAAACAACATAAAAAAAGTTCAAACAGCTAATATAACCCTCAAAATGGATCTTTACAGCATGTCTAATCGCGCAAGTACAGTGTTTATTTTGATGTTTACATTGATTCTGAATGAGTTTGAGGCTGTGCTCCGTGGCTAACAGCTAATGCTACACTGTTGGAGAGATTTATAAAGAATGAAGTTGTGTTTATGAATTATACAGACTGCAAGTGTTTAAAAATGAAAATAGCGACGGCTCTTGTCTCTGTGAATTCAGTAAGAAACGATGGTAACTTTAACCACATTTAACAGTACATTAGCAACATGCTAACGAAACATTTAGAAAGACAGTTTACAAATATCACTAAAAATATCATGATATCATGGATCATGTCAGTTATTATTGCTTCATCTGCCATTTTTTGCTATTGTTCTTGCTTGCTTACCTAGTCTGATGATTCAGCTGTGCACATCCAGACGTTTTGCCCTTGTGTAATGCCTCGATCATGGGCTGGCATATGCAAATATTGGGGGCGTACACCCCGACTGTTACGTAACAGTCTGTGTTATGTTGAGATTCGCCTGTTCTTCGGAGGTCTTTTAAACAAATGAGATTTATATAAGAAGGATGTATGTCTTTTCCATGTACTGAACTCTTGTTATTCAACTATGCCGAGGTAAATTCAATTTTTGAATCTAGGGCACCTTTAACCCAAAAATGAAAATTCATTATTTACTCACCCTCAAGTTATTCCAAACCTGTATGAATTTCTTTCTTCTGTTGAACACAAAAGAAGATATTTTGAAGAATTTGGTGAACCAAACAGCCCCTATTGACTTCCATAGTATGGAAAAAAATACTATGTAAGCCTATGTAAACATTCTTTAAAATATCTTCTTTTGTGTTCAGCAGAAGAAAGAAATTCATACAGGTTTGGAACAACTTGAGGGTGAGTAAATGATGACAGAATTTTCATTTTTGGGTGAACTTTGTGTGAACTAATGCTAATAAATGGAACCTTATTGTAAAAGCCTTTTTTCCTGAGCAGAAAATGCATACATCATATTACAGTTTGTGCTTGCTTTACAGGTAACAGACAAGTCCGGGCAATGGTGGAAAGTGAAAAACAGCCGCAATGAAGAGGGTTATGTGCCTCAGAATGTTCTAGAGCCTGCCGATGGACAAAAGCCAACAGTAAGTCATGGCCAATGCATAGATTTTTTTTTTTTACAAATATTTTTTCTACATTTTTATTTAAAAATAGTATTCAACAATTGAGGACATATTAAATAATCTCTTCATTCGGATTTTTTAACATCAGCTTATTTCAGTGAATAAAACCAACAGTACCAGAAGCACAGTAATGTCAATTTAATAATCTAATTGATTTAATAATAACATTAATAATCAATTTAAACACAAAAAACTAGTCAGTCAATGTATGACAACTAATCGATTTCTGCTGTACATGGTTCATAGTTTTATGAAGTTTTCATCTCCATATATTTAGCAGAATATGAGAGGACCTCCATCTCTGGACATGAGATCTAGACCTGAGGAAGTCAAAGCCTGGTTACAGTACAAAGGCTTTTCTAAAATGTAAGAAACCACTTCTAGCATCTTTAATTTTATTCTTAAAACTACACCAAAATGAGTTTAATATCTTGTTACTGATAACATGCTCCAAGAAGACATTTTTTTACTTGTTTACCCACTCAATTCATTGCATATTTGTGTAGGACTGTCCAGAGTCTTGGGGTGTTCAATGGAGCAATGTTGCTGGGAATGAAACAGGCTGATATTAGAGCGATATGTCCTGAGGAAGGAGGTCGAGTCTTCTTCCAACTGCAGAGCGTCAGATCAACTATTGCAGTGAGTAATGCAGCTCTGTTTGTTTCAAAGTAAACGCACGCCTTATGCAAATACCATTATTTATAAAGCACTTTTCACTGTGGTGTTTTTATACCCAGCGGCAATGTTCCCTCTAATTTTTTTTCTCGCTGAGCAAAACTTTTCTCTGTTGAGCGCACATTTTGGCCACCTGAGCAAAAACATACTTTATATCAGACCTGTCCAATGAACGTAAACACACAAAAAAAAAATGGTTTTATCATGCAACTGTAACATTTAACTTTAATGTGCCGTTTCTATTTTATTTGACCCTTATGTAACTTAGTGATATATTAAATAATATGTATGAAAACAAGCAGTTCAGTCACTAAATTAAGCACATTTTAGGTTACTTGAGATTTTTCACATTGCTGTATTAACTGTACCAGTCTTTACCAAGAAATTCTATTAAAAAATAACTTCTGTCCTCCTGCAGGACAGTTTAATTCTTTCTAATAATATAATATGAGCATTACAATGATTTTGGACAACCATAATGTGTTTTGTACAGTCAATATTAAGCAACAGACAGTGTTCCCAAAATTACATGTTTATTGCTTATGAATTTCCCAGATTTTATATACCAGGAGGTTTCAAGATTTTTCGTGGCAAGGAGCCCTAAACAATCCCCTTGTGAGATTTTTATTAGGCTTACATTATAATATAATAAAATATAATATTTAAGTATTTAAACTGATATACAGTATTATATCAGTTTAAATGCTTCCATTTGTTTTAATATATTATATAGTGAAAACAAACTGAAGCATTTAAACAGATCTGATAACTAAATATTTTTAAGAAAAGTGAACGTTAACTCTTTTATAGTTATCTAAACATCCCTGAAACCCACACACCACCACACACAAAAATCTATTTAAACTGAGGTATATCACTGATGTATTTTGAGTTTGCACGCTTCACCTGTGGTGGGTGTGTGATTGTAAATGTCTCAGAGTTTTGTTAACATTCTGTGCCCATCATCCGTTATTTCCACCACTTTTCATTAAAACATGACGTTTTATTTCACATTTCTTCTCGTTTCGCGTTGCCTCTTGTATTGAGGTATTTAGTCCGCAAACATGACCGTAATCTTACCGCGACTGACTTGGCTCAGGGCCAGCCAGCTCACAAGCGCTCAGACTTTTACTGTCTATGGCTCAGTCGTTCTCTTTCTATGAAACCTGTAAACCGCATTCACCGGTTCTAACTCTATAGCGACAATAACTCTATAGCGGTTGTCCAGAGCACTGCAATTATTTCTCATTTAAAATACTACAATCATTTTCATGTCTGTTCTCTGCGCGGCAATTATTTTTTCTGCGCGGCCGCGGCTTCAGAAGTGCGCGGCCGCGCAGCTTAGAGGGAACATTGCCCAGCGGCCATTTAATGACAGGCAGAAGTGGCGAATGTTATCAGTCTCTATTTGCTTTGCAGCTTGCCAGTGAGCCCGAGTACAGCCAGTATGGTGGCCGCAGATAATCTGAGCACGCTGCTGTGCTTTTGATATCAAGGATCTGAACTTGTCTGGACCTGAATAAACAAGAACTATGCACACCTCAACTTTTCCATTCATTTGAAAACAAGTTAAGGGTGCTGCCTATAAAATGTTGATCTATTACCCTTTACAGATGCAAATGTATACAATTACTGCATTGATTTTATTTATTCTATACAATACATGTTTTTCCATTAAATTGTTTTCCACTGATGTCCCTGGGGTGGTGGTCATGTTTAGTATGTTATTCAGCTGTTATATCAGAAAATGAAGCATGAAGCAAAAAATGTGACATTCTAATTGATCCTGACACTGTATGCAGATTGTGCATTGTGTAATAATAAATGCTCATTAATAATCAACATATTAGTAGTCATTTTGGTAAACTAAGTGTTTGATTCAGTTCTGCGTAGATATTTTGTTTTCCCTCAATGAAAACGGTTACATGTGGTAATAACTAACTCTAAACCAAACCCTAATCCTAACCCTATATTAAGTATATGTAGGTAATTAATATTACTCTGTACTTAAAGGTATAATTACACTCTAACAAGGACACCTTAAAATAAAGTGAAAAAAAGTTTATTGGTTTTTAAAAACAAGCTTCTGATTTGGGGGTTAAAAATGTTTTATGACGTTTAAGTCCCACCAATCCATTAATGGGTTTGTGTATAAGCAGTAAACTAAAACAGGTTGCCTTTGATCATCCAGTTATTGATTTTTTAAAATACCATTATTTGGATGAAAACATTTTGCTACTGAATGTAGGTTTGAATTTCTTTCTTCTGCTGAACACAAAAGGGTATTTTGAAGAATGTTGGTAACCAGACAGTTGACGGCATCCTTTGACTTGTATATTTTTCTTCAACTGTTTGGTTACCAGCATTCTTCAAAATATCTTCCTTTGTGTTCAAAAGAAGAAAGTTGTTTGGAACAACTTGAGGGTGAGTAAATGATGACAGAATTTTCATTTTTGGATGAACTGTCTTTAATGTAAGTGCTGTATTTATAGACAACAGATGAGAATTCTGCTTATTTTGTAAAGATTTCATTATCAATGTTTATGTATCATTAGGGTGTAAATTGAAATAATCTATGTTTATTGGGAAGGTTTAAAAAGTGGTACCCAAAAAAAAAAAAAAGAAAATCAAGATGGTCTTGTCATTTTCACTCCTTGTTTCCCCATTTGGCCATCTTGTTGTTCACGGGTGTTTTCTTGAACCTGTTCGACTTCATGTATTCTACAATCTTCTCAAGGCTCTGACAGGAAAAATAAATCACATCGAGTCACAATTGGGTTCATCTTTTAACATTACAACTTACATAAGACTATCAAATCATTCTGTGACAAAAGCTGAATCCAAACCTCAAAGCGATCCAGGAAACATCTAAGGTTTTTGTAGTCGTCCAGGCACTCTGGACACAACATACGATGCAAATCCAACAAATCACACATGATGAAGTCCACAAATGTGATCTACAGGATAAGACAGTGGGATAAGCATGTCAAATAATCTCACGTGACTTTAAATGGATAAAATAATTGTGTATCCAAACATTATGCTTATTTACCTTGTCTCCAGCAAACCACTTCCTGTCACCAAGGAAGTCAGAGAACTGCTTTAGAGTTCCTGGCAGTTTCTCATTGTAACATGATTTGTTTTTGTCCTGTAATCAAAGACAAAAGCATTACAAATCACATGTTATCCTTACTATTAAGACAATTCATATTAGTTGAGAATTCCTTTATGTAACATATTTACATAATCACTCACAAAGTCTCCATAGCAGAGCTGGACAAAACCATTGCGGAAGTCCATCGCCTGGTTCTCCAAGATGTCAACTCTCAGCTGCTCTTCTTCAGTTTCCCCACCTAGAAACACATTAGAGAGAGATCATCTCATTACATCACTTAGATGACTATTTTCAGTGGTACAAAAGCTTTGTTTACTGAAGGAATAAATGAATCAAGTTCTCACAGAGGTTGTTTTTGCGGGCAATGTATCTCATTATGGCATTGCTTTGGACTACCTTGGTGTCACCATCCACTAGGTAGGGCAACTGGTGAAGAAAGGTGATGGTTAGTTATTGCATGTTATATTGCACAGTAAACTATTGGGGGTAACTGTGTAACTTACATTAGGAAAGTCCAGCCCAAGTTTGTCTTTCTCATTAAACCAACAGCTTCTGTCATAGTTGGGAGCTGCAAGACAAGAATATAAAATCAAATCACTCCATCATTGTGGTTTTGTATAGAAAATCTGACTATGTCTGCTGAGTTATAATGACCATCACTCACCGTCACCACAAGAATAGGATTTCTCCTCATACTTAGTACCAGTGTATTCCAACAGCAGACGGATTGGTTGAGCAAGCTGTTAACAGATAATATCCGTGATATATAGCTAAATTAAGCTACTGTGAGAATGTTTTTCAGTGAAATTTTGTTTTTCACATATCATATACCCTGGGTTAATGTTCATATTTGCATACTGATGAGGTGAGCGATACTGATTGGACACAAAAAGCACACAATGAGAATTCTGAAGGAGAAACATAAAATATGGGGCTTGTTTTTTTTCTCGCAGCAGATTCACGGTTGGAGCGGATGGTTAAAGACGGTTCTGCCCAAGCTGTCAAACTTATGTCATTAGAGAAGAACGACGTCCAGAAGAACAGGCAAACATTTTTTTCTGTAGATTAACTTGTACAGATGAAACTGTTCACCACAAAAGTATGCGTGCTAACAACTGGGTCCATTTGGATTTCATGTGGACTTTGAAGTTGACATGAAATAGAAATTTTGACCAACTTTTCTTCCCTATTGTGACATACATCTGAGTGAAACGACTTATCGAACAAGAAAAAATGTGGGAGGAACTTGATTTTGTCCATTGGGGATTGACTGGATCATAGAAAGAGGGCGAAGCTATATGGAGGCAGATCTGAATGAAAATAGAAAATCGCCTGGCCACTGATTTCAGCCGTTGGCAGTTTGACACGAGATCTGAATCATGATTCGATACACTGATTCATTTGTGCTCCGAATCTTCCTGAAGCAGTGTTTTGAAATCGGCCATCACTAAATAAGTTGTTATTTTGGCGCTCCAAAAATATTATCGTCGTTTTATAATATTAATATTGAACCACTGTACTCACATGAACGTGTGTTTTTAGTACCTTTATGGATCTTGAGAGAGGAAGGTTTTACGGGTGTGAAACGTCATGAGGGTAATTAATAAATGACAGAATTTTCATTTTTGGATGAACTACCCTTTATATCTTCGATTGTGTTCATCAAAAAGTGGAAAGTTATATACACCTAGGATGGTTTGAGGGTGAGTAAAGCTTGGGCAAATTTTCATTTGAAAGTGAACTAATCCTTTAAGAACGGTGAATACAGCGAGCAAGATTAAGAGGATACGTTTTTTATTATTATTATGAAGTGCGTGTATAAATCATTTCAATAAACAAGTCCATAAAAAACAAGAATTATCAATTTTGATTTCATGGTGACTTAAGAAACATTCAGTAAAACTGTCTCTTCTTCACTCCAGTTAACGCTGCATGGAGACGAAACGCGGCGCGAGATTGTTTCGACTGTTAAAAAAAAAACAAATCAAACAAAAAACTGTATGAAATGACTTGCTATAACATTCTGAGGGTTAACCCTGCAAAGTGCTGCAGCTCTTTAACACGTTTTTTATAACTCAAGGTTAAAACTGACTTTTGCCCAGGGCTTTAAAAACGTGAACAAAGGGTTAAAGTTGGTGTGAAAAACTCTATTAATTAAAAGGATACCGCAGGCGTTTCGTCGTAATTACAGTAGCATGATGAACTGTAACCACACCCCAGCTAAAGCATGTTAAATTTTAAACACCCCTGACTATCTGTGACCTTTTTTTATTTATTTTATTTGTTTAGGTATAAAGACATTATGAATCAGTACCAAACTTTGCAAACTGACTAGTCCACCAAAGATGTGACTTACAAGCTATACATAAGAAATAGTACAGATTTGACATTTTTAGACATGACTAACCACACTGAGTGCAATCTTCTAATTTTCTGTGATGACTGAAAGACAAGTTACAACAAAAATTTGAGATCAGATAATCAATTTAATGTCAACCAGTTATGCAAAATTATTAGTTTCTTACCCCTCGTATATCCCAGTATGCCAATTTCATTGCCATCTTGCAAATTGCAACAAGCACCTTTGTGCAGGAGCAGTGGAATGCAGAGGTGTGGGCGCGCTCGGGTGTAAGAGCAGTGCGACATGACACTTTGGGGCGTGTCTAAAACGGAAACCCCAGCAGGCCAAGTGGTACTCACTGCAGAGTCTATGAGGGCCACCTCCACCTCTCTGGACGTCAAATGGGGTGGAGAGATAGAGTTGTGGGTAGGGTTAGGGTGTGGTTGTACATTCGCTTCTCCTCGCTGGACGTCTAGCAAGGGGGAGGTAACGTGAGCTCCACCCATTTGCTCTGCAGCGAGCACCTTCTCCAGCAGGTGCAGCTGTAAATATTCACCCTCATGTGCTCCAAACTCGTATGACTTTCTTTTGTGGACAGGGTTGTTCTTGGGGCGGTGCAATTGGTGCGATCGCAGGCTAACAGACCAACAATTCGTCTTTTACAGCAATTATATGTGCATCCTTAAATGCATATGCATATTTTTGGGAGATTTTCCCAGAGAGGATAAAAAAACCCCAACAACTTAATTTGTAAATTTAATAGAACAAAACAGTGCTCTGATTTATTGGGTCAAAATAAGGTACTGCAATTTAAGCTTTGTTTACAATTCAAATGTAGAATCACAATCCAAATGGTGAAATCTATAACAATGAAATGCTTCTTTTCTTTTCATGGCATCAAATAGACAAAAATCAAAGTGCAACACTCACCTAAACACTTTAATCTAAACATAAGTGCTTTCCACTGCATTATATCTATAGACAACAACAGAGATTACTGATTGTTTTGTAATACTTTTATAATCGATATATGTCGCCTGGATCACTGGGATGTAAATTTAACTAATTATCCTTAAAATGCTTGTTCATCAAAAGGTTTAAAATAGCTGTCCCAAAAAACTATCACCACATGTACTCTTCAACTGCACTGACGTTATATTCAAAGCAGTTGATGGTGCACCTCATGATGCTTGATCAAGACGGTCTTGTCATTTTCACTCCTTCTTGTTTCCCCATTTGGCCATCTTGTTGTTCACGGGTGTTTTCATGAACTTGCTTGACTTCATGTATTCTACAATCTTCTCAAGACTCTGGCAGGGAACACAATTATATCTGGTTACTGGTTAATCCTTATACATTACAACTTACAGGAGACTATCAAATCATTCTGTTTGGCAAAAGCTGAATCCAAACCTCAAAGCGATCCAGGAAACATCTAAGGTTTCTGTAGTCATCCAGGCATTCTGGGTCATACATACGATGCTGATCCAACAACTCGTACATGATGAAATCCACAAATGTGATCTACAGGATAAGACAGTGGAATGAGCATGTCAAATAATCTCATGGGATTTAGTTATTTCCAATCATTTAAAATGGACAAAGCATTATGCATATTTACCTTGTCCCCAGCAAACCACTTCCTGTCACCAAGGAAGTCAGAGAACTGCTTTAGAGTTCCTGGCAGTTTCTCACTATAACATGATTTGTTTTTGTCCTGTAATCAAAAACAAATGTTTTACAAATAATGTTATCTTATCAATTAACAAAAAAATGTATATTATTAGTTGATAATTTCTTTAACACTAATACATAGATTTATACAATCAATCACTCACAAACTCTCCATAGCAGAGCTGGACAAAACCATTGCGGAAGTCCATCGCCTGGTTCTCCAAGATGTCAACTCTCACCTGCTCTTCTTCAGTTTCCCCACCTAGAAACACATTAGAGAGAGATCATCTCATTACATCACTTAGATGACTATTTTCAGTGGTACAAAGGCTTTTTTTACTGAAGGAATAAATGAATCAAGTTCTCACAGAGGTTGTTTTTGCGGGCGATGTATCTCATTATGGCATTGCTTTGGACTACCTTGGTGTCACCATCCTCCAGGTAGGGCAACTGGTGAAGAAAGGTGATGGTTAGTTATTGCATGTTATATTGCACAGTAAACACTATTGGGGGTAACTGTGTAACTTACATTAGGAAAGTCCATCCCAAGTTTGTCTTTCTCATTAAACCAACAGCTTTTGTCATAGTTGGGAGCTGCAAGACAAGAATATAAATCAACTCCCTCCGTCATCGTGCTTTTATATATAATCTGACTATGTCTGCTGAGTTATAATGACCATCACTCACCGTCACCACAAGTATAGAACTTATCCTCATACTTAGTACCAGTGTATTCCAACAGCAGACGGATTGGTTGAGCAAGCTGTTAACAGATGAAACAATAGTCATGGCATGATATATAGCTAACTTCAGCTGTCGAAAAAAAAATTTCAAGCTTGAAATGACTGACAGAGGGTTGATATTTCACTGCATATTAATATGGGTAATATAAATGAGTAATGTTCTTATAAGCATTTTTATGAGGTAAGTAGCATTTATTGGACAAATACCGAATGGCTCGTCTATCTGTGGAAATGCTGCAACACAGATCTAGTTGTACCAAGTCTTCTGAAACAGGCCTACAGTAAAATTAGAGTTGCCAGATTTTTACAAAACCTGCCCAATTGCTACAAATCCTGCTAAAAATCGTGTTCCAGACAGGGGCGGATCTAGAAAATTATTTATAGGGTGGCAAAGGGGTGGCATGAAGTCTGTGAGGTGTGGCAACACCAAAGCAAGCGCCCATGCATAGTTTTTGGAGATTTATGGACTGACATACACAATTGTGTTCAAATATTGCATTACCACAAAGTAATTATCTATATTGTTTAAAAATAAATAAGATTTCAATATCCATCATGGCACCAAGTCCAGACACAATATATCACTAAAGGATAGGCCTGTCGCAATAATCAATATATCGACTTATCGTGCAATATATGTACATGACCTCAATTTTTGGTGACACAATATATCGCCCATTATGTTTACATGATAATGAATGTCACCAACATTTTGCCGATCATGCTTTCATCTGCAGTGCACAGAGCAGTCATTGACAGGTGAAAAAAAGGCGTTAAGTGAGGTGTTATAGTGTTTTGCTGACAACTACAGACAGTTTGGAAGAACAAGTCCAAATGCTCTCGATTTCAAAGCCGCAATCCACTGTTCTGGTGCAAATATAAATGTCACAGTGCAAAACAGTGCACACTGACAGCTAGTGTTAAGGCCATTTCACAAGGGACACAGCAGTTGAGACTAGAGTGTAGAGTTCATTTTCACAGAGAATGTGTTTTTTGCATTCCACTGCAGTTTTTCAATGGTATTTTCTATGTAAACAGACATGTTTGACCGTTGTGCTCACATCTTTTGCAGCATCACATGTGCTGCATCATAATCATGTGGCATTTAAGGAAAAAAAACACGCCTCTAGAAAAATAATTTTAGCAGCAGATATGGCCTTGAGGCATCAGTGCCTTTGTTCATACGGACATCTGACTGCTAAGTAGGGTTTGTGTTTTCAGCAATAGAATAAAAATCTGTGAATGGAAAATCTCCATAGTGCCTTTTGTGCATTTGCATTTTTTTTTTTTTTTTTTTTTACTTGTTACTTTGCACTTTTTTAGAAAATATTTACCACTTATTCAAGTTTTTTATTTAGGATATTACATTATTTGGTCCTTCATTTCCATGATCTGAAGAATTAAATGGTTGTTGTCTTTTGAAAGTGTGTAGTGTGTACTTTCATTATGCTGTTATATTATGATTATATATTCAGTGGCATAAAATGGTCTTGAAATGGCAATAATATCGTTTATCGCAATTATTTCGGGAACAATATATCGCACAACAAAAAGTAGTTATCGTGACAGGCCTACTAAAGGAGATGAGCAGTTTTATTTATATTACATAGGCTACTTCGATGGTATAAATCACATGTTTTAGTGCAAGTTAAAGAGCAACAAAAACTTTTGAATTTCCACAGTTTATCAAACAATTTTTCAGTTTCTGTTATTAAAGGATTAGTTCAATTTCAAATGAAAATTAGCCCAAGCTTTACTCACCCTCAAGTCATCCTAGGTGTACTGTATATGACTTTCTTCTTTCTGATGAACACAATCTGAGATATATTAATAAATATCCTGTCGTATCCGAGCTATATAATATGGAATCTGTTGATGTTTTTCATATAATAGTGTCTTGACTTGCCATGATGGATATTGAAATCTTATTTATTTTTAATTTTAAGCAGTATAGATGATTACTTTGTGGTAATGCAATATTTGTGAACACAATTGTGTATGTCAGGCCATAAATCTCCAAAAACTATCCATGGGCGCTTGCTTTGGTGTTGCCACCCTATAAATAATTTTCTAGACTTGTCTTTCAAAATAATAAATAAATTTTCAAACCAATTTTTCTTGTTTTTTTGAAAGAATTTAAAATGTATCTTAATACTATTTCATCCTCTGTAAATAAGAAAGCGAGAAGACCAACCTCAATTTGTAATGATTTTAATTTGTACACTCTAACTGAAATATAAATTAATATCTTACCCTCATGTTTTTTTTCTTTCTAATTTTTCTTTTTTCTTTATCTTTCTCTTATTGTTATTGTTTTTTTTTTTTTTTTCTGTTCTGTTCTGTATGTTCAGATGACATTGTACTTATTGTCGACACGTTGTGTACTCCATACAAAATTATATAGCATTAATGTCATCTTTGTAATGTTTGCAATCATAATAAAAATGAATAAACAAATGAATAAAAAATCTAGATCCGCTCCTGGCAGGAAAACCGCGGACTTGGCAACACAATAAAATTCTCTTCATCACTGCAGCGGCCAGTTGCAGTCTTATTTTTTTTATTTTTTTTTTTATTTTCTTTAAAACTTATAACTTTTTAAAGTCAAATACATCAAAATTTGGATTACACTAATTTGAAATTATGGAACTGGCCCCAGTTAATGAGTTTGCTGTTCGACATTTATTTGTTTCCCTCAAATATGGAGACAAATAAGGCGCGAGAATGTTCAGTGACTACAGAAAGCGTATGAATGTTTGATAAGGTTAATGATTGGTTGCTAAAAAAATTCCTTAACATTCTGGCAAAGTGGTGTTTACCTCATTTTTAAGCACGTCTGCATATCTTAGTGTTAAAACTGACAACTTCTTTAACAGAAGTTTTGTAACGTTAGCTCTTATGAACTACAACAACAGAGCAAGCTTTGTCCTAAATATTGGGGTGTAACCACACCCGAAACGGCTTTAGATAAACATAACTGGCATGTAATAAAGTAGCATCTGTGGCCGTGTCGAGTAGACACGCTAAACGACAAAAAGTATCAACAAACTTCTTTTTTGCCAACTAACTGCATAGTCCATCTCTAGAGTCTCGACTTACAGTCCACCAAAGATGTTAATGTAAACAAGTTACGTATGGATTACAGATTTGATTGTTTAGACATAAAAAAAAAACATTCTTATATTCTGTGATGATTGCATGACTAAAATTCGCAGAAGTCAAATAAGAATCAATTAAATGTCTAACAACAGTTATGCAAAATTACACAGTTTCTTACCCCGCGTATATCCCAGTATGCCAATTTCATTGCCATCTTGCAACAGGAGTGTGCACTGTACACCGTTTCTGCTTCAAAATGAGGTGCAGGAGCAGCGGAATGGAGGAGGGGGTGTGGGGGCGCACGTGGTTCTGTGCGGTTGGGCAAAGAGCTTAGAACCCAAGAGGCGACGCTTTGATACTTTTTGGGTAACAGCCACTAGATGGCGCTCCGGTAGCGCGGCCGCCATTATGGGGTGAAAATGCCAACTGGCCCTTTGAATCCTTCACATCTCAGCACCCGAAATCGGCGAATTGCACTGCCAAATCAGAATCGCAATAGAACAGTTTTTTAAATTAAGTCACCAATAAATTGTATAGCTCCTACAGCAAATGTTGTATTGTCTTATATATGTTTTATTTTAGCAGTTGTGGAATCCAACCATTCATCCATCTGAGGTAACATAGTTAGCCTACTTTATTGAGTATTTCCATTTTATGCAGCTTTACACATTTATTAATGTAAATTAATATTTAATAAATTTAAGATCTTCATGTTTGCAGCGAACAATATATTGTAGACCTAGTGGAGTAATAGTAGCCTAACAATATCTAGGTCTGAATTGAAATAGGTTATATTGTACATTTTAATGTATCACGCTACAAACATAATGATCTTAAAATACATGATGCATTGCTGTGTCCGTTATCGCATAATTCACACTTTTGGACACTTTTGCTTTAACAGACATTAGACAACACTGCAAAATCAAGCTGTTATATTCATATATTTATTGTACAACATTCCCAATTTTTCTGATGCATGTCCTTAATTTAATTTCAAATGTTGGTATTAATTCAGTGTTTATAAGCCAGAATTTTAACCCAAACTGACTGGGTTTCTACAGAGCAAATAGGTTTTGTGAAAAAAGTGGAAGACTTAAACACAAAGTGTGTAAAATAAAACTTGCCTGTTAAAAGGATTTGATGATCACTAGTGATAGTACTTTATTCTGTGTTATCATTCAGGTTGGATTTCAGCTTTAATGTACGTTTTTTTAACAAAGCAGCTGATATTGCTATAGAAACTAGTGGACTGACGACTCGCTTTCACCCCAAAATGGCGGAAACGCAGGGCTGCTGCTGGGCGCCGGTGTTTCAATGGAACGTTCTATTGAGTGTCGCTTCTTGTTATATTCTTTGGGTTGGGTTAGACCTCCAATGTCTCTAGACCAGAGCCTGGGGTGCATTTCCCAAAGCGAACTATGGTCGCAAGTTCCGTCGTTACCAATAGAGTTCAATGGGACTTACGACCATGGTTCACCAACGATGCTTTCGGGAAACTCACCCCTGGTTAGACGGGTTAAAGGCATAGTACATAACACCCATAAAATAATATGACGTTAATCTGTCCCTGTAAAATAATAGGTTACCCAACATTTCATTTTTATTTTTCAGCAATGATATGTGCATTCTAAACTTGTTTAAACTGTTCCCAGAGGACCAAACAAATCAGCGTTCTTATTTTATACATCTGCATGGAGTGTTCAATTAGAACACATTCACATCATCTTAAACTGTGTTCCGAAGATGAACGGAGGTCTTACGGGTTTGGAACGACATGAGGGTGAGTCATTAATGACATAATTTTCATTTTTGGCTGAACTAACCCTTTATTGTGACGCTCTAAGCAACTGTAAAACAGAGGCACTAAAACTCAAAGTTTAGGCAGTATTTATAGCCCCAAGATGTAAAACTAGATGAAAAAGGCTACAGGAAAAGGGCTGGTCAAAAGGACAGAACACAAAGAAAGCCTCTGTCTTTGATACTCAAGCCAGGTCAGCTTGAAAAATAGAGATGTCAAGCTGTCTGAGTTTTCCAGGCCACACGGTTTGCTATTCATTGACAGTTTCATTATTCAGACTCAGATTATTTTAGCTGTACCAAAGCAGTCCGTTATGGTGCAAAATGGTATTTGTTAAAATTAATTTTTCATAATTATAAACACACATAATTTTACCATTTACATAGTTATTCTTCTAGTTATTTACATATAGCAGCTAATAAATACTAAGTTGCACATTTACAAATAGCTTACTTCTGCATTGAAAAACAAAGTGAACAGTACATATCCAATATTAAATCCACAGACTCACAGAATTATGATATTTCAATTTTGAGATATAGAATAGAGTAGAAAAAATAAACTTCACTTTGATATTTTCATGTCTGATTTACAATAAATAGCACTAATAATTATTCAATTACAGACACAAATAAAAATGGCCAAATGACTCATAGGATACAGCCACTAGAAAATAAATAATATCACAGTAATAGACAGATTAGAACAGAACCTGCTAAAATCAAGACTATAAAATGAGGAAAAAACTCCATTTAAAAATGACATGATTATGACGGCTCATGACAGAGATGTGCGGAGGTACTTGAGCTCACACAGAATAGCCAAAGAACAGATGCTTATGGCTGTTAGTGTTCAGAACAAGTGTACAAGCAACACCAAATGACAGTTCATTATCTATGACGGTGTAAACCATTTTACTGATCTTCATGCTGGACTGCAGGTTATGGACAGTGTAAGGTCCACAGTAACAGAGGGAGGAGACTTCTGGGGTTTCCTAAAGCTTGACTGTGGGTTTCTGGAACCTTCATAGATTCTGTAAGCGAGTTTCCAGTTGATATTCTACAAAATGTTTGTGCTTTTGTCAAATACAATGTTGGCATTTCCTTTGTGCAATTTTGTTTGTTGCAATCAGGACTTTAAACCTGTCTTTACAACCAAAATAACTACAGTACATTTCTAGCAAATACTTAAATCAGTGGTTCTCAAACCTGTCCTAGAGGACCCCTAGCCCTGCACATTTTTTATGTCCCCCTTTAGACCTTTTTCACACTTCCGTGTTTTTGGCTTCCGGAATGATCCACAGCGGGTAAAAGTTTTTCCGGTTACAGTGACAGATAGCCTCGATCAGAACCAGCTTGGGAATCAAAGTCGTTTTACGAATTAAATGTCATGAAAACGTTTGAATGTTCTTGGTGAATTATTGGTGAGACTACAGAGCTCTCATTAAGAGCTAAATTTAATAAATAATTCTAAGTGATGGCGGTTCTCACGGTTTACAAATAGTTGGAAACATTTGGGATATTGTAAGTACTCAATTGAACAAAATATATAACACTGGCCTAGTGGTTTTTGGATATTTTACTGCAAAAATATTACATATTGCACCATTACTGTCTACCAGTTATGCAAAATTATTAGTTTCTTACCCCTCGTATATATCCCAGTATGCCAATTTCTTTGCCAGCTTGCAAATTGCAACAAGCACTTTGTTGCAATCTGAGGTGTGGGCAAGCTCAGGTGTAAGAGCAGTGCGACATGACACTTTGGGGCGTGTCTAGACGGGGGCATCTCAGCAGGTGCAGCTGTAAACATTCACCCTCATGTGCTCCAAACTCGTAAGACTTTCTTCTGTGGACAGGGTCGTTCTTGGTGCGGTGCAACTGGTGCGACCGCAGGCTAACAGATCAATGATTCATCTTTCACAGCAATGATATGTGCATACTAAAATGCATTAAGTTTGTAAATTTAATTGAACAAAGCAGTGCTCTGATTTATTGGGTCAAAATAAGGTACTGCAATTTAAGCTTTGTTTACAATTCAAATGTAGGATCACAATCCAAATGGTGAAATCTATAACAATGAAATGCTTCTTTTCTTTTCAAGGCATAAAATAGACAAAAATCAAAGTGCAACACTCACCTAAACACTTTAATCTAAACATAAGTGCTTTTCAACTACATTATATCTGTAGACAACAACAGAGATTACTGCTGTTTTGTAATACTTTTATAATCGATATGTGTCAGCTGGATCACTGGGATGTAAATTTAACTAATTATCCTTAAAGTGCCTGTTCATCAAAAGGTTTAAAATAGCTGTCCCAAGAAACTATCACCACATGTACTCTTCAACTGCACTGACGTTATATTCAAAGCAGTTGATGGTGCACCTCATGATGCTTGATCAAGACGGTCTTGTCATTTTCACTCCTTCTTGTTTCCCCATTTGGCCATCTTGCCGTTCACAGGTGTTTTCATGAACTTGCTTGACTTCATGTATTCTGCAATCTTCTCAAGACTCTGGCAGGGAACACAATTATATCTGGTTACTGGTTAATCCTTATACATTACAACTTACAGGAGACTATCAAATCATTCTGTGTGGCAAAAGCTGAATCCAAACCTCAAAGCGCTCCAGGAAACATCTAAGGTTTTTGTAGTTATCCAAGCATGCTGGTTCATACATACGATGCTGATCCAACAACTCGTACATGATGAAATCCACAAATGTGATCTACAGGATAAGACAGTGGGATGAGCATGTCAAGTAATATCATGGAATATAGTTATTTCCAATAATTTAAAATGGACAAAGTAATGTGCTTATGTGTACATTATGCCTATTTACCTTGTCCCCAGCAAACCACTTCCTGTCACCAAGGAAGTCAGAGAACTGCTTTAGAGTTCCTGGCAGATTCTCATCGTAACATGATTTGTTTGTGTCCTGTAATCAAAACCAAAAATTTTAAAAAATAATGTTATCTTATCAATTAACAAAAATTTTTATATTATTAGGTGATCATTTCTTTAACAGTAATACATAGATTTATACAATCAATCACTCACAAACTCTCTATAGCAGAGCTGAACAAAACCATTGCGGAAGTCCATCGCCTGATTCTCCAAGATGTCAACTCTCACCTGCTCTTCTTCAGTTTCCCCACCTAGAAACACATTAGAAGATGTTTTACATCACTTAGATGACTATTTTCAGTGGTACAAAGGCTTTTTTTACTGAAGGAATAAATGAATCAAGTTCTCACAGAGGTTGTTTTTGCGGGCGATGTATCTCATTATGGCATTGCTTTGGACTACCTTGGTGTCACCATCCACTAGGTAGGGCAACTGGTGAAGAAAGGTGATGGTTAGTTAGACCATAAAGTCTAAAATAAAATACACATTTTCGTGATTTTATGCTGCTTCATATTTGGTTTCTCTGCTGCTTTTCCATGTAAAGGATGCCTGTTGAACGTTTTCAGAAACTGTGAGCAATTGTTTGTATTTTTATTGGACTTCAGACAACGTTACTGATGATTGTAGGGTTCAGTGAGTGAAGGGTCGCATAGAAGCGCAGCGCCGCAACACGTCTTTAAAATTTGAACATTGTTTTCTATGGGACAGTTCACACAGAACGCGTTTTTGCTGTGAAAAACGCGAGACGCGGGCAGTTTCTGTATCTTGACTATGCTTCATATAGAGACCTATAATAATATAGATCGTACTTTTGTCTTTCCGTTTGTTCTTTTTTTTTTTTTTTTTTTTTTTTTATTTAACGCCGAACTTCAAACTCATCAACGTCATTTCTTTTTTTTTTTTTGATTCATTCTTGCTGTTTTGAACTGAAAGCGACACGTCCAGTGTGCGATACCTGTGAGTTGATTGCTGCTAGACGCGTCGCGTTTTTACGCACTTCACACGCAGGATGTTGATGTTAAATGTTAAAGGGGCAGTCAACACATTATAAAATGCGGTTATATTTTTTCCGACATCACCAGGGCCCTCCCTCAGCCCGGGGCCCTGGGCTTAAGCCCAGGTTAAGCCCGTGCATTAATGCCAGTTGCATGTTTGCGCAGTAAACACTACTGGGGTAAGTAACTGTGTAACTTACATTAGGAAAGTCCAGCCCAAGTTTGAATTTCTCATTTAACCAACAGCTTCTGTCATAGTCGGGAGCTGCAAGACAAGAATTTAAATCAACTCCCTCCGTCATCGTGCTTTTATATATAATCTGACTATGTCTGCTGAGTTATAATGACCATCACTTACCGTCACCACAAGTATAGAACTTATCCTCATACTTAGTACCAGTGTATTCCAACAGCAGACGGATTGGTTGAGCAAGCTGTTAACAGATGAAACAATAGTCATGACATGATATATAGCTAACTTCAGCTGCCGAAAAATGTTTTTCAAGCTTGAAGTGACTGACAGAGGGTTGATATTTCACTGCATATTTTTGAGGTAAACATCATTCATTGGACAAATACCGAATGTATCTGTAGAAATGCTGCAACACGGTTCTAGTTGTACCAAGTCTTCTGAAACAGGCCTAAGTTACAGTAAAATGATCTCTTCATCACTGCAGCGGCCAATAGCAGTCTTAAAATTGTGTCACCCTCAGAAATGGAGACAAATAAGGCGCGAGAATGTTCAGTGACTACAGAAAGCGTATGAATGTTTGATAAGGTAAGGAAGTTAATGATTGGTTGCTAAAAAAAATCGCCTTGACATTCTGGCAAAGTGGTGTTTACCCAGCTCTTAAACACGTCTGCATATCCCAGTGTTAAAAGTGACCTTTGCCCAGTGCTTTACAGAAGTTTAATGTAACGTTAGCTCTTTTGAACTAAACTAAAACAACAGAGCAAGCTTTGTCCTAAATTGGGGTGTAAACACACCCGAAACGGCTTTAGATAACTGACATGCAATAAAGTAGCATCTGTGGCCGACGACAAAAAGTATCAACAAACTTCTTTTTTGCCAACTAACTGCATAGTCCATCTCTAGAGTCTCGACTTACAGTCCACCAAAGATGTTAATTTGAACAAGCTACGCATATTGATTATTTGACTGTTTAGACATGAAAAAACATGCGTTTCTTATATTCTGTGATGATTGCATGACAAAAGATTCGCAGAAATCAAATAAGAATCAATTAAATGTCTAACAACAGTTGTGCAAAATTACAATTTCTTACCCCGCGTATATCCCAATATGCCAATTTCATTGCCATCTTGCAACAGGCTTCAAAATGAAGTGCAGCCAGGAGCAGCGGAATGGAGGAGGGGGCGTGGAGGCGCACGTGGCTCTGTGCGGTTTAAAGGGATAGTACACAACACCCACAAAATTAATATGACTTTAATCTGTTCCTGTAAAATAATAGGCTACCCAACATTTCATTTTTAATTTTCAGCAATGATATGTGCATTCTAAACACAGTCTTGTTTAAACTGTTCCCAGAGGACAAAAAAGTCGACGTTCTTATTTTATACATCTGCATGGAGTGTTCAATTAGAACACATTCATATCATAAATACAAGCAGAGATCGAGTCGACTACATCATTCACTGTGAAGGCCTCATCGACACGACAGCCAGTAGCACAGTTCCTCAGCAAACTGTCCATACCGGCGTGATGAATACGATCCTCAACTGTTTGGAACTGAAATAAATACTTTGAATGTTGCGATCCTATCAGATTTATGATAGCAACCTGATTCGTAACAAAGCACTGTTCGCCAGAGGAGAACTGGCCCCCCGACTAAGCCTGGTTTCTCCCAAGGTTTTTTTCTCCATTTTAACACCACTTGTTTGCCACCTGATGTCACCTGTTGGAGTTTGGGTTCCTTGCTGCTGTCGCCTTTGGCTTGCTTAGTTGGGGACACTTGACATTTGACTTGACATTTGATATTCAACAGTATTCTTGACATTTATTCAACAGTGCTTTGATCTGCCTGCATTGACACTATTCTTGAAGAGCTGCTGTGCAGCAAAAATTATGTACCAGTTATCAATGTAAAGCTGCTTTGACACAATCTGCATTGTAAAAAGCGCTATATAAATAAAGGTGACTTGACTTGACAAGTTGATATTTATTAAAGAGGACATGTTACAAGATGTAAAATAAGTCTCTGATGTCCCCAGAGTGTGTAGGCTATGTGAAGTTGTAGCTCAAAATACCCCACAGATATATATATTTTTAATTATGTTAAAATTGCCACTTTTTGGGGTTGAGCAAAAACGTGCCATTTCAGTGTGTGCCCTTTAAATGCAAATGAGCTGCTGCGTGCGTCCGCATTCACTCTAGAAAATCA
The DNA here is from genome assembly GCF_018812025.1 of Megalobrama amblycephala. Classification (NCBI taxonomy): domain Eukaryota; kingdom Metazoa; phylum Chordata; class Actinopteri; order Cypriniformes; family Xenocyprididae; genus Megalobrama; species Megalobrama amblycephala. The sequence goes on along the minus strand of NC_063055.1, from coordinate 24,682,867 downwards.
CTGATTTAAGAGCTTAATAAAACAGAGCAAGTGTGCATTAAAATATTATCCATTAACTCTCTCTCTTTCCCTAGTATTATCATCAACATACACATCGAATTACACAGAAACACTCGTTACAACTAACAGTAAACAAATATATAAAGACCTTATGCCTTTTCGGGTGGTGCTTAAACTGGTAAACTTCAAATCTGTAAATCAACTCCGATGAACTGTAATAAAGTGCTCTCACCTTCATTACTGCCGTATCCAGTATCACTCTGGAGACTGTAAGCTGGATCACGAACAGTTTACTGATCTATCCTTGAGTAACAACTTTTTAGCACAACCTCTGTTTTGTATTGTCCCTTTGTATTGACATTCATTCACAAAGCAGTCCGGTGTGAAATGATTCATGCAGACATAAACGAATTTCGGTAGAGTTGAGGGAGCATTTTCTTCGAAAACAATCCACCTCGTCTTCAGTGGCTCAGATTTCAGGAGTAATTGGAGAGAGCTATGTGGATACAGAGCACCCAAAATGCTTGGAAGACATTCTTGTCAGTGCAGCAATGGCGGACTGTGTACAACTCGCTGTGAACTCGCTCAAGACCAGGTCTATGTTAAAACGGCAGTGTCTGTCAACATTAAAACAAAAAACAAGGAGTGGTTGGATTTTTATCATTATAGGGTGGTTGTGTACACACACTGCCAACACACATTTATAGCAAAACACCATGCAAAAGTGAATTTTGCATAATAGGTCCCCTTTAACTCTAAGTTCATAATAAACGTCTCACAATTGTCTTGGAAACTTTTGTAAAAGTCTGTAAAATGTTTAATGTGACGCTCTAAGCAATTGTAAAACAAAAGCTCTAAGTTTAGGCAGTATTTATATCCCCAAAACTAGATGAAAAAGGCTACAGGAAAAGGGCTGGTCAAAAGGACAGAACACAAAGAAAGCCTCTGTCTTTGATACTCAAGCCAGGTCAGCTTGAAAAATAGAGATGCCAAGCTGTCTGAGTTTTCCAGGCCACACGGTTTGCTATTCATTGACAGTTTCATTATTCAGACTCAGATTATTTTAGCTGTACCAAAGCAGTCCGTTATGGTGCAAAATGGTATTTGTTAAAATTAATTTTTCATAATTATAAACACACATAATTTTACCATTTACATAGTTATTCTTCTAGTTATTTACATATAGCAGCTAATAAATACTAAGTTGCACATTTACAAATAGCTTACTTCTGCAGTGAAAAACAAAGTGAACAGTACATATCCAATATTAAATCCACAGACTCCCAGAATTATGATATTTTAATTTTGAGATATAGAATAGAGCAGAAAAAATAAACTTCACTTTGATATCTTCATGTCTGATTTACAATAAATAGCACTAATAATTATTCAATTACAGACACAAATAAAAATGGCCAAATGACTCATAGGATACAGCCACTAGAAAATAAATAATATCACAGTAATAGACAGATTAGAACAGAACCTGCTAAAATCAAGACTATAAAATGAGGAAAAAACTCCATTTAAAAATGACATGATTATGACGGCTCATGACAGAGATGTGCGGAGGTACTTGAGCTCACACAGAATAGCCAAAGAACAGATGCTTATGGCTGTTAGTGTTCAGAACAAGTGTACAAGCAACACCAAATGACGGTTCATTATCTATGACGGTGTAAACCATTTCACTGATCTTCATGCTGGACTGCAGGTTATGGACAGTGTAAGGTCCACAGTAACAGAGGGAGGAGACTTCTGGGGTTTCCTAAAGCTTGACTGTGGGTTTCTGGAACCTTCATAGATTCTGTAAGCGTGTTTCCAGTTGGTATTCTACAAAACGTTTGTGCTTTTGTCAAATACAATGTTGGCATTTCCTTTGTGCAATTTTGTTTGTTGTTATCAGGACTTTAAAAGGAACACTCCACTTTTTTTGAAAATAGGCTCATTTTCCAACTCCTCTACAGTTAAACAGTTGAGTTTTACCATTTTCTAATCCAGTCAGCCTATCTCCTTGTCTGGCGGTACCACTTTTAGCAGAGCTTAGCATAGTTAATTGAATCTGATGAGACCAATAGCATCTCGCTCAAAAATGACCAAAGAGTTTTGATATTTTTCCTGTTTAAAACTTGACTCTTCTGTAGTTACATCATGTACTAAGACCGACGGAAAATGAAAAGTTGCGGTAAAATGAAATTTTTTTTAGGCCGATATGGCTAGGAACTATACTCTCATTCTGGCGTAATGATCAAGGAACTTTGCTGCCGTACCATGGCAGAAACTCTTTGATCATTTTTGAGCAAGATGCTAACGGTCTAATCAGATTCAATGAACTATGCTAAGCTATGCTAAAAGTGGTACCGCCAGACCTGGAGATCGGCTGAATGGATTCGAAAACGGTAAAACTCAACTGTTTAACTCTAGGGGAGTTGGAAAATGAGCCTATTCCTTTAAACCTGCACTTTACAACCAAAATAACTACAATACATTTCTAGCAAATACCTAAATAAAAGACAAATAAAAAATGGTTATTTAGTTGACTGGCCCACATTTCCCTGATTCACCTTTCATTAACACTCTGCACTGGTTGAATAATTGAAAGCGTATGATGCCTCTAACATCTGGTCGGTCCTGCACCCATGCACAGGGATCCCTGCTCTTCAACCGTCTCCAGCTCCTCTGACCGCACAGCCTGCGTGATCAGATTCAGCTCCTCACAGAGCGTCTCGAAGCGGTACGCCACACGGATGTCAGGAACGTTGGTGCGTCGGATGTCGTTGCCCTCCTGCCCCTCTTTCAGATAATGCGGCCCCAGCCAGTAGCTTTTCACCTTGAAACAGGACGTTTGGATGCATTAATCAGATGCTTTTCTCTCTGATTCCTTGTATTTTAATACAAGGAATCAGTGTCTGTTTCAGTGGTTTGGCTTCAGGATGCACATTGAACACAGTACCAATACTGTTTATTGTACAGAATTGAATGGCAGCCAGTAATTCACCACACAGAGCATACTGTGGGTGGCACACAAATATCCTCAATGCAAGAGAAGCTGTATATAATGTAATTTAATCTTGGTCATATTTTCCTTTACATACTGTAGTTTGGTCAGGTTTTAGAGAATGAGGGCATGTTATGCAATCTGCCCATATTGGCGGCTATCTACTGTAATTTGACTAGTGACCAATACACTGTTGTGTTTGGAAACACAGCCAACAAAAGTATGAGAAGTATTTATCCTCCCTTTTAAAATCTGGAAGTTTTTAAGTTAATATGTACGCCCCCAATATTTGCATATGCCAGCCCATGATCAATGCATTACACAAGGGCAGCCAGTATTAACGTCTGGATCTGTGCACAGCTGAATCATCAGACTAGGTAAGCAAGCAAGGACAACAGCGAAAAATGGAAGATGGAGCAATAATAACTGACATGATCCATGATAACATGATATTTTTAGTGATGTTTGTAAATTGTCTTTCTAAATGTTTCGTTAGCATGTTGCTAATGTACTGTTAAATGTGGTTATAGTTAACATCGTTTCTTACTGTATTCACGGAGACAAGACTGTCGTTATTTTCATTTTTTAAACACTTGCAGTCTGTATAATGCATAAACACAACTTCATTCTTTATAAATCTCTCCAACAGTGTGTAATGTTAGCTTTAGCCACGGAGCACTATCAAACTCATTCAGAATCAAATGTAAACATCCAAATAAATACTATACTTACGCGATTAGACATGCTGCATGACGAACACTTTGTAAAGATCCATTTTGAGGGTTATGTTAGCTGTGTGAACTTTGTTTATGGTGTTTAAGGCAAGCGCGAGCTCTTGGGGCGTGGAGCATGAGATTTAAAGGGGCTGCGTACCCTGAATCGGCGCATTTATAATGATAGGAAGTTAAAAAAATTAATAAAAAAAAAAACTATGGGGTATTTTGAGCTGAAACTTCACAGACACATTCAGGGGACACTTAAGACTTATATTACATCTTTTGAAAACATGTTCTTTGGCACCTTTAAAATAACTGTTTTCTGTTTTAATATATTTTAACATGTAATTTATTCCTGTGATGCAAAGCTGAATTGTCAGCATCATTACTCCAGTCTTCAGTGTCACATGAGCCTTCAGAAATCATTCTAATATGCTGATTTTAAGAAACATTTCTTATTATTATCAATGTTGAAAACAGTTGTGCTGCTTCATATTTTTGTGGAAACCATGACGCATTTTTATCGGATTCTTTGATGAATGGAAAGTTCTTTGTCTTTGTCACTTTGGATCAACTTAATGCATCCTTGCTGAATAAAAGTATTTATTAAAAAAAATTAATTTACTGACCCCAAACTTTTGTGTATGTAGAAATTATCTAGATTAATATACCATTTTAGAGTATGGTTTGTTGTTAAGTCATGGTGCCTAATGCATTAACTAATTTAACCTTACTGTGAAGTGTTACTAAAAATGACTTCTGCCGGTGCTGACAGAGGTGTAAGTGTAGATGTAAGTACCTGGTGAGAAAATCCGCTCATGAGCACACTGTTTCGGGCCAGCTCACACATGTCACATGAGCTCAGCTTCCACACCTGAGCAGCGATGCTGTACTCCTCCATCAGCGGCTCCTGAACAACCACACACACTAGGTCAAACATATTACACACCTCACTCAAGAAATAACAGCTATAGAAAAGAAAAATCATATCTGATGGTATGATGTGGCTTGCAACCTTTGTGAAATGGAACTGCAGAGGGTCATCAGTGGACAAAGACACCATGAGGCCTCTGGACAGGTACTCAGGCAGCGGATTTCGATGGTAACTGAGGAAGAGGCTGTTGTTGCTGAGTGGAGACATGGCAATGCCGATCTGAGCCAGGTAATACAAATACTGCAGTACAGGAGCCTGAGAGGAAAATACACAAATGCTATGGACGGATAAACTTTTGACTGTTTGCAATGGGTTTTAAGATAAGAATATTAGCTCTGAAATACCCAGTGTGAGAAAACTTGACAGATATTGTTCTATCAAAACTTGTGACTAAAGTTCACTACGTTGAAAAGAGGATATCGATGTTTGAATGGCTGTAATCAAGTGTGCCGTTCAATAGTGGAACGTTTATATTATGTTACGATGAGATTTTAACACATATGGCCTTGGTCTAATACATAGAACACAGCAGTGAAAAAAAAAAGAACATTCTTTATATCCGAGCAGAACAGATTTCCAAGGACAACTGCGATTCAGTAGAAGTATCTAGAGTTTCTTTACTTTTCTCAGAAGTAGGCCATGGGAAATATTCTCTGACAGCATAAATCCAGACACGAGGTGGTGAATGGGCCCTGCCTCTCCACAGTGCGGACGTAATACAAACGAATTCAAGTTCCTTTGCCTGTTGGGAGAAATGGATGACATTTTAACAGTCGTGGATCTAAAACTTCTTTTATATTAAAGGATTAGTTCACTTCAGAATGAAAATTTCTTGATAATTTACTCACCCCCATGTCATCCAAGATGTTTATCTTTCTTCAGTCGAAAAGAAGGTTTTTAAGGAAAACATTCCAGGATTATTCTCCATATAGTGGACTTCAATGGGGTACAACAGGTTGAAGGTCCAAATTGCAGTTTCAATGCAGCTTCAAAGGGCTCTACATGATCCCAGCTGAGGAATAAGGGTCTTATCTAGCAAAATGATTGGTCGTTTTCTAAAAAAAATAAAAATTATATACTTTTTAACCACCTTGAACTAGCTCTGCGATGCGGCACACATTAGGTAATCATATTGGAAAGGTCATGAGTGACGTAGGCAGCAGGACCGATCCAGTGTCTGCAATTTGGACCTTCAACCTGATGTACCCCAGTGAAGTCCACTATATAGAGAAAATCCTGGGATGTTTTCCTCAAAAACCTTAATTTCTTTTCGACTGAAGAAAGAAAGACATGGGGGTGACTAAATTATCAGGAAATTTTAATTCTGAAGTGAACTAATCCTTTAAGGAACCTACACAATAGTTTTGATGAGAAGGTTTTCATTCGGCTGTTTATGTCCCATAAATCTCAACCAGTATAAAATACATACATTTCTACCTTAATTGATTAAATGTATTGTGGTAAGCAAAGGGTGTACTTGGGTGCATCAGATACCTGCGCAGGTGGTTGAGTACAGTCATATTTGCATACATGTAGTACAGATAATATGAGTAGGGAGGATTGTCTTCTTCTGTCCAGTTCACAGGTTTTGGACTGTCCAGGTTAAAGATGTGATGCTCAGGTTTGGACTCATCATCCACACTATCAAACCCGACAACCTGAAGAACATTCAGTCTCACAATATAATAAAACTGTGATCCTACTTGTGGATCATTTGGTTCTATTAATTTGAAGCTTCAAAGGGTAAATGGTGATGGTTTTATTTTGCAGAGTAAAGTGGGACCTTGTGAATCACTTGTGATTACTCCACTGTTAAAAGTTAAACTTTAATGGCAGACTCTTTCTTATCCAAAACATCTTACAATGGTCTTCTTATTATAGGGACAATAATAAATGTATGAGCACAGGGTTTGAAATTAAGGATTACTAGGCCAGGTCTTTAACAACTACCTCCACCCTTTATCTTCTATGGAAAAGGTAGTGAGTGTAAAATCTAAAACAAATGTTTCTTATAAATAAATTGGGCAGTTTATTATACCTTGAGGATATTGTGCACTATGTAAGCCTCTACTCCACAGTAGCAGTTATATAATTTTACACTACAACTAGCTTTTATCACATGACAAAAAGTTCACTCACATGTTGCAGGAAGAGATGCAGCTGTGGGTGGCTGCTGGGATTGACAGTGACTTCAAACAGAGGCATAAAAATGTTCTCTAGCATCTCCTGGAAGTTAGAGAGCTGCTTCTTGGTGTGGTACACGTCACTGCAGAGGAAAGAAACAATCTGTTATCTTTGTATCTTTGTATGATAAGTTTTAATTTAGTCTGAAATGTATATTTAATGTACAGTAAAAATATCGGTATTTATTTTTTATTAGGCGTTTAATTTTAGGTGCTTTTTAATTTAGTAATAATATACACTACCATTCAAAAGTCTGGGATAAGTCAGTTTTTTTTATTTAATTATTTATTATTGTTTATTTTATAATTAAGTAAGGACACAGTAATAAAAAGTTCAAAAGAAAAGTAAATAAATGCTTTTCTTTTGAACTTTTTATTCATCAAAGAATCCTGAAAAAAGTAATCACGGTTTCCACAAAAATATTAAGCAGCACAACAGTAAAAATAATAAGAAATATTTCTTGAGCACCAAATCAGCATATTAAAATAGGTATCATGTGACTTAAGACTGGAGTAATGATGCTGAAAATTCAGCTTTGCCATAACAGAAATAAATGAACATTTTAAAATATATTCAAATATAAAAGTTTTTTTTATGGTAAAAATATTTCACAATATTACTGTTTTTACTGTATTTCTGATCAAATAAATGCAGCCTTAAAAACATTTTAAAAATCTTACCGATATTAAACTTTTGAACAGTAGTATATATATATTTTTTGATTTTCATAAAAGAATTAAGCCTGCTGTAGACATCAGATAATAAATGTCCACTTTACATAGATATTTCCCAATTCTCAGTACTCACAATAGCCGTGGCACCTGCACCAGCCAGCGCACATTATCTGAATAAACCTTGTGTTTGACGGCCCACTGAGCCAGTTTATCCCATTCATCTCGTGAGCGGCCGTAGATGGAGAGACGCAGCTCCACATTCTGATACTTGCTCTCCTCCAGATCTGCCATCACCTCCTGAAACGCACCAACATACAACTATCAACAGGGGGTGCACTTAACCATGTGAAGCCGAATTCATCAACATGCTTGTTTTGTTCCGTTCAAAGATTATAAGGAACAGCTGATACCTTGATTATGTGCCCAAAGTATTTCCCCTCAATATGGTTGTCAGTTTTAATAAAGATTTCTCGGAGGATGGACTCTCCAATGGGGTTGTATTTGGAATTGAATTTATCAAAGCGATGGAATGTGTTACGGTCCTGTGGGAAAGACAGAATATTTTTAATATTTAAAATAGCAAATTTATTTTCTCTTACATACATTCACATTTAATCATTCAGCAGATGCTTTTGTCCAAATCGACTTCCAAACGAGGAGAACTATAGAAGCAGTTAAACCAACAAAAAGGCAACAATATGTAGGTGCTGTGACAAGTCCCGGTTAGCCAAGCACAGTACATGTAGCAAGTTTTCCCCAGTGAAGACTACTTATTCCCACATACAATTTAGAGAAGAATCTCTTTTAGTAAAGATTTTTATTCACATGGTTTAGGGACCTATTAAACTGTGTGCAACTTTGTATAGCATTCATTTAGTGCCACAGTTTGCATTCAGTAGAGAACAACAGTTCATTCATAAGCTTATTCAGTTCTCACCTAAGTGTAAAACCACTAAGCTTGTGCGACTGCATCTGCAACATATTTTTGTGAGAGTGACCTAGATCCCACACAGTCCTCCAAAGTTTGGAATACCCACTTGATATTTGCCTTGACATACACTGTGTGAAACAAATTTTAGCTACTTTACTTTTCTTTTTTACTTTTTTTTTATGGTCCTATATTTTATTTCAGTTTTCTGCCCTTTTATGTTTATATTTTTGTTAATAGTCACTTTATAAAATTGTAATAAATAATTGTTATATCAAACAAGAAACACTACCATTCAAAAGTTTGTGGTCAGTGTTTTTTTTTTATAGAAATGAATACTTTTATTCAAGTGACAGTAAAGACATTTATAATGTTATAAAAAATATTGAAATTTCAAATAAATGCTATTCTTTTGAACTTTCTATTCCTCAGAGAATCCTGAGAGAATAAAAAATAAGAAATGTTTCTTGAGCATCAAATCAGCATATTAGAACGATTTCTGAAGGATCATGTGACTCTGAAAATTCAGCTTTGCCATCACAGGAAGAAATTACATTTTAGAATATATTACAATAGAAAACAGTTATTTTAAATTGTACTAACATTTCACAATATTACTGTTTTTACTGTAGTTTTGACCAATAAATGCAGCCTTGGTGAGCAAAGGAGACTTCTTTCAAAAACATAACAAAAAAACTGACCCCAATTTTTTTAACAGTAGTGTATTCATGTTGTTGTTATCATTATTATTAAAGGTGCCCTATAATTAAATATTGAATTTATATTGGCATAGTTAAATAACAAGAGTTCAGTACATGGAAAAGACATACACTGAGTTTCAAACTCCATTGGTTCCTCCTTCTTATATAAATCTCATTTGTTTAAAAGACCTCCGAAGAACAGGCGACTTTTCCGTAACAGAGCCGTCGTTATTTTCATTTTTAAACACTTGCAGTCTGTATAATGCATAAACACAACTTCATTCTTTATAAATCTCTCCAACAGTGTGTAATGTTAGCTTTAGCCACGCAGCATAGCCTCAAACTCATTCAGAATCAAATGTAATACATCCAAATAAATACTATACTCACATGATCCGATGTATGCATGCAGCATGCATGACGAACATCTTGTAAAGATCCATTTTGAGGGTTATATTAGCTGTGTGAACTGTTTTTATGCTGTTCAAGGCAAGCACGAGCTCCGGGACGGGGAAGCGGGAGATTTAAAGGGGCGGCAACCTATATATCGGTGCATAGTTAATGATGCCCCAAAATAGGCAGTTAAAAAAATGAATTAAAAAAAAAATCTATGGGGTATTTTGAGCTGAAACTTCACAGACACATTCAGGGGACACCTTAGACTTTTATTACATCTTTTAAAAAGAAGTTCTAGGGCACCTTTAATTAGTATTCCTATGTATAATTGCTAGCGATGATATAAGTATTTATCCAAACACAAAAACAAAAGCATGCACATCACTGGCAAATTGCTAAAAGTGGGCACTCATCCGAAAATAACATAACGTTTTAAACACAGAGGCGATCTGATGAAGATCCTGTGTGCTCAAAATGTTACCTTTGTAAAAGTCTGTCAATAAATGTCTAATTTTTGGAGCTGTGGTGTGCCGACTTCTCTTTTATCAGGAGTATTTTTCCAACCTCTTATGGCAGGTGTTTGACTAGACTTCTTACCGCGTGCATATCCAGAGTGTCTACGCTGAGGTCAAAGGCCGTCAGGTTCATGCTCTCAAACACCTCTGTTAGGGTCTGTCCTCGACCTTGTTCTACATGGACGATTTCACCTGGATATTTCTTTATGGCTCTTTTAATGAAGCGCAGCAGGTGCTTCTGATTCATACAGGATGAGGCATGGATGTGTGTGTCCACCTGAAGATCAACAAATGAAAGGTCAATAGCCAGAATTACATTACTAGTTCAAATAATCAGGTTTTTCCTGTGACAACCACTAAAAAAAAACTATTTTGAGCTAAATTGTTGTGTTCATGCCAATGCACAGCAGACCTTCCTGATGTTGTAGAAATCACGGTGGGGGACCTTCTTCTGTGCCGCCAATTCTTTCATCTCGTTTAAGAGAACGTGCATCTGGAACTTGGAGCTGAGGTACTGCAGTCGGCGATAGCAGAAAGATTTCCTGTTGGAAAAAATATACAATTAGAAATCCATATGCTAATGATCAGACCAGTTTTGGCTATTTCAGGGAACAGATTTAATCAGTCTTTGCCACTTCTTCTTTGTAATATTATTCACATTACAAATTAATTACTGGACTTATCTCTTTCAGCATGGGTTCATTTTTACATTTCACCCACAGGTTCAAACTAAGGTCAGTGTATAATGATTTCAATCAAGCAAAGCAGCTCGCTCAGGGATCAGCTCACATTTACAGAATAAGCTGTTTTAATTAGTAATTTGATCATCTTCATAGTGTGCAGTACAACTTACACTGGCCCGTTAATGATGAGCGCCATCATCATGTTCATATCCGCTATGTACTCCTGCAGGTCTGGGTACGGCAGGTCCAGCTCTGAGGAACTGATGGACATTACGAAAAACATTTTAAAAAGAAAAGAGAAAAATATATATATATATGAAATTCAACAGTTAAGCCTACTCTATTCTAGGGACATGGCAACGCTGTCGTCTTACTTGTGTGTGTATACATGAACAACACCATCCACCATCTTGCAAGTGTAGCCCAACCCAGGGGCCATTTTGGCAGGGTCAAACCCCTCATAGGGGTGGGTTTCTGACACAGGCGGGTGGACGGTTGCATCTGTGGAGAGCACATGAGGTAAGAGAAGAGAAGTGAAGAGAATCATTTTGTAACTTCATACTGATCATACAGAACTCTTAAACTCTTATAACTATAATAAGAAACATATCTATTGAAACTAAAGTCAAGGAGAGAGTTTGAGGAAACAATATGCCCAAAAATTGTCATCATTAACTCACCCTCATGCCTTTATAAACCATGGAACACAAAAGAGAATTTTTAAAGAATATACTGGTCACTTCTTTTGATATAATTAAAGTGAATGAAGACTGTGGCTGTCAAAATGTTAAAAAGCATCATGTTTTCTAAATCAATAAGATGGATTTGTGTGCGAACAGGCTGAGATTTACCATTTATTCACTAATAAATTTTACTTTATTGAGAAATTAACTATGGCGACCGGCTCATTGAACCAGAGAACTGATTCAGTTCAGTCAAAAAGAACTATCTGTTCATAAATCTAGCCATTTCTCTCATGAACACATTAAAAGGTTAGTTCACCCAAAAATGACATTTCTGTCATTAAGTACTTACTCTCATGTCGTCCCAAACCCATAAGACAAATCAAGATATTTTTGATGAAATCAGAGGGTTTCTGAACAATGTCATTGCACCTTTTGAGGTCCAGAAAGTGATATTGCGTGACTTGTCAGTGAATTACGGTTCTGTCTATTAAATGCCGCTAATCTCATGCGATATATCGTGCAGCCCTAATTCAGACCCTTTGCTGTGACACTCATATAGTTAACTCAGGTGCTGTCCATTTCTTCTGATCATCCTTGAGATGGTTCTACACCTTCATTTGAGTCCAGCTGTGTTTGATTATACTGATTGGACTTGATTAGGAAAGCCACACACCTGTCTATATAAGACCTTACAGCTCACAGTGCATGTCAGAGCAAATGAGAATCATGAGGTCAAAGGAACTGCCTGAAGAGCTCAGAGACAGAATTGTGGCAAGGCACAGATCTGGTCAAGGTTACAAAAAAAAAATTTCTGCTGCACTTAAGGTTCCTAAGAGCACAGTGGCCTCCATAATCCTTAAATGGAAGACGTCTGGGACGACCAGAACCCTTCCTAGAGCTGGCCGTCCGGCCAAACTGAGCTATCGGGGGAGAAGAGCCTTGGTGATAGAGGTAAAGAAGAACCCAAAGATCACTGTGGCTGAGCTCCAGAGATGCAGTCGGGAGATGGGAGAAAGTTGTAGAAAGTCAACCATCACTGCAGCCCTCCACCAGTCGGGGCTTTATGGCAGAGTGGCCCGACGGAAGCCTCTCCTCAGTGCAAGACACATGAAAGTCCGCATGAAGTTTGCCAAGATGGTGAGAAATAAAATTCTCTGGTCTGATGAGATCAAGATAGAACTTTTTGGCCTTAATTCTAAGCAGTATGTGTGAAGAAAACCAGGCACTGCTCATCACCTGTCCAATACAGTCCCAACAGTGAAGCATGGTGGTGGCAGCATCATGCTGTGGGGGTGTTTTTCAGCTGCAGGAACAGGACGACTGGTTGCAATCGAGGGAAAGATGAATGCGGCCAAGTACAGGGATATCCTGGACAAAAACCTTCTCCAGAGTGCTCAGGACCTCAGACTGGGCCGAAGGTTTACCTTCCAACAAGACAATGACCCTAAGCACACAGCTAAAATGCTTCTACTAAATACTGAGCAAAGGGTCTGAATACTTAGGACCATGTGATATTTCAGTTTTTCTTTTTTAATAAATCTGCAAAAATGTCAACAATTCTGTGTTTTTCTGTCAATATGGGGTGCTGTGTGTACATTAATTAAGAAAAAAATGAACTTAAATGATTTTAGCAAATGGTTGCAATATAACAAAGAGTGAAAAATTTAAGGGGGTCTGAATACTTTCCGTACCCACTGTAACACTCAAGTCATAGGAATGACTTTATTGTGCTTTTTGTCATTATGGCAGTAATGACAAAATTTTCATTTTTGTGTGAACTACTGCTTTAAAGAGTAGAAATACATTTGTGCTGTGGCTTAACTGATCATTTGTGGTTCATAAACATGCTGCATCTCAGAGCACCTGCTTTCAGTTTTTTCTGTAGTAACTGAAGACAATTCCATGAAAACATTCTGCTGTACATCATTCAAATCAATCCAGAGTTTAAATTCAATATTTAGTTCTTTTTTAACTATACATTGGACATAAAACCATTTTGGCTATAAAATCCTGATTCCTCCTGAACAAAAATGATCAACCTTCAGAATATTTCCAATAAGAAAGCTCTGGTTCAACCCACTTGCAGATACAGAGGACTCGGGCATCTCCTCAAAGGTATTGAGGTCCAGGGGTCGGTCACTCAGCTCCTCCTGCAGGTAACGTGCTGTGGTCCTGCAGAAGCTTTGCATGGACAGAGAGATGTACTTCTCTCTGATGAACAGAGCTTTGACCACACATTTAGCAGCATCCAGCAGATCAGTGAATGGAACCTGGGGATGTGTGAGAGAAGAACACTCACTTAAACACAGTCTGGACAGAAGTCATTCATCCATCAGAGGTACGGATTTTTCAGTGACCCCTTCTGCGGGTTACATTGTTAAGCCAGTAGGTGGCAACAAATGACTCTTCAATTTGTTCGACACCACTGGGTGCTTCTCAATACTCAAACTGAGGCTTCCTGGTTTCCTCGCTCCTACATCCTCCAGCCTGTGACCAGGAAACCAGTCAAACTCAGCCGTCTTGAAGGACATCTCAATTGTCTAATTGGACTACAGGGAGGTGAGGAATGAGGAGTGAGGAAGCTTCCCGAGGAGCTATGAGCGAGTATACACAGGTGTATCCTTTGCGGAAGTCTTTCTCGTTGAGAAACTTGACGCACATATACGTTCTCATCCCCCTTCATATCTGTCACAATAATTTAAATGTATTCTTTACTTTTGCAGTTTAAATAAACTTTACTTTAAGGGCAGATCCCTCGAGTGCAGCTGATGACGCTATCAAGAGACACTCAAGTGATCAAGAACATTTCAATATACAAATAACATTTCCTTCGATTCCTCCATCCTTATTTTCTTTCCTTGCATCCTTCCCTCACATCCTATGGGGGTCGAGCTGAGGCGCAGGGAAAGGAAGTGAGGAAAGGAAACGAGGATGCACAAATAACAAATGAGAAGCACCCATTGATTCATTCAGAAAGGAAATAAGTATGAGCATGTCAATGATTCATTCATTCGATTCATTCAAAAACACTGATTCACTGAAAAAGGAAAAAAGTTTGAGTGAATCACTGAATCATTCACTAAGTCAATTTGTTCAAAAATAATGATTCAGATATTCAGAAACTAAACACCTCATTCCTCAAAAACTCAACAATGCTTTAGATGCTCAGCATTGACTTCATTTGAAACTATTTTCTTCTGCATATTCTCCAAGTTACTGAATATTAACTTAATTATTGAACTAATTTAAAAACAATATCATTCTTGTAATCATGTCGTTGGTATGAATATCACTAATAAATTATATGTGATTGCTTAAAGGTGCCCTAGAACCAGTTTTTACAAGATGTAATATAAGTCTAAGGTGTCCCCTGAATGTGTATGTGAAGTTTCAGCTCAAAATACCCCATAGATTTTTTTTTATTAATTTTTTTAGCTGCCTATTTTGGGGCATCATTAACTATGCAACGATTCAGGCTGCGGCCCCTTTAAATCGCGCGCTCCCTGCCCCCTGAGCTCTCGACTATAATACAGTGCATTTACAAAGTTCACACAGCTAATATAACCCTCAAATGGATCTTTACAAGATGTTCGTCAAGCATGCTGCATGCATACGTCGGATCATGTGAGTATAGTATTTATTTGGATGTTTTCATTTGATTCTGTTACGTAACAGTTGGTGTTATGTTGAGATTCGCCTGTTTTTCTGAGGTCTTTTAAACAAATGAAATTTACACAAGAAGGAGGAAACAATGGTGTTTGAGACTCACTGTATGTCATTTCCATGTACTGAACTCTTGTTATTCAACTATGCCAAGGTAAATTAAATTTTTGATTCTAGGGCACCTTTAAATGTACCTAAATCTACAGTATATCTTTCTAACTTTTTCTGGGAGACAGTTGTACAATACATGAGATTGATACCACATACCATTCAATTGTACTTAAATCCACAATACAAAACAGTATTTTGGTGACAAAATACAAAAAGTCTGCATTTCCCTGTTTCCATGAATTTTTCTTCATTAATGTGAAAACCCTTCAGCTGTGTTGATGTTAGCTCATGTTTCCCTCTGGGGTTTGTGTAATTGTGTGTGTGGATGTGTGAAACTCTGTTCTCCCTCAGGAGTTTATATAATGTCTGTAGTGTCCACTCCAGTTCTGTCAACAACATCTTGTTTTTGTAAAACAAACAAAACAGAAAAATGAAAAACAGGAGCTGTTACTACCCCACATTTCTCCTCTCCAGAGATTGCGACTCTCTGATACTCTCTCTCAGGGACGAGTTCTCTCTCGGGATACAGTTCTTTGGGTGCCTGGCATTGCTCTTTCATATACCTGAGAAAGAGAGGAGATGCTGATATTAGTTAGCAAACACTGGGTCTCATATAAATCATCACATAACATCTTAAAAGGCACTCACTCCAGATCTGTTGCACTGTCTGTTTTCATGAAGTCCTGTTTGGCTCGCAGTAGGATATCAGGCTCAAACCTCAAGAGAAAAGGCATTTAATTAACTGACTGTGGGTCATAGGTCACATGTGCATACAGAGCAGTGAATGTTGGACTAATATTGGTACATGAAGTGATGACTTTATTACACGTTCCCAGCTGAAAACACTAGTATATTTGGACACCAGCATAATGTGTTTTTCGGTTGCTGGACTACAGCATGGGATGCTTGTGTTCCCAGCAGGCTTCCTAACAACATTACCTTTCAAATGTTTGTAATTTTTTAATGCTTCTAAAATAAGTCTCTTATGCTCATGAAGGCTTCATTTATGTGATCATAATACAGTAATAAAAAACAAAAACAATAATATTATTACAATTTAAAATAACGGTTTTCTACTGTAATATATTTTAAAATTTAATTTATTCATGTGATGTTGAAATTTCAGAGCTGAATTTTCAGCATCATTACTCCAGTCCTCAGTGTCACATGATCCTTCAAAAACCATTTAACATGCTGATTTTGCGCTTAAGAAATATTTATTATTATTATCAATGTTGAAAACAGTTCTGCTCATATATGTTTGTGGAAACCATGATACAATTTTTTTTCTTTGTGGAATAGAAAGTTAAAAAGAACAGCATTTATTTGAAATATAAATCTTTTGCAACATTATAAATGTTTTTACTGTCACTTTTAATGCAGTTAATGTGTCACTGTTAAATAAAAGTATGCATTTCTCTAAAAAAATGCAATTAATGTGTCACTGTTAAATAAAAATATGAAAAAAAAATGAAAAAAAAAAAAAAAAAAAAAAAAACTTACTGACCCCAAACTTGACTAGCTTTACCAGCAAAATTTTACTAGTCCAGCCATATAAAATAGTAATTTCAGCTGAGTTTGTTGAATATTTTGATGCTGATGGTTTGTTGGCCGTCTGCCTTTAGGAACTGAGAATTTCGGGTAAACGGTGCAATAGGTGATTCTCTACAAAAACATTTTTTGTTATACTGGTTGAAAGTCTCCTTATATCCTAATAGCAATCACTATGTTAAATGGTCTAAATGTATTTTTATAAATATATATTGTCTGTGGAAGGTGTAGGACCATAAAATATTCATCCAATTATTATATTCGGTCCGAATGAAATGATACGATGTCCTGCCTGCCCGTCAGACATCATACATTATCAGCGTGTTTCATGCTATGCAGAGTTTATGTAGACAGACGTCAGTCACGGAGCACCACAAACAAACATCAGCCACCTTTTACAGTTCCTACCGAATCAAAACAACAAGCTTGTGCTGCATTCACACCATAACTACTGTAATTAAGATATGGCAACCCGTGACGTTCTAAACGGAGCTGTTCACATCCTCAGACTCGGAATTATGTGTTTTCATGTCAACAGTATCAACACAGAAATGAATCTGCAGCAGTCAGGTACAAGCTATCTAAGTTGTTTACATACATTTTTATTGTAATGCTATGTTGCTATGCTATGCTCTGAGACATGAGGTAGTTTAACGCTGTCTCTGACGCTTCGCCCAGAACAGCTGTGTGTGTGTGCCTTCATGTGTTTTGGAAGAGGCGTGGCTTTGGAGGCGCTCTTAAGGGAGGGTGAGTCGTTATGATTTGAAAGCTAGCTCGCTATTGCTAGCCTCTCAGAAAAATTTCCTATTGCACCTTTAAGGTAATCGTGTTATTTTAAGTTACAAACACAGGTAAGTTCAAGTAAGTTCAGGTAAGAACTACAGATACTATTAATGGTTGAGTTTCATGATGAATGATGGGACGTAGTACTTGATATCCTGGCTGATCTGCCGCTCCAGTCTGTGCCGCCTCTCCTCCAGCTGCTCAATGGGGCTCTCCTCAGGAAACTCATATGGAGCGCTCCGCATCTCACTCTCTGCCAGGCTGCGGGAGAACAGCTCCTAAACGCACAAATTAAGCACACATTTACATAACAGCAGAAACGAACACAAAAAAAAGCATTCAAGCAGCATGATTGTTGGGTTTTCTGCTTTGTTTACCTCTGCAATCTCTTTGTATTTGCCATCCATGGATGTGCGCAGATCAATGTGGCCGTGCTTGGCTACAGGGTTGCCAGGTAAAGAATACTGGGATGTGAGGAGGTGTCGGCCAACACGGAGATCTACTAGGAAGATAATGAGAAACAGATTTCAACAGAGATGGCTTGATTAGGCTTTCATATTTAAAACATTTAGATTTTTCAGAGGTGAAAAATGTTTGAGGAATAAATGGCAATACATTTCGATCCATTTGATATGTTTTTCTGCTGTCCAGAGAAAAGCGTGGTCAGAAAGCTGTCAAAGATCTACACTGTTTGTCTCACGAAACAATGCAGCATTCGGGTGGGAGGACATGAGTTTGTATGAGTGTGTGCTGGCCTTCATCTTAGTATGCCCACTTAACTTGTGGGCATGTATAGACCAAATGCTTCTGGTGCCCACACAAATTTTAGCATTGCCAAAATTGACACTGACAAAATAATAATAAAAAGAAATCACTGCAATCAATACTTAAATTTCTTCAAAACAAGATCAGTTTACTTGAAGCGATATATGAGATATTAAATATTAGATATTAACATACAGAAAATATAATTACAATATACTATAATGTTTTTGAAAGTCTCATGCTCAGCAAGGCTGCATTTAATGGATCAAATCCAGTAAAAACAGTAAAAATGTGAAATATTATTACAATTTATAATGACAGTTTTCTATTTTAATGCATTTTAAAATGTAATTTATTTCTGTGATGACAAAGTTGAATTTTCAGCATCATTGCTCTTCAGTGTCACATGATCCTTCAGAAATCATTCTAAAATGCTGATTTATCAATGTTAAAGGATTAGTCCACTTTTAAATACACTTTTCCTGATAAATTTTCTCATCCCCATGTCATCCAAGATGTTCATGTCTTTCTTTCGTCAGTCGAAAAGAAATGAAGGTTTTTGAGGAAAACATTCCAGGATTATTCTCCTTACAGTGGATTTCAATGGCTACCAACAGATTGAAGGTCAAAATTAGTTTCAGTGCAGCTTCAAGGGCTTTGAACGATACCAGATGAGTAATAAGGGTCTTATCTAGCGAATCAATCGTTCATTTTCGAAAAAAATACAACCGTTTATGCTTTATAAACAAAATATCGCCTTGAACGTACTTTCCGCTTCCGCATTCGTCATAACGCTTACGCTGAATGTCCTACAGAACGCGGCGCCAGTTTCGTTTTTTTCCGTAACTTGAATAGGGAAGGCGTAGGACATTCAGCGTAAGCGTTATGAAGAATGCGGAAGCGGAAAGTACGACGAAAGAAAGACATGAACATCTTGGATGACATTGGGGTGAGTAAATTTATCAGGAAAAGTGGACTAACTTTAAAAGTGGACTAATCCTTTAAAAACAGTTGTGCTGCTTAATATTTTTGTGGAAACCATGATACATTTTTAGGATTGATGTATAGAAAGTTTAAATGAACAACACTGAAATATAATTTTTTGTAACAGTGTAAAAGTAATTTTTCATCATTGCATTTTTGAATGGTAGTGCATCTTAAATTTGTTTTTCGTACCTCATTGGGAATGATTTCTTCAGCTTAAATAATTAAGATAATGGGTATTTAACTAATGATCTTTAAATATTTGTATGAAAACAGGTCAAAAATACTGATTGAGAACATTTTGGCAGTGAAATGTAAGCCAAAAGTATGATAAAGCAAGATTTTCCATTTATATTTCTAAGTTATTAATCATCAGAAACACGTTAATATCACAATAATATTTTCCTCAGAAACAAATGCTTCCAAAACACTTTCACTTTACAGTGGGTGAAGCTTGACCCTTCTGCTTGAGTTCCATAGTTCCCGTGAGGGATATCAATCTTCCTAAACTCTGACGCTTGATCAAATATTCATAAGGCTGATGAATAATTAAGCAGCCATGTCTAGCCCCTGCACTGCAGAGACCTGGACATCTCATCCCACTGTAAAGGCACACAGGAAACGGACCAAGTAAAAATGAATTCCCCTGGTACAACCATCAACAGAGTTCATGAACTTACAGCAGATTTGAAAATGAAGCAAATCTCAAAAATAGTTTGCAATTCCAATGTAGTTACAGCATACAGTTCAAAGCAAACTATCCTGCGGGCTAAAGTAGATCTGCAGTAGTTAGAATAACAGATAACAGCTGTTTCCTGAGCCTCAATTCATCCTGAGATCATGTGATGAATTCAGCATTGGTGTATTGACATATTCATCACAGTGTTACTAAGAAGAGCTGAAACTCTGACACGAATCTATTACTATGGAAAGCTACACTTAACATGGGTTTTTCTGTCTGTGGAAGCTCTTTCATCATAGAAGTATAACCACTTACTCTCATAGTTTAAATCCCTTGCTGTATAATTCTTCCAGATGTAGAGTATGCTCGCTGTTATGTTGGGGATTCAATACTTTCTCAGTAAACAAACTTGAGTCACTGTCATCCTCCAAGTGACTGGAGTCTGTTGTTTTTTTCTAGAGCTTTACCACGATTCCCATTCATAACCTCAACAACACAGACTTTGTTATAACAATGCCATTTGAAGTAATGTACGCATTCTCCCAGCTGAAAGTAGGAATTGTCGTCCGTCTGCTAAGACTCAAGTACTAATTACTAACCACCGATGTGTAATTATCCACAGCGCTCAAACACAAATGAGAGTAGCACATCTGAATAATTTAAAGTTTGCTATCACCGGATGTGCCCTTAGCTACCGAAATGGAGTCATGTTATACTAACCCTCATTCTACTGTAGTTTATATAATGCTTTATAGGGCTCTGCTGCTCGTCGTTTTACTGTTCTGGCAAAGTTAATGTGCAACGTACTTATCAGTGAGTTTACTGAAGGTAATTAACGACAGGATTGTCTAGGAGATGAACTTGTTGCTGAAATCAGGGTGGCCTCTTCACAGGCCCAGATGGGTGGACTAATTATGACAACGACAGTTCATTAGCACCCAACACGACACAGCGGGAGATGCACTCAACACTTACAATCACGTTCTCCTTTTCTTTTCTTCACACTTCTCATTTACCTCCACATAATCACAGCCTACACATTTCTTACTCAACTGCAAGCTCACATTAAGCCCATTGTAAAAGAAGCATATCGCAAGAGATTTTGTCAGGATTTTTGATGTGCTTGTCTGTATAGAACAGCGCAAATCGAGAAGGGAGACTGATATATCCACTGGCTCATATCTAATCTTCTCATGGGTGTATTTTGGGAGTTTCATGCTTGTTACATAATCACCATCCCCTTCATACACAGGATCACTCTTCAGCTTCAATGGCAGTGTTGCACGACTACAAAATGCAGGTAATGGAGTTATTGATTTGGATGGTAAACATTCTAGAATGAGGGTCTATAAATGTCACATATTTATGAATGGGAGAAGTGAATAATCAGTGTAGTGAGATATGGAGCCGAGAGATAAGGACAGCACTGGAAATCACCAATGCCCCATGACACGTGAGATGAGGTCAAAGATTACGCCTGTCCTGTTCTGCAAGTAAATTTAAAATGCCTTATTTATATTGGTGTATTTATCAGTTTGTGTGTATTTTATATTTGATTAGTAGTTACATTTTTAAAAAATTTTAAATTTAGTACATTTTAATTTTTTTATTTTTAATATCAGATTTATTCTGCTTTCTATAAAATATATCTATGTACACAAGTGTTCGAAAGTTTTAGGTCAATAATATGAAAAGTAATATATAAATATAAAGTGATATAGTGATATAAAGATTTCTATTTCAAATAAATTCTGTATTTATGAACTTTTTATTCACCAAAGAATCCTGACAGAAAGTTTTATAACAAAAAAATTATGGAGCACAACTGTTTTCAGCATTGATGATAATAAGAAATGTTATTAGAATGATCAGCATATTAGAATGATTTCTAAAGGGTCATGTGACACTGAAGACTGGAGTATGCTGAAAATTCAGCTTTGCCATCACATGAAATAAATTACAACAACTTGTTTTTTAAATTGTTTTAAATTGTAATAATATTTCACAATATTACTGTTTTTACTATAATTGACCCTTCACCGGGAGTTTGATTGACAAGCGATCTAACCAACCATAACTCAGAATTCGCCATTTTGTCCGACAAAGCAGTCAGGAGTTAGAAGATTAACCTCGGTGGACTTGAACTTGAAAAATGGTGTGTACTAACATCTTTCCGCGTTTGAAACAACATTCCTTCTGATGTTCATTCATGTTTATTTGATGCTATAAATTAACTAGTAAAGAGATGATCGGTTCACGAGCCGCTTGAGCTGAGGCACTACAGCAATCTGTCACAACACATTAAAGAGCCACAAAACGTTTATTATTGTTCAAATTTCTTTAAAAAAAAACAAAAAAAAAAAACACACAATTTGAAAGCTGGGACTTTGTTTAATATCATAAGTAACCTGCTCTGTCTCGTCTGTCGATGTGTTGTCAGTGTCCTCTTTGCTCCACGATGTATTTTTCACTGCGTGTGGCGTGACAGCGCCGTGGCTTGTCGGACAAAGCAACAGTAACTAAGGGAGGCGGGTCTTTGCGAAGGGTCAATTCTGGATCAAATAATTCCAGTTTTGGTGAGCATAAGAGACTTCTTTCCAAAACATTTTAAAAATCTTACCAACCTCATATTTTTGAACAGTAGGATATATTATCACAAGAGTTCTAATTATGATATCTCTGAGAATACAAGAACTTATCTTAGATCAGTTTCTGCCATTACTGTTCCATATACACAAAAGTATGCACTGGGGAAGCTGAAAGAAGTCTTACACAATATCTAATGTGTGATCTAAAATGGTATTAGCAGCTAATGCTAACTGTGACATACTTTATGAAATCCTGAGCAAAACAGAGCCATGCTGAGGATTACAGTTACCTCGCTAACTCCAATCAGGGCCAGTCACTGTCACCACAGCAACCTGATGTTGCATCCCTTTGTTCACTCACTTAACACCTGACATGACTAACAAGATAGGTGTAAATTAATCAGGAACTTTCAAAGTAGACTCAATCACCATTTAGTATATAAAACTATAAAATATATTCAAGGTTAATGTGAAATCACATGACTACAACCACAGCTTTCCATATGGTTATTACCATAAGATTAATAAACTCCTGTAAGTGTGTTCCCTGTTGGAAAATTGTTGTGTTTTGGAACATGGTTTCTAGCTGGTCGACCAAGCTTAAAAACCACCTGGTAGCTGGTTTGTTGCTGGTCCAAGACTATCTACCAGTTTAGAACCATTCAAAACTAGCAATGCAGAAATCAAAACACATTTACCAGCTTAAACTGGATTTCCCAGTAGGGTTTGGAGACCTCATAACCTCTTTTCCTTTCAACACACACAATCTCATACACAAACCTTATCCAAGCAGCATCCTTCTCTATGACACTTTCAACGGTCCACTTAATCTGTGAAACACAGCACTGACCACAACACCTTCAAAACAGGACAATACTGAGGACAATCAATACAAACCACACACCGTCTTTCAGCCACACACACACACACACACACACACAAGTGCATGACTCCCAAAGGAAAAACATGAGCTGACAGCAACACAGCTGAGGGCTTAGAGATGGAAAGAAACAGAATGACAACACATAGAAGCAAATAAGTGTCCTAGATGAAAGAATGTGCAAACTATTGCTGTTATTCTCCCAAAACAGGTCGGAAAGAGAAAAGAAAGAAAGATGGACAGAATAAAAAGAGAGAGACACATGGCAAACACAAAGCTACACTTTCTAAACCAACACACATCTCCAGCAACACATGTCTCTCATTCATTTACTCACTCACACACATTGTCTTGTGATTGAATCTGTCCCACATACATACAGACAGACATACATACATACAGTAAACACAGCTGATGGAGCCGAAGCATCCACTCTCCCCTCCCTCCTCTTCCTGGTTCCTGCCAGCTGTCTGGGCTGGCCACTGTCATCCCCCTCTCATTTAAATAACCCTGACACATGGCTGGACTGTACCACCTGGTGTTCAGGGGCAGGGGGAGCTCAACAGCATCTCTGCTGTCTCTGTGACAGAGTGAGCTCGACAGCGTCTCTCTACACCCCCGTCCTTCAGCTCTGTGATGCGTTAGCATGACTGCAGTGCATGCGAAAATGCTGGAGGATGTTTTGAGAAAGGGACAGAGAAAGAGAGACTCCCTCAGAAGCCAAAATAGAGGTCATTGCAGAAACTAGTACTGGACATGACCGATCAGAGATCTGGCTTATTTAAACAAGCACCAAACCATCATTGTCTGAGCCATACTGATGAAGAAGTGTGTCATCTATTGTGTCGCACTAGAAACCCATATAGAGCGTAAATGATTCTGCTCTTGCGTCCAGAGGGTTTGAGAGGCGTTTCTGATCATCTGAGGCTGATTAATCAGATGGGAACAATAGCATCCCTGAATCCTGCTCCTCTTTTAGAGGAAATGGGCTTTGATGAAGACATCAGAGAAAAAGACAAAGATTGCACTGATGAGGTTTTTGTGAGCATCTGGAGACCAAATTGCTTTTATTTGTTCCTGTGATGAAGCCCTTTGTTTGGGTGGAAAATAAAATAAAATAGATCATTCATCAATACAAATTATATATTTGTTAGCATTAGTTAATGCATATCATGAACTACCAATGAAAAATATTTTTATAGCAGTCTTAATGACACTGTAAAAAAATGATTTTTTTAAGTTGTATATAATATTGGGGTACATTTTACCAAAAAAACATATACTATTTTATTCTTTCTACTTCAAAATTTCATGTTTAATTAATGTATTACTTGCCATTTTTCTTTGGAAAATTGTTTAAAAGCCATTTTTTTCAGTGCCCTGTAAAAATGATGATCTGTAAGTCATGGCAACATATGTTTTTACATTATTTTAACGCATCAAAATAATTTAAGCAATTTCAAATTTTTTTAGTAAGTTAGACAAGATACAGCCAATTTGATTATACTTGGAATAGGCAGATTTTTTTTTACAGTGTACATATCTATACATTTATTGCAAACATGAACTTAAAATGCACAATATCGTGTTTATGAAAGTAACATTAACCTATATTAATAAATTCTATAAAATTCAGCATTAGTCCACAAGACCTAACGCATTAACACATAATTGTAAAGAATAACTAAATGAACCAAATTCATCTCAGTTTTAATAGTTATAATTTAATTATTTGTTACATTTTACATTAAATTGCATACAAGCACTTTCCAAGAAAGCAAGCAGGGGGAAAAAAAGTTTAAAATCTTGAGATACAGCAAATGAATTATGTAGGGTGACTATGAAGTATGTTTGCTAGGAAAAAATGACTTGCTAGTTCCACCTAGTGGACAACAGCAAAACAGTTTCTTCTTTGAATTTTACGATCATGGAGAAAAAAACTCTCACACTTTCACTAAATATCAATCCACAAACACTCAAGTACCTACACACTATATTATGACTCTAACTAACCCTGTTGTAAAAGCACAGTGGTCTTTTAGAAACCATAACATTCCTACCTCATGGATGAAGTCCCTGGGAATCTAGGGAAGTAAAGGGTTGGGTGGATTTGGAAAAAACAACCCTAAATAGTAGCAAAATGGTGGCTGAGGGGGAGGCAGTAAAAGTGATCCTTTAAAGAATCCCTCCTCTCTCATACCACACTAAAGGCAAGGGAGGCACTACGGGGCTCAAAGTTCAAAGCACAACAGCATTTAAAACATCCATGTGTGGTATAGAGGAGGCTGGATGTTGAAACATGAACTATGACCAAGATCTTCCACTAAAATGCTCATCTTAGTGCTATAAAGAGGAGCACAAATGTTAGCAGAGTGATGAAAAAAGGTTTTGTGAACTATTTGAACACTGACATGTGCCCTTAAGATCAACCAGGTCAGCCTTATCTTGTCCATCCTTAATGTTCAAATAAGACCTCAGACCTCAAGTGACTCATGCCAAAACACTCATCAGGTAGCTGTTATAAATAAAATCAAAACAAACAGCAATATAATTGTACTTTGACTCCTGGTGGATTAAACCAAATGTTATTCAAAGGTTATTCGAGGTATGTTATTAGAGGGCTCTAAAATGTGAGTTAAATGTGTTTTATTTTTCCACGATGCAGTAATTCTCAGAATCTGATACAGAAAAAAAACTATGAAATATATATGGAAATTTTTCAAAGTAGATTATGCTCAGCATAATTTATCTACAATTATTTATACCACACTCTACACTTTGACTGATTATTTATATATGAAAGTCTAAATATGTGTGCTTCAGGTGACATTAAACATCATATACAGTGGAAAACCGTTTTTAATTTCAACAAGTTCAATTGCAAAAAAAGTCTCTCTTATCCAACAATGCTTTAACGTGCAGAGAAAAAAAACTTCACAACTACAAAGAATAAATACAGCTGCTAGTAGCAATTAAAGAGCCAAGCTCAAAAAAGGCACAATGAGTTAGCAAGCATGGCTCGGAGCTTCAGAGCAACTGCAACAAATAGTAAGTAAAGACATTTTTAGATTATTTTAGTCAAAATGACTGAAAATTTACAAATACAATCACATGTAATATATGATTAAATTGCTTATCACTTTTGACCAATAGGTGGCGCTGTTATCAAAATGATGTTGTGTGCTCAGTGTGAGGAGACAATGGCTGCGTCCGAAAACCTAGCTAGATGAGTCTATGTTTGTGCATGAAGTGCACCTCATGAAACGGATTTCGGACAGACTTCTGAGGCAGCATATGAGTTTAATGATCTACCGCAATATAGCACGAGCTTTGGTGAGAACTAAACAAATATTTAATTACTACAGTAGTAATTTCTTGCTAGAAATGACATCGAAAGTGGAAAATGTTGGTCAAAAAATGTACTCACAAACTGGCCAGCAAACACAACTTTCGGACGCCATCTTTATTTTTCTAGCTCAACCAATAGGGTCTAGCTGCAGCCTGAGGGGGCGAGTGGAGCTCCACTCTCGAACAGGAAATACGTCACCTCCACTAGTTTAATTACTGTATTTGCATTATTGTAAGGGTAGGTTTAGGGTTTGTGTAGGTGTAGACGTTAGTAAAACAAGTATTTGCATTACTGTAAAGGGTAGGTTTAGGGTTGGGGTAGGTGTAGACGTTAGTAAAACACAAGTGGATGTGACGTATTTCCTGTTCGAGAGTGGAGCTCCACTCGTCCATGGTCTGCAGCCATGGGGACGATGGGCTTCTCAGCTCAACTGTCACAGAATGGAAAGCACAGGATTGTGGGATATCAAAAGCAGCTACGGATACATCTATGCTGCCTTGAAAAATCGATCAGATGAAGGGATCTCAGGAAACAGGAAGTGAAGCTAACATTGGATTCGGACGTGCCTTGATGCCTTCCTACCTTGAAATGTGTTTTTCGGATGCAGCCAATGACATACAAAGTTTGGTGTCAATCCCTGCGTTCCATTCGGAAGGGCTCATCCCTATGCCCTAATCCCTTCAAAGGGTTTACACTTCGGAGTGAGAGCTTCGAAGGGATGAAGGGTGTAGGGGTCAAAAAAAATATTTTTTGGAACGCACTTCTGCGTCATCTTAAGACAATCAAGGAGGCGCCTTCATCTTTTATTCCTGGTTTAGCTACTCTTTGTATTAATACGCATTCATTTACTGTAGTAACATTATAAGCTACTGCCGGTCTTTTACGTTAAATATAATGTATATTGTGTCTATGTATTTGAAACATTTGAACGGACTGATAATGGTATCTGTAAAGTATTTTTGTTGAAGTACACTTCATTTCATTATGACCATAATAATGTACCAGATCTAACTCTTATAAATATTGCAGTAGTATAGAAAAATACTATACGTTTATAGGTAAAATCGAACTCCGAGCCTCCCATTCTGTGACGTCAAACAACTTCCCTGTGCAAAGGATCATGGGGGCCTGAAGTAGGCTATCCATCAGTTGTACCCTTCGAAATCCGTCATTCCGAAGGGCCCTTTGAAGTGGCCAGTTTTGAGCACTTCAGTTTGGAGCGACCCTTCAATGTGGCGGCCATGATTGTTTTCACTCCAAAGTGCCCTTCGGAGGGCGATATATCCTGTTTGGTACGCCTGTTTATATCAAAGCCTTTCAGAGTTCCAGCCTCAGAATCAGCTTGGCACCATGCCATTATATTTATGGATGTGTTAATCGAGAATGATTTGGTCAATCAATCAAAGCTTTTAATAACTATTTTTCAGGATGGTCTGAATATGAAAAAAAAAAAAATCAAAATGGCAGATAGCAAGTTTGACAGAATATTGCATAATTGGTATCACTGTTCACGGTACGACTCAAGGTATCTATCAAGACTGGTTTCATTAAAATAGGCAAAATTTAAAGGTGCCGAAGAACATGTTTTCAAAAGATGTAATATAAGTCCAAGGTGTCCTCTGAATGTGTCTGTGAAGTTTCAGCTCAAAATACCCCATAGTTTTTTTTAAATTAATTTTTTTAACTGCCTATTTTGAGGCATCATTATAAATGTGCCGATTCAGGGTGTGCGGCCCCTTTAATGCTCGTGCTCCACGCCCCAAGAGCTCACGCTTGCCTTAAACAACATAAAAAAAAGTTCACACAGCTAATATAACCCTCAAAATGGATCTTTACAAAGTGTTCATCATGCAACATGTCTAATCGCGTAAGTATAGTATTTATTTGGATGTTTACATTTGATTCTGAATGAGTTTGATAGTGCTCCGTGGCTAAAGCTAACATTACACACTGTTGGAGAGATTTATAAAGAATGAAGTTGTGTTTATGAATTATACAGACTGCAAGTGTTTAAAAAATGAAAATAACGACAGTCTTGTCTCTGTGAATACAGTAAGAAACAATGGTAACTTTAACCACATTTAACAGTACATTAGCAACATGCTAACAAAACATTTAGAAAGACAATTTACAAATATCACTAAAAATATCATGCTATCATGGATCATGTCAGTTGTTATTGCTCCATCTGCCATTTTCGCTGTTGTTCTTGCTTGCTTACCTAGTCTGATGATTCAGCTGTGCACATCCAGACGTTCTGCCCTTGTCTAATGCCTTTCATAATGCTTTGAACATGAGCTGGCATATGCAAATATTGGGGGCGTACATATTAATGATCCCGACTGTTACGTAACAGTCAATGGAGGAAACAATGGAGTTTGAGACTCACTGTATGTCATTTCTATGTACTGAACTCTTGTTATTCAACTATGCCGAGGTAAATTCAATTTTTTAATCTAGGGCACCTTTAAAACAAGCTATTAGCTGGAATTTCTTTATAAATTTTGACCAGAAATAATGGCACTGCTCCAAAACTTTACCTTCAGGGCATGGTCCTGATGACACATACAGAGATTGGTAATGATACATTAATATGTTCATGAAATACAGCATTTTATGGCAAAATTCAAAATGGCCAATGCCCAAAATGGCTGATATGAGTATCATTCCACTCGGTATGCTGCACTGAATTAAAATAGACCCGTTTTATGTTTTTGAGCAAACCATTTAAAAGGTTTAAGCAAAAAGGAACCTCCTGATAAGTAGGTAGCACTGCATGTAGCCTTGGGTCATGATTGTGATGACGTGTACCAAGAATCATCTTAATAGGCAAAAACGTTGCAGAGACATACCCTCGCATCCAATTTGGCGTGCTCATCATTGAATTTGTTAATGCGTTTTCAGAAAACAGAACTTTTTGGCAGCATCGTCTGAAGATGATTTGTCTAGGACAAGTTCGAAAAAGTAGGTTTTTCAGAAAATTCAAAATGGCAGAAAAATGTTTGTGACAGAAATGTCTGTGCCATGGATAAATTAAAAATTTTAGAGGTTCTGAATAAATTTTAAATCATTTTTAATTTATTTTATTTGATTTACTTATTGGAATGATGCAAATTAAAAAGTGGCATTTATTTAAGTGACATCTGCTAATACGATATTACTTTATCCCCTAAAAAGAATGTTGTGCACATGCTTGAATCACCATAATTTAATGTTATGCGAATTTCTGGTGAAACTGGCCCCAAATTATACTGCAGTATCAATTTTATGGCATTATATGACATACAAGTAATAGTCAGGCAAGTTTAGACTACAACAAGAAAAAAACCAAACACATTTCCCAGGAGAATCAGGAGCAGTAAACATAATGAAGTGTGCCAGAAATGTGGATGTGAGACGGACTATTTGCCTTTCCTCACGTTTTCACTGAGGCCTCTCATCCAAATCATGTCAAGAATGAGCTACAGTAAAAGCGCACCAAGGCTCCCAGTAATCAGACACTTCATTGCTGCTGAAATGGGAGAGGAATTTTAAATATTGCATGTCTTAGTGTATCCAAAAACACTATTTAAAGGACTTTTCTTTTAAAGCAAAGCACTGACTATCATTTATAGCTACAAGTGTGCAAATGAGAGAGAAATAGCCTATATGAGAATAAATGTGGATGTCTGAAACTGTATGGATTCACTTTTAATTCTGTATCCTCCTCAAAACTGTTTTATTTTTATAAAGATAGCAGCAATATGCCACCTGCTAAGTATCCATGCTCAGATAATTACTCTATCTCTTTGGTGGAGATGCGTTCTGATGATATTTTCTGACTCGGGCTGTGGAAATTATGCTGGCACAGCAAGACAAATGAGTCTCAACATTTATCTGTGTCTGGTTTTGCACTCAACCAGACGTAAATGCACTTTCCAGAACACTGTTTCATGTTTTAAACATCAGAGGCAGAAGAAACTAATAAATACATGCAACGCATAACTAAATGTGTTCTAGCGCATGATCAAATCAGTTTTTCTGTGTGAGAGAGAGAGAGAGAGGTGTGAAGTGGTTTTTGGATCAGATCTTATGTAAGCCTTACGCAATGCTGGCCTGACCACAGACGTTGTGTTGCATGCTCTATGGATGTGGTCTAGACCAGCCACTGTTGTAAGTGGTGCATGTTTGATTTTCCCCGTCTGGCTTTCTTGCAATTTACTCACGACCATTATCTGGATGATTACATTCAGGAAATGAGTAACTGGGGTTTGAAACACAATCAGCCAATGTAATTACGGTCAAAAATGATGTGTAATCAATACATAGCTACTTCTTTCTGCTCATCAGAGAAATATAAAATACAGATCCAGGAGCTATTATTCTGTTTCAGAGAGAGAGAGAACATTTATGCAAAGCATTAGATTAAAGTCTACAGGGAGCCTTAAGAAAGAGACAGAAAAAAAGAATATGGTCTCGTAATAGTTGCAACAGTTTCCTTCAAATCAACAGGTATAAAAGTTTCTACGTTATGCAGATGCTGGATTACTGAAACTCCCCTGAACATTTGCCACATAATATTCAAATGTGAGAAGGAACCTACATAGAAATATGCTGAAATACTGAATATATGATGAAAAATATACATGTAATGACACATTCTGTTCTCCATTTCCATCAAATTCCCACCGCACTCACACGCTCACACTTTTATAAACCCATATTGAACACTTACCTCCACTGGCTGTGTACTGCAGGCTGCCTCTCTTCCTGAAAGGGGACGTGGGTTTGCCTGAAGGCAGCTTAGAAGACATTTTGGCTGGAGATTCACCAGAGACGGACAAAACACTGGTTGTTTAAGGCACGGAGGATTCCTTAACGGGGGACAGAAAGAGGGGGGCACACTCAGTCCAGAGGGGTTTTCAATGCAGTAAGAGGGATGTTCGGATGTGTGTGTGTGTTTGTGTTTGTGTGTGAGAGAGATCCCCGCTCTTCAGATGCTGCAGTGGGAGAACTGGCTCCTCCCCACTCCTCCCAGTGCCCACTCGCACACTAGCACACGCTGCCTGCATGCTGTCACTCCGCACGGTTTCCATGGAAACCTCAGAGCCAGGTGGAACCTGTCAGTGAGAGTACGCCAGGCATCCGAATAGTGCATTGTGATGATTGTAAAGGAATGCCCCTCATGTCGCTTTCTCGTAGCAAGAGAGACGAGAGGAAACATGACAAGCCAGACGCTGGCTCAGGGCTCAAAGTTTAGTCAGCCAGAAGAGATGAACTGTGTGCTGAATGGGGGAGGTTGCTGACTATGTGATGGGTAACAGCTGGAATTATGTCTGTGAAATGTAGTCAAATCTTGAGGAAAAAGCCACTACAGAGCCAAGAAACATTTAGGGATGAGCAGCTAAAATACAAACACGCAGGAAAAAATGAAAACCCAGAGTCATATCAATCATAACAGCCAGAATCTTTCTAATTATAACTGACTGACATGAATATTCGTTTAAACTCTCAAAAAAGGTTAAGCAAAATTTTGAATTTAAAAAATTCATTTTATCACCCCATGGATGTTAAATCTCATTTCTTATTTGGAAATTGAATGAATTGCAATTCAAAGGAATTTAACACAATCATACAACATGTTTTTAAGTTTTGCAACAAAATATAAATGAATTTTCAGTTTTGGCTATTAATTATATATATTTATTCCCTGATACTATAAGTAGAACTTTTTTCTTTCTTAATTAACAGAAAAATATTAAATAAAAAATATTACTAAATACTGTCAAAACAATGAGCAAACTAATTATAATAATTAGAATTTAATAATTATATTATAATTTAAGTAATTTGCATATATGAATGTATGAATGTACACATACATACATAATTTATATATATATATACTATAATAATCTGAATGTAAAATATATATATATATATATATATATATATATATATATATATATATATATATGTACTATGTACTATACACTGCCCTCCAAAAGTTTGGAAACACCCCTGGCAAAGTGTGGTTTAGGATGATATTAGCATAAATCACATCATTTCTTGGTCCAAATACATTAAAGTAACTTGACATTATCAATGAAGACCAGCAATAATAATTTTCATTTTGATTACATAATAATAGCAATATATACATGACATTGCCAGCTGTGATGCCTGGTTACTGGTTTAAACTTGGCCCAGGTTTGTAAAAGATTTTTGGGTCAGCACACCTTAATAGCTTCAACAATTGATTGCCAGTTAAGTTTAGAATACAATGAACCAATTAGAACTCAGTTTATGTCGGATAGCTGCTAACGATGGATATTTTGATGAATCGAAAATGTAAGTTTTTTCTATGTATAAACTGTTTATGTAATAAAATATGTTTTCATAGTTTTCATATGTTTTCAGAGCGTTTCCAAACTTTTAGAGGGCAGTGTGTATATATATATTTTCATATATATATATATATATTCATTCTGTATTGATTATCATGTTATCATATCATGTTTCTGTAAATACCCCATATGTTGATGATGACCCTATGTGTATGATGACATGTTCATGGGTTATCATACTGAAAACTATTGTATTGTTAAAAATTAGATGCAAAATTTGAAATGTTTTTACATTTCATTTCATTTCAATTCTATTTGCATTTATAAATTCAGGAAAGGGCATTCTCAACTAAAGAATGACACAGAAACCTACAGTCCGGTAATGCTGTCACCTCATGAGCTGCTCATTTTAGTTATCTATACGGAGAATGGCTGTGAAATGCTAGTGACAGCATACATCGAACCTCATCAGCAATGTACAGCGCGAGGGCTCTTTAGATAACAAAGGAATGTTTCTATCTCTGTGCTGAATCGACATGTCAGCACAGTCAAAAATTCAGCTCCAATGGGCTCTGGAAACATTAGCATTAGCTTCCATACAGAGCCAAAAGCAAAATTATGTATATAAAAATAATGTATTAGTGATTAGCCTCCTGCAAAAAAAAAAAAAAAAAAAGTATTTTATGTCATGAAGCTGCAGAAAATAGAGTCTTGAAGTGAATTTTAAAGAGATGCTTGTTGAGATTTCCTTCTGTGTATAACAGGCAGAGTTCACTAAAGCAATGGGTTTATACCACCCTCTTGTGGAAACTGACAGTGATGCATTCATTGCCAAGAATGAATGCAAAAAGAGATTGCAATAACAAATGATCAAAAACAGTATCAAATCAAAATATCAAAAACATTATTTGCACATACAATCAATATTTTTGTGCAAACATCCATCAGATTCGACAGAGCATATATTACTGATGGTCACAAGCACAATTTGTTTCATGAACTGTACACACAGTGCTGGGTAGTAACTGATTACATGTCATTTGGATTACGAAATTAGATTCCAAAAATTAAGTACTTGTAATTAGACCCTAAAACTCACAAACCCCAGTATGGGTAAACTCTGACCTAATGTAAAATTTAATGCACTTCATGTTGTTGATAACAATGGATGGGTCTTTGTATTTTTAAATCAATATGGTATATGATTATCCTATTCAAATCAATGTGATAAACAGTTTAGGTCAAAAGTAATCTAAAAGTAATCATAAAGTAGTCAGATTATATTACCTTAAAGGTGTAATGTAATGGATTACGTTACTAGCTACAATTTTCGTCATGTAATTTGGAATCAGTAACTGACTACAATTTGTAAGTAATCTACCTAACACTGTGTACACTTTATACCTTTATATGAGTGCAAGAATGAGTCATTAATGATTCAAACAGTCCTTCCACTGGGGAAATCTCTCACGTAGTTTAAATTCTGTGTCAGTTCTGAATGCAGTTCAGGTCTCTGCAGAAGCATGCATTTAGCGGTTTGTTTGCACATTTAAAACCACAGGGTTGAGATGCTGCTGCTGTTCTATTTTAATTTCCATTAGCATGAAGCATGGTGACAACAGTTAACGCATAAGCATGATTAAAATAACTCGCATGCTGGATTGAGCATTTAATACAACCTGCAGGAAATTAAAGGGATAGTTCACGCAAAAATGAAAATTCTGTCGTCATTTATTCACCCTCAAGTAGTTCCAAACCTGTATGAGTTTCTTTGTTCTGTTGAACACAAAGGAAGATATTTGGAAGAATGTCATTAACCAAGCAGATCTCGCTCCCCATTGACTACCATAGTATTTATTTTTCCTACTATAGTAGTAAATTGGGGGAGAGATCTGTTTGGCTACTAACATTCTTCAAAATATCTTCCTTTACGTGGAAACTATGGCTATTTTGCAAGTTCTTTACCAACCTACACTTCACCCAAAAGGCCTGTAGGTGGCACAAAGACTTAAATTTAACCCAACTATGATAACTTCGTTAGATGGTAAATCAATACAAAACATGGTTTTGGTGAAGCACTTTGTAATATGTATTCACATTAGATTTTAAAGCAACACAATTAGTTTGCAATAAGACAAACCAGATTCAAATTGCCCGGCGAATTCGTAAAGCAAAGAAAAATCATTTCTAGCTGATCAACATTATGAAAACTGGTAAAACCTTTAGGAACTTCAAAAGATAAAACAGCGAAATTCCTAATATTACTTCCAATATTTCCAAATTATGTTCATTTTCATAGAGCGGGCCAATATCGTGACGATTATTTAAAATCAATCGAGAGAAGCAGATATCGTTATCGTGATAAAATACGATTAATCGTGCAGCCCTAATTTAATTTAATTTGACTTGACATTTGATATTCAACAGTATCCTTGACATTTATTCAACAGTGCTTTTGATCTGCCTGCATTGACACTATTCTTTAAAAGGAAAAATTATATACCAATTATCAATGTAAAGCTGCTTTGACACAATCTGCATTTGTAAAAAGCGCTAGATATAAATAAGGGTGACTTGACTTGACTTGACGTTCAGCAGAAGAAAGAAATTCATACAGGTTTGGAACAACTTGAGGGTGAATAAATGACAGAATTTTCATTTTTGGGTGAACTATCCCTTTAAATTTAAAATGCTTTTATGTAATGCAATTTAAAAACAAAACAAAAATGACTGTACATAAAATACCACGTTTTAAATATATTAAATTGGTGTTATGATATTAGCATGCATTCAGTGAGCAAATAATGTAGGCCTACTTGCAGAAAACACTACTGTACAAACGACTAAAAAGATAATATTGCAGTACAAGACTTCCTGTCGTCAATGCCGCTGATAAGAGTTTCCAGATGTGTGGGCTTCTCTCAGTCGTGTCTACTTGTCTACTAAGCTTGTGCTGGTTCTTTGTTCTAAGAATCCCCTCCTCATTCATCAGTTCATACCAGAAGGACAGGAAATAACCATCTAAATAATCCCACTCCACTGTTACCCACCCCGACCCACGAAGCCCTCGGCTACTAATCTTGTCAGCTGCATGGAAGCTGTGCTGGAGTGTTAGGGGACCACAGAAACCCTAATGAGATTGGCTCTGATGAAGAGAAGGATACCATGATTAGCTTGCTATATTCCTCTTGGAAGCATTTAGGGATTTGGGTGCTGACAGCCTGCCACAAGCAGCAAGAAAAAATCTGCTTACCGAAAGTGACGTGGGTTGAAATCTCGCATTCACAAAGAAGTCGGTATGTCCAATGATCCATGTGGGGAAGGAGCACAGGTGACAGCATGCGCTCCCGAGTGGGAGGGTTTGGATACGTTTCTGGTTTTAGATCAGTGTAAATGGATTTGTTTAAAATCAACTGTAAAGAGAGTTAATGATTCGCTGTGGAGCGACTATTGTTGATTTTCTTTGACATGTAACGTAAGGCCTCTTCATTTTGTAGAAATTTAGCTAGCGTTCCGCTGCTTTTTAATTGTTATATTCTACGTGAACCCACATGAGACGGACGTATTTAATCGCTGCACAAGTTATAGTTTGACTTTTAAAACCCTTGACCTTTGCATATATCACACACACTTAATGAATGGCTCTTCTTAATTTTGTAATTTCATCTAAACATTAACATTGTAAGATTTAGTCAGTCGAAACTTTCATTTATCTAGTATCATTGAAAAACAGAAATCTAGCAGCGTGTTGTTACCAATGTTATTACTTTTTGTCACCTGTTATTTAAAGTTAGATTAACATTTTAAGATATCTTCTCTATTCATTAAATCCTCTCTACATGTTGTGCTATGGCAACTAAATTAACAAATGTTTCTATTTATTTCCCTTAATAACACATAGGTTGCATTATCATTCATGCTAAATTTATAGGGCAGATTAAATGCACTTAAGATCTTTAACAATTTTCCTTATTAATCCTTATTAGACCTAATTAAACATGGCATTAAGAGTATATTACATGGCATTATTCGAAACTGACCAACAAAAGCACCAAATAAAATTGGTTTATAGATCAGTGACATACACGAAGGACTGCAAAAGTTGCTGAGTGTATGACTAGTCATTTTGGGCTGCATTACTAGGTTGAATCATTTAATACAAGCTGGGATAAAAAATAAATCAGTTTCACAGCCTAATGAGAATAAATCTTATTGAGCAGTTATAGCGGACTGTTAATGCAGGTTCATTCCCTTAAGCGCAGTGGGAGGTGGAGATAAAGATCTGTTCAGTGGTGTTAATGATGATGTTAAAGAGAACAGCGATCAGATGACAACTTCACTGCTGACTTCACCACTCCCATCTCTCAGAAACAAGACACACTGACCTGTAAGCCCTCCTCCTTTACCCCCGGTCCCCCAAGCACGGGGTTACATAACACGTGATGCTGGCTGTGTGTGTGTGTGTAGCAAATAGAGAATGCTGTACATGTGTCAACCCCTCAGACAAAAGAGTCTGCCAAGGACAAGAGTAAACCCCTTCATCCTCTGACCTCTGCATCTAAGAACTTAATCAACATCATAGTTCTCATATTTGAATATTTATAAGAAAATGTGTTTGTGGTGCCAACAAGGATTTTGTAAATATAAAATATGCATATTAGGCCTACTGTATAAGGTCATGGCGATGGTCTTCATTGTCCTTAAACTTCAAATATTGTGTATATATCAGTTAGGCACAAATCTAAGCAAGCTCCAATTGATCACAAACACGCTGATCCATGTCAAATGCTAGTTCACTAGAAGCATTGGTCTTAATTTTTACAACCTTCATTTCTGTCCTTGTTAGCCAAGCTAATAGGATTGGCTGGTTCACACAGGAAGATCAGTAAAGCCCTCCCCAATCCTAAGCTAAGACTTTTGAGGTGGACAAGGAGGAATTAGAGGGGATAGAACAACCAAAGGAGGAAGCAAGTCAGTCCGCTTCAGTCTCTGTGCCTGTCTCTATCTACTCGTCCATCCCAAGGCAGGTCAGTCACAACCAGAAGGGGAATCAACACTTTTGCAGCCCTCCCCCTACCACGTGATCCAAGGTACAGGGCTACCTGCATCCATTTCTCTGTCAGCAAAGCACAGGGAAAGCCGGCAAAATTTCTTACCTTGAGGAACTTGACAGGGAAGCGTCTGACGACGAGATGGGTAGCGGAGCGAGTGCAGAAGATAAGGAAATGGCCAAGAAGTCCAAAGAGCTGGAAAAACAGCTCCAGGAAGATGCTGATAAAGAAGCCAAGACGGTCAAGCTTCTGCTGCTGGGTAAGAAATCAGTGTTTAACTCCTCCAGTCCATTGGTGTTGACTTAAGAAGTTTTGCCTCCAGAACCAGCTTCTTTTGCAGAAACTTCAGGTGCTTTATGTATATTTGTGCCTGCAAATGGTGGTTACTAATAAGTTGCAAGATAGTAAAATGCAGGTGAGATTAAAATCAGATTAATGCGACTTCAAAATAAGCAACACAAATGAGAAAGGTTGTTCATCAGACTTGTTTTTCTGGGATTTTTCTGTTATAGATGCACATTAAGACATTCTGCAAGCAGAAATTCTGATTTACTAAGGTTTTGAGACTTTGTAATTATTTCATAAATTATACATTGCAAGTGTAATCAATTTTCATGTGTTACTTCTTAATTTAATACAAATGATGTCGTTTTAACACAATTTACAAAATGTAATTCATTTCGGATGATTTTACATGTGAATTAAGCTATTTTTCAGTATTTTTTTTAGGATGAATGCTCTTTAGGTCTAATTAATTTATTAATGTTTTCACTTTTTAAGGATTTTCGAAATTAGCTTTTAAAAATGTTTGCAGGATCGATTCCAGCTTTGCTGTAGCAATATTTTCACTGCAAGGGAAGTCGCCTTAAAAGATCACAACCTGAGGAACCCTGTGAATTGTGGCATATTGACAATAAGACCTGAATCCGATTACTGTGATGATTTAAGCCCCGATCCTCTTAAGCTCAGGTTCATTTTATCTTCCAATGGGAACGGAAAACAGAGGAGGCCAGTTTCAGTGCTCCTAACAGTTTATTACATCAGGACACTCAATCAATGAGCCATTTCAGCAAATCACTGTGAGACAGATGCATTGATTAAATACTTGACAAGCCACTTCCTGTCTGAACAGGAAGTTCGTAACCTGCTCTTCTCAGATAACGATAACAATGTTAAAATACTAAATTAGAAGAAAGTAAAATATGAAAATATAAATACAGATACATGTTAGGTGTATTGAATTTTGGAAATTACTTTTGAAATCTTTCTCAATAAATTAAGAAATCACTTCCCTTGCACAATAAATGTCAAAGAGTGTGCTAATAATGGTAGTGATGTGTGTTCATATCTGACAATTAGGATGTAGAAAGCCGTTTTCCATATAATCTAATCAAGTTACTAAACTAAGCAGTCGTACAGACCGAGATGTAACAGGGATGACGCAAGCTCTCTTAACACATCACCACGGCTACAGTTAACTCAAGAAGTGAAGGGCACATAAGAGTGACAGTTGCCACGAGAGACGGTTGAGCCCCACCCCCTTGCCCTCGGCTGACTGAAGCTCCAAGACGAATCAAAGTGTCAGTGATCTCCTGAGAAGCTTTCCCTAACACAAATCCAATTGGGTCACTTTATAAGCAGGTTAAAGAGGCTTCCTCTGACCTGGCCATCAATGACAATCTATAAGTTTTCCTTGACAGATTATCTACTACTTAACATCAACCTTGTTATTAAAATCGAAATCACACAGAGCGGAAAATAAACAGTGAAATTCAGGAAAAAGGCACTGTGTGAAAGACCTTAACTAGAGTCATAACCACCATATAGACAGACTGGTGATATTCACATCAATATGGTTTGGTCAAACACCTTTGAACTAAGCTAAAAGTCTGATTAAGAGAATTTAAGGGCTCCTCTTTTTTTCTTATGTACGCTCATACATGTTTCTCTCTCTGTCTTGTAGGTGCCGGTGAGTCAGGGAAGAGCACCATTGTAAAACAGATGAAGTGAGCATAAACGCATGCAACACAAAATACGTGCTCAGAAGAGCCTATTAGTATCTTTACAGTTTGAGGAAGCATTTGATTTGATATATATACGTTTCATCAAACCTCCTTAAGTGAATTTTAAATCTCATTCATGCATTCTATTTGAATCATTTCTTAACAACTGGTGTGCATTTGGGAAATTCCAGCACTTGCATATATCGTTCAACACCTTGTAATGCTAATCTGTAACCACCAGGTGGTAGTGAATGTGGAGCCTGGCTGCACTGTATGTAAATGAATTCACCTACAAATAATTAATAAAAAACTCTGTTTCATTCCCAAGAATTCTCCATCAAGGTGGTTATACAAAAGAAGAACAAATGGAGTTTCGATCTATTATTTTTGGCAATATTCTGCAGTCTGCTCTGGCCATCATCAGAGGCATGGAGATGCTGGACATCAACTTTGGATCACCATCAGCACAGGTCTGCCAAACAACTCCAACAACACAAAAAGACCAATGATTAGTTTGTGGACATTCACATACTAACAAAATGCACACGTTGAATCCCACCGTTAAAGTCGGCATGCAATGAAATTTTTCTAAAATGCATGTTATAGATCTTATTGTGAACAATTTATCTGTGCATGTTTCATTTTATAAAATGACCTCATTTTCTATTTATTTGGACCTTGTAATGTTTAATCAAAATGTCTTCCAGTGAAAACAACAGACTTCTCCAATCTTTTAGTCCGCTTAAACCGCTGCATGCTCCACTTTTGAGTGCAACACCCACATCTCAAAACCCAATGAATAACTGATAGATAGAAAATTTTTTCCTTTTCTGGTAATCCGTTACACTCGAATGTACGTCACAATAGGGAAGAAAGGATCTGTCGCTGCTTTCATTTCATCAAGACATATTAAATAAACAAAACAATTGACGACTGACCGCATGGTGCCTAACAGTGCCCATTTTACTGTCCCATGCAGGAGGACGGTCAAAAGCTCCAGAACTTGTCTGACTCCATTGAGGAGGGCACCATGCCTCCAGAGTTGGCAGATGTCATCAAGAGGCTATGGAAGGATTCAGGCGTGCAGGCCTCTTATGAAAGAGCTGCTGAGTACCAGCTGAACGACTCCGCTGGATAGTGAGTACAAACACTCAACAGGGACAGCAATACCTTTAAAGTTATGCTTTGGAGATTTTCAGCACTTTAGCAGAAGTATAATTCAGGGGTCTTTAAATGAAAGACTGAATTATCTTCCACAGCTACTTGGCCGAAATGGACAGAATCTGCAAACCCGACTACCTCCCTACTGAGCAGGATGTGCTGAGATCTCGAGTCAAGACTACTGGTATCATTGAGGAAAATTTCTCCTGCAAAGAGCTCCACTTCAGGTGTGTCTTACCTCAACTGTTGTGCATATATGTTAAAATTGAGAGCCACAAAAATGGTACTGTAATGAGACCAAAAAGAAAAATTAATCAAAACTTTGAATGAAACCTTTTCATGTTTTTTTCCCCTGGTCCGCAGGATGTTTGATGTGGGAGGCCAGAGGTCCGAGAGAAAGAAGTGGATTCATTGTTTCGAAGGTGTGACTTGCATCATCTTCTGTGGAGCCCTGAGCGCTTACGACATGGTGCTGGTAGAAGATGATGAAGTGGTAAGTGCTGATCTTTAGCCAACGCGCTTAAAAACAAAGGTTCTTTATTGGCATGTCTGGTTCCATGAAGAACCTTTAATATCCCTGG
This sequence comes from Megalobrama amblycephala, assembly GCF_018812025.1. Taxonomy (NCBI): domain Eukaryota; kingdom Metazoa; phylum Chordata; class Actinopteri; order Cypriniformes; family Xenocyprididae; genus Megalobrama; species Megalobrama amblycephala. The sequence goes on along the minus strand of NC_063055.1, from coordinate 24,640,974 downwards.
AACCTTTCCATTGCACAAAAGGTACTTTTTAATTAAAAAAGGTTCTTTGGATCAGTAAAATGTTCTTAACGCTAAGAAAAACTGGTTCTTTTAAGGACTGTTTACCAAAAGGTTCTTTGGGGAACCCAAAACCTCCGTTTTGGAACCTTTATTCACATTCTAAATATCAAAGAGCCCAATTGAAAGGTTTGATACTGATGTTTGAGGCTTTAGCATTGCTTCTCAACTTATATTATTTTGTTCCTCATGTTTTTCTAGAACCGCATGCACGAGAGTCTCCATCTCTTCAACAGTATCTGCAACCACAGGTTCTTCGCCACAACTTCCATTGTGCTTTTCCTCAACAAGAAAGATCTCTTCCAGGAGAAGATCAAGAAAGTCCACCTGAGCATCTGTTTCCCTGACTATGATGGTGAGTGAGATCTCTATATAAACAAACACCTCTAAACAGTATGTAATTTAACTGTTAACTCACCCTCCGTTCATTCCAAACCTGTATGACTTTCTTCTGTAGAACATAAAATCAACCTGGCCATTCCTGGTGAACAAGGACTGGGACTGTCAAGCTACAGAAAAAAAAGCACCATTAAAGTATCATAAATGAGGTCTTCTCATGATAACTGTCTGTTCTTCACATACAGCTGTTTTAATCTTGATTTGCCCAAGCTCTCCTTGTCAAATTCATGATATTGACAAATGAAGCATTCTATTGAGTCACATCTTTTCAATGAACTTAATGAGCTAATTGACTCAATCCATTCACAATGGTTAACAGACTATTAGTGAATAATGACTTTCAGTCCGTTCCTGGTATGGCTTCTTGTGGCTGGTATGGACCTTTTATGGTGCTTTTGCATCCTTTTTGAAGCTTGACAGTCGTTCACTTTCATTATATTGAAAAGAACTGTCAGGGTATTCTTTAAAAAATTACCTCAGTGGAAGATTGAAGGTCCTACAGGTTTGGATCAGCATGAAGGGGAGTAAATGAATTTCCATTTTTCAATAAACTAACTTATTGCTGCAAATGGTACTGGAACTGTAAACACAAATACAGTCACTACCATAGATGATTGATGAACATCTTAATTTTCCAGGTCCAAACACATATGAAGATGCCAGCAACTACATCAAGACTCAATTTCAGGATCTGAACATGAAGAAGGGTGTGAAGGAGATCTACGCACACATGACCTGTGCCACGGACACAAAGAACGTCGAGATCGTGTTTAACGCTGTGACAGACATTATCATCAAAGAAAACCTTAAGGACTGCGGTCTGTTCTAAACACTATCGACTTTTTCAAAGGTATGTTCCCTGAAAAAAATCAAGCAGGTTATGCCCTGTCTACACTGGACATGAATGGAAAGTTAAAAGTAAATTGCCGCCTTCAGTTGACGGATTCGCCCATTTTTTATTTCGCTTTCTATTCTATTCAGAGCCACTCCAGCTACTATTTTATGCACACATATTTGCTGACTTGTTTCCAAACACAGCTTGTGAAGTTTTTGGTCTCTGGTCTATTAAATTAAATCAGCTTTTGTTTCTAATAATAATAATAAAAGTAACAGTCATACAATAAGTCATTTTATATCAAGGGATTTGAAAATAAAATAACATTGAAATGAACTTAGATGCATAGTTACTGAATTCATCAACCTGGAACCATGGTAGCAAACATGCTTAGATGACGTAAAACTTTCACGCTTCCAGTGAAGACAGGGTGTTATAACTTCAGAAAGTTCTATAAAATCATTAGAGAACTAGCTTTTAATCTTTTAATAAAACAATTACCTTTATATAGAAGCTTGTTTCCACCACTGAATAAAAATTAAATTGCAGGTACACTGCAAAATATGCTTTTCTTACTTAGAAATTTTCTTATTTCTAGTCCAAATATCTAAAAATTCTTAAATCAAGAAGCATTTTCTAGACAAGTAAAAATGATTGTCTTGTTTTCAGAAAAATTAAGTGACAAAGACAAAAAATCTAAGTAAGAAAGGCATTTTTTGCAGTGTAATTGTGTAATGCAATATAATTATTTCACAATTCTGACTTTTTTCTCAGAATTGCAAGATACAGTCGCAATTGCATATTAAAATGTCAGAATTACGAGTATATATCTGGACTTTTTTTCTCAGATTGCGACTTTATATTGTAATCGTTTTTTCCCCACAGTTGCAGTTTATATCACACAATTCTGACAAAATTGCAAGAAAAAAAGTCAGAATTGCGAGATAAAAAGTCACTATTATTATTATTATTTATTTATTTATTTTTTACCTTTTTTTTTTTTATTCCGTCGCAGAAACAAGCTTCCATACCTTAAAGTGATTAACTATTTTTTAGTGATTTAAGTGATTATCTTTATTCAAAAAGTTATTTTCCAGATCTTTCTACCCCATCCCCACCTGAATGATTGGATTTACTCTGATGAAGTTGCCACGGTAACAAAAGAACATGCACAGGTGGCATGAAGGTGAACTCTACAGCAAGCAGTCAAGTGTGGTCAGCGGATCCCCGGGCAAAAAACAACCTCAACATACCAACCAAACCTCAGAGACTAGATCCAGATTAGACTAATGGCCTCTGCTCTCCAAAGGGACTCTAAAAAACTGCTAGTAGAGTCAATAACAGAAGGATTACCAAAGAAAGGGGACTTTTGATGCTATGAGTTAATGATGCTTGTAGAGAAGCTCCTCTCACTGTGTTTTAATGTTAAACCTATAGAGGTTTGACTGTTAGATGTTTTTTTTTTTTTCATACATTTCCAGAGAAAGAAAAGTAAATTTAATGCAATTAAATTCTGATGTAATAAAGACATTGTAGTGGAACATCAGATCCCATGGTAATAATTAGAAACACGTACAGTGCTGCGCAGCGTCTGGTCTCTTTTGAGAGAGGAAAAACTTGCATATCATCAAGACCTGATTGTTTGAATTTAACCAGCTCACACAATATGTGAAAGATGTTTCTTTTTCAGCCCCAAACTTAGTAGGGCAGTATGTTTTGTAAATAAGAGTAGGCAAAAAAAAAAAAATCTGTTTCCAGAACATTCTATATAAAATATATATGGAGACATAAATATATATTTATGATACAGTATTACAGTAACAAGTGAAAATTCTAGAATGGCCTGTTGCTTTGTTTTAAACCTGAGGTCTGAATTTGTGGAGATGTCCTGGAATGTAAATGTAGGCACATGAAATAAAGACTTGCATCAATTCCACTGGTTGCTGGTGTCGGATTACTATTATGTGCTGCAATTGTCTGGCCGATTGCGCACTTACATTGTTTTAATTGGGACTTTCAAACACTGACCCTCTATGTCAGATCTAATTTTGAATGAACCACAGTACAAAAACACTAAGAGCATTATATAATCAAAAAAGGGGTGTCTTTATGACAGCTAAAATTAGTAAAGATATCCAACAATCATGAGACTACACATAATATACATTTCGAGCCACGGGCACAATCAGAAAAACAATCGGAATAGTAGGAAATAAAAGAGCCAAAAATGGCAATTGCACAATATTATATCAAATACACGGTCTCATTAAAATAAGACATGGTAAAATACATTTAGGTATGATTCAGTATATTTGTCTTCACTGTTTGAACTTTGAAGACTGAAATGATCAAATAATCTTTCATCCACTGTTTCAAAAAAATAGATTATTTTCAAATGATGTGTTGTTAATTTCTGATGTTTCCTTAAAGGTTTGCATATGTATTTTCCTCAAAACTGCAGCAACTGGTGACATAGCACTATGGACAATTATAGATGATCAGAAACAACCGTTAAGAACGGAAAAGAAAAAACATTTTTAAATAATACTCAAAAAATGTGAATATGAAAAGGCATTCAGAAATTAAACAAACCAAATTTTTAGCATATTAGCGATTCAGTGCCATCATTACCGTTGTTCATTTGCACTTTCATGTTTAAAATAGTGATATAAAAGGAAACCACAGACTGTTGAATGAATCCAGACTAATTCATTGAGTACATCAATGTACCAGTATTAGAATATGCGGATAATGGCTGTCTTGCAAATAGTGGTGACTATGTGTCATGTTCTGGGAGCAAGATGTTATGGACATCTACTGTTAAATTAATGGAAACCCTTTTCATATTAAACATGGGTATTACAAACCAGATCACATTGTGTCAGTTTGTTTAAAAATACTGAAATCCACAGGATTAAACAAAAGCACATCAAACAAATCTTAGAAAAGGCTGTACTCCATCAAGACATGAATGCAAATCCGGCCATCACACTCTGTTTTTATGGCATTTGTTCCCAAGTGTTCTTGACCAAACAGTGGGTCATTATTTTCGCACCATTCAGAATGAGAAAAGCATTTGTTCACACCGTTACGGGTCCTCAAGAAATACAAAAATAGTGTGTTATATAAACTGTGTTATATAAAGCGATTCATGTCTAATTAGTGAAAAAATGTGTCCTGTTGCTGTGTGTTTAGGCTGTGAATTACTAAAGGTACAACAACAATATAACACAATGTTCAATGATAGTTCCCACACTAGCTCCGTTTCACTCATCATAGCGACATAATTCTTCAAATTTCTGATATGTTTGCAAATAAAGTCTTAAAGACAGACCTAAATAATTAATAAATTAGCTAAATAATCACTATGAAACGCACAGCAAAATGGTTACTTTCCTATAAGAACTAATACACTGTTATTAATAGGACTCAGAATGAAATCTTAAAGATATTTGATCTAATGGGGGTTGACATATAGTCACATGATACTGTCCATTGTGGATTTTGATCTATGCATAGTGGTGTGTCATGTAATACCGATAGAGGAAACAGGAAATGAACAGAATGAAGCTGTAATGGCAGTAAAATAAAGACTAAAAGGAAGTGCCAAAGAAATAATAACCATCACAGACTGTCATTGTAAAAAAAAAAAAAAAAAAAAAAAAAAAAAAATGATGAGTGGAAATAAAAGAGTCTCAAAAATCCTGTTCATGGTCATAGGTACCGCATTTAGCGTGAAGGGTGCATGCAGCGAGGTGTTAGTCTCTCTCGCTCCTGCCAGAGGAATTGGACAAAACCAGGAACAACCAGCCAGTGAAGCTCTGAAATCTTCCATTAGCAACTGTAAATAAAAAATGTCTAAATATTAATCAATATAAAAACATTTCGGGTTAACACATTTCATGTTTTTTTTACGGTAACCAGGGGTCTGTGGTTTTTCCATAAGTATGGTTCTAAATTTAGGAAAAAATAAGTGCAAACGTATTAATGAATCATGATTTGTGTGTTAGAACATCAGTTCTGTAGGTTTTGGCCCTTTTTTCTTGTACTTACCTTAGCACACAGATGATGCTTCAATAGAGGCCACATTCTATGAGGTTATTTTTGATGATGACATCAGTGACTGCATCAAACACGAATTGTACGTTCTTGGTGTCTGTGGCACAGGTGAAGTGCGTGTAGATCTCCTTTGTGTCCTTTCTTTTGTTCAGATCCTCAAACTGGCACTGGATGTAGGCCGCTGCTTCCTCATATGTGTTTGTTCCTAAGCATCACACAACATAGGTGGCTTTAAGATTTGTGTGATTAACTACTGTTCAAATGAACAAAAAATAATTAAAGGTGCCCTAGATTCAAAAATTGAATTTACCTTGGCATAGTTGAATAACAAGAGGTCAGTACATGGAAAAGACATACATTGAGTTTCAAACTCCATTGTTTCCTCCTTCTTATGTAAATCTCATTTGTTTAAAAGACCTCCGAAAAACAGGCGAATCTCAACATAACACCAACTGTTACGTAACGTATGTACGCCCCCAATATTTGCATATGCCAGCCCATGATCGAGGCATTACACAAGGGCAGGCAGTATTAACGTCTGGATCTGTGCAAAGCTGAATCATCAGACTAGGTAAGCAAGCAAGAACAATAGCGAAAAATGGCAGATGGAACGATAATAATTGACATGATCCATGATAACATGATATTTTTAGTGATATTTGTAAATTGTCTTTCTAAATGTTTCATTTGCATGTTGCTAATGTACTGTTAAATGTGGTTAAAGTTACCATCGTTTCTTACTGTATTCACGGAGACAAGAGAGCCGTCACTATTTTCATTTTAAAACACTTGCAGCCTGTATAATTCATAAACACAACTTCATTCTTTATAAATCTCTCCAACAGTGTGTAATGTTAGCTTTAGCCACGGAGCACTATCAAACTCGTTCAGAATCAAATGTAAACATCCAAATAAATACTATACTCACATGATCCGATGTATGCATGCAGCATGCATGACGAACATCTTGTAAAGATCCATTTGAGGGTTATATTAGCTGTGTGAACTTTGTAAATGCACTGTATTATCGTCGAGAGCTCAGGGGGAGGGAGCGCACGATTTAAAGGGGCCGCAGCCTGAATCGGTGCATAGTTAATGATGCCCCAAAATAGGCAGTTAAAAAAATTTATTTAAAAAAAATCTATGGGGTATTTTGAGCTGAAACTTCACAGACACATTCAGGGGACACCTTAGACTTATATTACATGTTGTAAAAACTGGTTCTAGGGCACTTTAACTGGTTCTTTAATACTTGTATTCAGCAAGGAAGGATGCATTGAAGGGTTAGTTCCAAAAATGAAAATTCTGTTATTAATTACTCACCCTGTCGTTCCACACCTGTAAGACATTCATTCATCTTCAGAACACAAATTAAGATATGTATGATGAAATCCGAGAGATATGTCTCATCCATAGACAGCAATATAATCAAGACTTTCAAGGTCCAGAAAGCTAGTAAAGACATCGTTAAAACAGTCGACAAGACTGCAGTGGTTCAACCTTAATTTTATGAAGTGACGAGAATCCTTTTTGTGCGTACAAACAAAAGTAACAACTTTATTCAACAATATCTTCTCTTCTGTGTCATTCTCATACGGAAAACACGGAAGCATTCACTATGCTTAATGCGTCACCTGCGTAAGGATAATGACAGGGAAGAAAAGATATGGTTAAATAAAGTCTCTTTTTTTGCGCACAAAAAGTATTCTCGTCGCTCTTCATAAAATTAAGGTTGAACCACTACAGTCACGTCGACTGTTTTAGCAATGTCTTTAGTACCTTTCTGGACCTTGAAAGTGTTGATTATATTGCTGTCTATGGACGAGTCATAATTAATAACAGAATTTACATTTTTGGTGAACTAACCCTTTAAACTGATCAAAAGTGATGGCAAAGACATTTATAATATTACGTAAGATTTCTATTTCAAATAAATGTTGCTCTTTTGAGCTTTATATTCAGAATCCTGAAAACAAAGTATCGCAGTTTCCACAAAAATATTAAGCAGCATGACTGTTTTCATAATAATAAGAAACTTGAGCACCAAAACAGCATATTGAAAGACTGGAGTAATGATGCTGAAAATTCAGCTTTGCCATCACAGGAATAAATTACATTTTAACATGTATTTAAAATAGAAAGTGTTCTTACTCCAACAACTTTTTAAGTGGGAATATAGAGAATGTCACATCAATGAACAAGGCATAGGATGATTAATCGGGGCACAACAAAAGTATTTTTGGAGGAGTAAATTAAAGCATCTCAATGATTCAAAGTTTTTAGTCTAGTATGAAAAACACTAATTCATCTTCTTGAAAAATGAAGCGAGGCAAAAGTGTTCTATAATGGTCCAGCCCGTTGGCAAAATAAACTGTGCCACAATTCCACATGACTGATTTCAATGAAATACACTAAGTACAAACCAACATCTGTAAATGTACTGTGTTTTAAAAAATAAAGACAGAGAGAGGCACTAAAACATCTCAAAAGCGGTAAGACTCAACTTTCACCTGGCCCGGCAGGATGATAACTAGCAGACACAAAACAGAGGTTTTTCCACAGTGCTTCCCCTCATCTGATAGGCTGTTCAAACTTAACCTCACGTAGTCCCTTCTTCATTTTTATAACTTTTTATAAACAAGCAATAATTCATCCACACTGCCATTTGCCCTAAAGGCTCTACCAATATAATGATGCTCGAGTAAAAATATGATTTACTGATTATCTGAAGTTCAATTTAATTTTAGACCTGATTTAAATAGTTTTCCAGGACTGAACAAAAGCAGATAGTTCAAGTTAGTAATACAACTACTGTTGAATATACTGTCCTGAAACAAATGTTTGTTTGTTTTTTGACTGCCATTATCATTCATCACATATAAATTTATCTGTGAGTTTAAGTGCAAGCTACAAATTTACTTGTGTTAATGTTTGTTAATGAAGCCACTTTTCAATCATAAGTACAATATTTTGTTTATCCTCACCAGAGTATTCTGGGTAGCATATCGTGAGTGGACTTCTCTTGATCTTCTCCTCGAACAGATCCTTCTTATTGAGGAAGAGGATGATGGATGTGTCTGTGAACCACTTGTTGTTGCAGATGCTGTCAAAAAGCTTCATGCTCTCATGCATACGGTTCTGTGGACACATCAAGATAAACATATGACTCAGAGACTCCTTCATCTGGTTCACATTTGATTGGACTGAGATTTGCATATGAATTAAGAAATGCTCAGTGCCGTGTTGGAATTAAGGGTTATTTAATTCTATAATCTATAATAGTCTCAGTTCCACTGAAAATCATCCTTTTATGGAAAAATAGTCAGTGTATTTTAAGAAATTAGGTCTCATGAGGAAACTATGTGGGTTTTCCATGAACTATGAGAAAATCACTTTAACACAGCCAGGACAAACGGAACATCCCCTGTGGTGGCTATGGAGAAAAAAAACAAAATACTGAGCTCTGCTAGTAGCTTTTCTCACAGATTATCATCTTTGACCATATTTGCATTAATCCATCTTCTCAGATGTTTTTAAAATTGGCCATGTGATCTTGCTAACAGATTATTGTGCCATTCTGATTCAGCTGTGCGATCGCTGTGGGAAGGAAACTCACCATCTCTTCATCTTCAGCGAGGACCAGGTCATAGTCGCTGAGCGCCACACAGAAGATAATGGCAGTGACACCTTCAAAACAATGAATCCATTTCTTCCGCTCTGAACGCTGACCACCAACATCAAACATCCTGTTCGAATACAAGCAGTATATAGTGATCAGGCCATAAAAGAGAGAGAGAAAGAAAGAAAGAAAGAAAGAAAGAAAGAAAGAAAGAAAGAAAGAAAGAAAGAAAGAAAGAAAGAAAGAAAGAAAGAAAGAAAGAAAGAAAGAAAGAAAGAAAGAAAGAAAGAAAGAGATGACACATACTTGAAGTAGAGCTCTTTGAAGGTGAAGTGTGTTTCTACAATGCCAGTGGTCTTGACCCGAGTTCTCAGCACATCTTGTTGAGTGGGCATGTAGGTGGGCTGGGATATCCTATCCAGGTCATTCAGATAGCTGGACAAGAGACAAACCATAGTGAGCATTTTTGAGTGAAACCACTTACAAAACAATATGTCAGGATGGTTTAAAAAGCATTTAGAATGACATTTTAAAATCACCACATTATTTTCTCTGTAGTTTCTTAATATTCCCAAATACAGGATCTATTACGTACAATGCACAGTATGTAAGAAGAGTCTCAGAAGCTGGAAAACATTTAAAAATATGCACCTGTTCTGAGACCTGCACATATACTTTTATTTTATTATACTTTTATATGTTTTTGAGCTGACAACCACCATTATTTTCATTACTCAACAAAATATGTCACAAAAAGCTGGAAGAAAAGCTTGCAGTTAATGTTTTTCACACGTTTTACAATAAAAAGTATCTTTTGCTCACCAAGGCTGCATTTATTTGATCATAAATACAGTAAAACCGTATTATTGTGAAATATTATTATAATTTAAAACAACTTTTCTACTTAAAGGTGCAATGTGTAAAATTTGGGAGGATCTATTGACAGAAATGCAATATAATATATATATAACTATGTTTTCAGTGGTGTATAAAGACCTTACATAATGAACCCTCTGATAGGCTGTTCAAACTTAACCTCACATAGTCCCTTCATTTTTATAACTTTTTATAACAAGCAATAGTTCATAATATTTGGTGGTCAAAATTATTGGCACCCTTGGTAAATATGATCAAAGATGACTATAAAAATAAATCTGCATTGTTTATTATTTTGATCTTTAATTAATACAATTAGCAAAAATCTAACCTTTCATTGAAGGAAAAGAATTGAAAGAATTGGGGGGGGGGCACAATTATTGGCAACCCTAGAATTTTTTAAAATATCGCTGAATTATATTCCCATTCATATTTACATTTTTTTTAGCACACCAGGGTGATCATGAACTTGAAATTGTCCAGCCATGACTTCATCCAGCCATAATCATTCATCACAATGAGTAAAACCAAAGAATATAGTTCTGATGTGCAGCAAAAGATTATTGAGCTTCACAAAATAGAAAGTGTCTGTAAGAAAATAGCTAAAGCATTGAAAATCCCCATTTCCACTATCAGGGCAATAATTGAGAAGTTCCAATCAACTAAAGATGTTACAAATCTGCCTGGAAGAGGACGTGTGTCTAAATCGTCCTAATATGAAGTGAGGAGGAAAGTTTGAGTGGCCAAAGACTCTCCATGGATCACAGCTGGAGAATTGCAGAGATTAGTTGAGTCTTGAATCTCAGAAAGCCAAAAAAAAAAAAAAAAAAGATCAAACAGCACCTACATCCCCACAAGTTGTTCGAGAGGGTTTCAAGAAAAATCTTCTGCTCTCATCCAGAAACAATCTCCAGCATATTCAGTTGTCAGACACGACTGGAACTTCAAATGGGACCGGCTTCTATGGTCAGATGAAACTAAAAAAAGAGCTTTTTGGCAGCAAACCCACCAGATGGGTTTGGTGCACACATGGATAAAAAGTACCCCATGCCCACGGTTAAATATACTGCTGGATCTTTAATGTTGTGGGCCTATTTTTCTGCTGGAGGTCCTGGACATCTTGTTCAGATATATGTTATCATGGATTCTATCAAATACCAACAGATAAAAAAATCAAAACCGGACTGCTTCTGCTAGAAATCCAATAATGGGCCGTGGTTGGATCAGGTCAATGATCCAAAACAAACATCAAAACCAACACAAAAATCTGTGACTGAGCACAAAATGAAGCTTCTGCAATGGCCATCCCAGTCCCCTGACCTGAACCGTAAAGAAAATGAGTGGAGTGAACTGAAGAGAAGAAGCACCAACATGGAACTGGGAATCTGAAGGATCTGGAGAGATTCAGTATGGAGGAATGGTCTCTGATCTTTTGTCAGGTGTTCTCCAAACTCATCAGGCATTATAGGTGAAGACTCAGAGCTGTTGTCTTGGCAAAAGGAGGTTGCAAAAAGTATTGAATAAAAGGGTGCCAATAATTGTGGCCAAAGTGTTTTGGAGAAAAACATATATTTTATAATGTGATTTTCCCCCACTTTCAATTCTTTTCCTTCAATGAAAGGTAAGATTTTTGCTAATATTATGAATTAAAGATCAAAAGGATAAACAATGCAGATTTATTTTTACAGTCATCTTTGATCATATTTACCAAGGGTGCCAATAATTCGGACCACCACTGTATATAAACCGTGGGCCCCCCTCCATGTCAAGTTGACATTTTGCGCCAGCATGTTTCTACAGCAGCCCTAAACGGACAAACACTCTGCAGAGTGCGTTTAGTCATTATGTTGTTGTTCTTCTAAATCGTTTGTGTTTTTAGAGGCAGCTTACATCGTCACTACGTTGAATACGCAAGAAGAAGAAGAAGTAGTAGTAGTAGTCATCTGGTTCATTATAAGCAGAGACCATTCTGTTAGAAGTAAGAAACCTCATTGCTTGACTGGCTAACGTACTCTTTGCCGTCTCAGATGACGACATCTTTGACTTATGTCGGCCAGACGGCCACCGTAGCTTCTCGATTTTCCTTTGAAAGGGGGAAGTGAGCTGTCGTCGGTTGCAGTTCGCAGCCTCACCACTAGATGCCGCTAAAATTTACACACTGCACCTTTAAATATGTTTTAAAATGTAATTTATTCCTGTGATAGCAAAACTTAATTTTCAGCATCATTACTCCAGTCTTCACTGTCACATGATCCTTCAGAAATCATTCTATTATGCTGATTTGGTGCTCAAGTTACATTTCTTTTTATTATCAATGTTGAAAACAGTTGTACTGCTTAATATTTTTGTGGAAACTGATATTTTTCTGGATTTTGGGGATTGGGGAGTGGGTTTTGAGAAGTACTTAAGTACTCCTGTTGCAAAAATAAAGACGTACCCATCACAACGACCCACCTACACTGATTTTGCTATAATACAGGAGCTGGAGCTCACAGCACAAAGTTTCTCTCTCGCTGAAAGATTCGGCTATACAGTTTCACTGCATGAACACACAAGTTCACTGAGAGGAGAGAACTTCACTCCTGATTATTATCACTGGAAACATTCTTAGTGGCTGCTAAAGCTGAAAACAGTGCGAAAGAATGACTGTAACATGGAAAAATCTGTGAGGGAAAAAAAGTTGTGCAATGCAATTCAGAAAGCCACAAATTTCCCCACAGTCAATGAGCTGGAATCTACCAGGTAAAAAATGTTGAACAAGTTTGCACAAGGCTAAAAAAAACTGTGCCTGAGGTGTACAAATGTGCCTCAATCTGAACCTTCCCCATTCAGGAAACCAAAATCTGATTTACTGCTAATCAATCACTTCAAACAAGAGCATTATTACTAAAGGTATTATAAGTGAAAACAATATTTGCAAAATTACTATCTAAAGTATATTCTGTTCAAATAATTGTATAGTTTAAGCCAGTTTCTGTAAACAATGCCCCAAAATAGTATTTGGACACTTAAATGATAATGATTGTTACTGCACTATATAACAAAACATCAAACCAACAACATTTATTTAAAAGAAATATAGCACAAACAAAAATATATTTAGACACTTTCTGGATGTCAAACATGTTATCGTGATGAACTACACTTATGGTTACTCTGCTAGGCCCCACAGAATAGCCTGTGAGAAACCTTTGTCCATCTAAAGAAAGTGCACTTACTAGGCTGCTGAATCATTGAGCTGATACTCTCGGGATCTGACGAAACACGTCTGCACTCCTTCATCCTTCCACAGCCGGCGAATGACCCCAGAGAGTTCAGGGGTCATGACCCCTTCCTCAGCAGTGCCGGCGAGCACAAAAAGCTGACGAGCATCATCCTGATGTTAAACAGAACAAAATCAGGAGACAAATCTGAAAACGGGTCTACTTAAATGATACTATGACACAAGCTGTCAATCAATTTCGATTCTGAATATGGAATTTGTTACTCGTAATTCTTTTGACTGATGAACTCATGAGTTTGTGAGTCTTTTTGACTGATTCATTACAATGTACCTCATAAGTTCATGAATCAAGCTACACTGGCTGTGTTGTATGTTTGTTTTTGTATGACAGGAATTAGAAATAGATTTTCTAATAGAAAGGGGGCCTATTATGCAAAATTAACTTTATATTGTTTTTGAACATAATTATGTGTCCGCAGTGTCTGTACACAACCACCCTATTTTGGTAAAAATCCATCCACTCCATTTGTTATTTTCCCCATAAATGTGAAACAGTGTCTCAAAATGAGCTGTTCAGGAATGTACTCCAATGTGACGTCACACTGAAACAGGCCCCGCCCATGACTGGTGATGAAATCTGCCCTATTAGCTTAGCTCCTCCCCAGTCCGCCATGTTTATCTCCTCATCAGAGCATTGAACTGCAGCATTCAAATAAGAAATTTATTCTCAAATAGGAAATATATTTCTTATTCTATTTTTCTTTTGTAGTTTGATTCATATTGACAGCATATGTAGCAGTAGGTACTGTATATTACGCTGCTGTAACTTTAATACACAGATCTAATATATACACATATGATGTCTTTCCCTGCCGTTTACATTCACATACATAACCGACTGCGTTTATAATAACGAAGTACTGCAATGTCACGTGAGCAAGAGGAAAGAGCTGTAAAGGCACAAGGTGCGTTCCATTCGACCGTAAGTGGACTGTGAAGTGGACTTCACAGGGTATTTCGCCATCTTAAGTGAAATTCCATTCCGAAGGGAGCGAACATGTTCAGTTCGAAGGGCACTGCGAACGGCATAGGGAATAAGGGAACATCGATACATCACTTCACAGGAAGTAGAGAGGTAAAATCACCCAACTGTCGTTGCGCACCGCGTCATCATTCAGAACTACGATGGAGCAAGGCCGTTGAAAGAGTTTTTAAACCGATGGAGGAATTTACGTTTCGAGTATTCATACATTTTGTTATTCTTATACGAACAAAAGTACGAATGGTTATGGCGATGAGTGTTACATTTGCATATTTTATTGTATGAATAGGCATGACAAAGTAAAAGTGTTGAAAAGCAGCTGAGGATCTTTCATTTTTATTTTATTTTATTTACCTCAGAAGTGTTTACTATGCTGCTGCGCATGGAAAAGAAAGTGCACGAGATGAGAACCAGACCATGGATTAAGAATACATTTATACAGTTAACCAAATGAGAATTTATTTTCATATGGCATGACAGTTAGCGCTTCAAATCTGTTAAGAGTCAATTTTAAACTCCAAAGTAAATTATAATATCTATTTATTAATGTTATATCATAATCTGCGCGACACTGTCTTTCATGACGTTTGCAGGGCGTTCCAAATGAGCGATTATTGTCAGTGAAGTCCACTTCAATGGATATACCGTGCTCAGGGAGTAGGGAGCAGTGAAAACTGCGTAGGGACCCTGTCGAATGGAACGCAGCTACAGTGCTATTCTGGATGGGGGGCAGGGAGCAGCAGCTCATTTGCATTTAAAGATACATGCTCCCACACAAAAATGCGCATTTACTACACGGTAAAATTAATTATCTGTGGGGTATTTTGAGCTGAAACTTCACAGACACATTCTGAGACTTATATTACATAAGGCATAATTAGGCCCCCTTTAAATAATGTTGTTTATTACTGTCTATATTGCTGTATATAAATAATTAAATATTCTTCCTTGTGTTCATTTGGTGAAAAACAGTGAGGAAAAACATCAGTACATTCTTACTGTATTTAGATATTGTGACCAATTATGGTAGTTCAAAGCATCATGGTTTTATAAATGATCAGAAATACATTTCCCTGGGAAGGCAAAAAAAATAAACATTTTTTCTCCCCCAAGTACTAAACTCAGACTGGGTTGTCCAGAGGGTTAATTTTGTAGACCCTGCTGTACTCAAATTCCAGCACTGTGCAGTCTAGATGAGAGAAGTAATAAATGATTGCTTGCTTATGGGTAATTCTGTGTGCATTTTTAATTTATGTATCTTACCGCTCTTGCAGGGTCCCCAAAGTCGATCTTTAAACGGCCCATGGCCCTGATAATGGCAATGATGGACTGGATAGTGTTGCTGTAAACCACGACTTTATACTGCTTGCACTCCTCATCTGAGTAACCATCTTCATGAATGATCCTAAAGTAAAACAAATCAGATGGGATAACTACATCTACGGCACATCAAACAAAACAATTAAATCAACAAAATCTAATAATAACTGCCAGCAGCGTTCCCTCTAGTCCAGGCTGTTCTGATTTTGATGTTGGTCCTCCACGGACCAAAACATTCAGTACAGAGAGCAAATCAAAATACATGTGATTTCTTGAATGGAACATAATCATTCATTTATAAACACATCTTAATATAAAATATTCATTATATACAATGATTTTATGTATAAAACAATATAATATGCAATTAATAAAAATAAAATCTAATAAATTATATATATTTATATAACTTTATATCCATCATATATAATGGTGGTCGAAGGGTCTGCTCAATTACAGTTTTTTTTTTTTTTTAACTAGAGGTAAAATTGACTGCAACTCATTCTTGCATATCACCACATCACAAGAAAAATATATGATTTAAAAAAAACAAAAACAAAAACAAAAAAAACACTCACTTCATTTGCTTAACTATTGTACTCTTCCCTGATTCCCCAGCACCTAAAAGAGGACAAACAACACAGAAAGTTGTTGATGAATTTGATATGGGAAAATCAATAAATGCAGTTTATTCGCCTGACCCCAAACATCACACGCTCAGGAGAAGGTCTACATTAGATGAATAGAAGCTTTCAACCTCTGCCTCCCACATCACAAGCCCAGCATGAGCTGCAGAACGAGCTCTCTATTTCGGGTTGCGCTTGCCATACGGTGATATTAAATGCCCTGAAGATGAAAGGGTTGTCTGATGTTAGTTCCCCCAGCCAAAGTGTTTGTTAGGACAGCAGGAGCTACGATAGGTGAGCTTTTTATAACCAAGTCAAATGACTCACTTAGATGGCTTATTAACCAACACACCAGAAAGAGATGTTTGTACAAACATGAGCAAACAGGCAAGTGGATGCATGGTGTGTACATACTGTAATCCAATGTTTTACTGTATTTCTCAGTTAGCGAGTGAAATGAATAACAGGAATAAATAGAACATATTTCACATTTATACGCAAATTAGCAGGTATGGCACAATGTTTTTAGCACATTTTGGATATGGAGTAACAGAGTTTGTCCTCTACAAAATACTTTTCCATTGGTTATCTGAGACATCACATCAAAATAAATAAGATTTGAACTTCAAATATTCTATGGCTTGGCTTGTCATTCTGGTGAAAAATTCAATCAATCAATCAATCAATCAATCAATCAATCAATGTTGTTTTATAAAGCACATTTAGGGTGCGTTCACACTTGTAGTTCGGTTCGTTTGGTTCATTTGGTCTGGACCAAAGAAGAAAAAAAAACATTTAGTCCTGGTCCGATTAGCGTTCAGATTGGCAATTTTATCACCGAACCAAAAGATACCGAACCTTAGGGCATAGGGATACATTCACAACGTGATTGGTCGGATTTTATGACGTATTGCCTATTTTGAGACGGAACTTACCGAACATCCAAAACAGTGCTGTTTTCTGAGGTAAATGCGCTCGTTGTGTGTGCGTAGCCTGCATGTGATGGTATTTTGGCCAGCTGGGAACTAGTGAGGAGCTTATAAAATGTGTAAAGTAGTCAAAACAGCGGCAGGAATCCATCCGTTACACACAGAAACGATCTGCTGCGTGGAGACGCACGTCTGATGGGCAAACTCGCGACTATGACAAGAAAAACCGACATGCGTGAGGATTCTGTCCATTAGGGTCTCAACTTCCTGTTTTTGGTTCGTTTACATGTATTTGGTCCGTGTTGCGTTCATATATCATTCGAACCGCACCAGAGTTCCTTTGGAAGCGGACCGAGACCCATCTTTTCAGGGTGCTTTCACACCTGCCTCATTTAGTTCGGTTGAATCGTACCAGAGTTCGTTTTCTCCTTTGGTGCGGTTCGTTTGGGCAGGTGTGAAAACAGCAATCGCACTCGGGTGCGCACTAAAAGCGGACCAAACAAGCGTACCGAGACCTGCTTGAAGAGGTGGTCTCGGTACGCTTTCAAACGAACTCTGGAGCGGTTCGCTTGAGATGTGAAAGCAATCGGACCCAGTTAACGGACCAACGAACCAAATGACATCATAATTCATAACGGAAAATGTGATATAAAAAGCGGTAGTGTCTGATTCTGTGAGTGAGCACATTATTTACCACAGATGTAAACCAACGAGCGCCGCTGTTGTGTTACTGCACTTCTCCGTGTGAGAATGCTGTCCCGACAAAGCCTTTTTCCTGCTCTGCTTCATTATAAAATGTAGTCTCTCTCGACACGCTGACAGGTCGCCTACTACACAGCGCTGGGAAACCAGAGACAGACCGAGAGAGAGAAAGAGCGCGCGTTTGAATTTGCCGCAGTATTAATATGAATGTAGTACGTTATATAATTTAACAGCGGGAAAGACGGCTACATTTATAAAGTGTTTGCGTGTGTCTCGACAGTTACAAATAAAGCCACAATAATCTCATGGAGCGAACTTGTCAATCGTTATTTTGATGGATGACGCAAAGAAAACTCTGACCAATAAGAGGGCAGTTTTACTCGCATGTGACTTGCCTAAACGCATTTTGGTACGCTTTGAAATGTTGCCATGTGAAAGCGAACCGAACCAAGAAGAAAATGCAACATTGTAACAAATGTAGTCCCTGTTTCGGAACAAAACAAGCGATCCATAGGTGTGAAAACGCCCTCAGTGGTCTCAGGCCGCTTGTTTGGCGCGCACCAGGGTTCGGATGGCAGCGTTCACATATGTTCAAATGAACCACACTAACCGAGCAATCGCACCAGGGTTTGTTTTAATCGAACCAAACATGACAAGTGTGAACGCACCCTTAGGGTTAGTGCGGTTCATTTGAACATATGTGAACGCTGCCATCCGAACCCTGGTGCGCACCAAACAAGCGGACCGAGACCGCTGAAAAGATGAGTCTCGGTCCGCTTCCAAACGAACTCTGGTGAGGTTCGAATGATATATGAACGCAACACGGACCAAAGACATGTAAATAAACCAAAAACGAGAAGACGAGACCCTAAAAAGGACAGAATCCTCACGCATGTCGGTTTTTCTTGTCATAGTCGCGAGTTTGCCCATCACAGGCATCAGACGCGCGTCTCCACGCAGCAGATTGTTTGTGTGTGACGGATGGATTCCCGCCGCTGTTTTGACTACTTTACTCATTTTATAAGCTCTTCACGAGTTCCCAGTTGGCCAAAATACCATCATATGCAGGCTATACACACACAACGAGTGCATTTACCTCAGCACACAGCATTGTTTTGGATGTTCGGTAAGTTTTGTCTCAAAATAGGCAATAGGCTACGTCATAAAATCCGACCAGTCAGGTTGTGAATGTATCCCTATGCCTTAAGGTTCGGTATCTTTTGGTTCGGTGTTAAAATTGCCAATCTGAACGCTAAGCGGACCAGGACTAAATGTTTTTTTTTCTTCTTTGGTCCGGACTAAATGAACCAAACGAACCGAACTACAAGTGTGAACGCACCCTTAAACACAACCAAGGTTGACCAAAATGCTGTACAATAAAAGAATGAATTAAAAGGGCACAAGACAGAGGAAAAATTGGTCAACTGTTCAATCTTCAGGATCATTTGTGCTGGTGGTTACATGCAGCAAATCTACTGTAAGATGCATTAAGGGTTAGATCAATAATGTCTGCTTCTGAGGTGTGGCTTACTGCCCTATTAGCCCAAATTTATGGCAGGGTGAGGGAATAACTGTGGGTCTTTGGGGCTAGAGAATCATGTGGAAAATTTCTTCTGAGCGTCTTGAACCGCAGGCATGCTGCAGATGAGAGACAGCCAAAACGTCCTGCCACGTCTGACGAGGTCTTGGCACAAGTAAAAGCTCAATGAATTATCAATGGCTGAGAGAAACTGCAAAAAAGTTGTCTTTAAAATTAGTCCTAGACTTGCCAAAGATTCTTGCCAAACAGAGAACACACAAACCTACTGACCTTTGTGATCAGCTAAGCAAGCCAGATCTAGGTTTTTTTTATTAGAGTAGTTCACCCAAAAAAGCTGACTCAGTTCAATTTCTGCACAAGTCATCAAAATTTGGTTATATGAACTGGATCAAATGATTCACTGTAGAGATTCAACAGCAAAAATTCACGAATCTGACATTATTACTTCTCTCATTACCTAAAATCAACAATATAATCTGACAACAATAGCATCATAGATTTTTCTTAATTAGATCAAAAGATGAAAGAAAAAAAACATTTAAATTGTATTATTTATTATTTCAAAAAGGTACCTCATAAAACCTTTTTCATTACACATACAGTATATGTTGCATAGTAAAATAAACACGCAATTTGGTCCAAATAAATATATAAATAAAGTCCAAAACCATTGCGCAAATGATGTTGGGCTCATATAGGCTAACACTGTATGGCTTTATCGCTAAGCTAACAAGCTAATTAGCTTACTCATTTCACTGATTTATGATCAGCCAAAGTCAATGTAATCATTCACTGCACATGAACTGGATGCTAGATCAGAACTTCCACACTTTTCCCTAACTGCAACTCTGGAGCGAGAGCCACACACGGTCTGGATTCTGCCCAAGCATCAGGTCTCGCACCGGGACTGTGCAGCACAGCCACAGAATCTCCACATACACATCTGTGAACGCTTTGAATGGGTGTGTGAATGGCTTACTCCTGCTGTAATTATATAGTTAGTTACAGTGGCATGTGCAGTGTGGTTAAGATCACCACTATTATCAACCCCAGCTGAGCAGAATCATGCTTTATGATTTATTTTCCTTTAGCTCTTTATTTTTCTTTTTCAACAGTGCAGGTTTACATAGAGCAGTGAGCAAACAGACACCAGAGGCCAAACCCCCTACTGAGCAATATCCTCCTGTGGTATAGTCATGGTGTTATCAAACAGAAACTAATTTAACATTGAGACATCTTCCCCAATTCTTTTCGAAACTAACAGTTGTTTAAGAGAGGGTTCATCTCAAAAATGAAAGATCTGTCATTATTTTCTCAACCTTGTTCATGTGGAAAACAAAAGGATATTTATTTAAATCTTTACACAGCTCTTTTTCATACAGGAACCTTTGCAGTGACCTGTGTGACCATTTGAGAGACCCCTTCCTAAAATATAAATGCAGCTACATATTTTCATATTTTAAAAACCTAACTATACTATGTGAGAAAAATATTAAGTGTGCTAATCTGTGTTTTTCAGTATAGAGAATTGTCATGGGTGAACTATTCCTATAGACAGTCAAACTGTACAGCACACATGTGAAACAAAATGAATAAGACAATATTCAGCGTTATTTTAGTGCTATTTATATACTATTTTAGTATTTATTAATATTTTGATTTAGCTTTTATTTTTATATTTTCAGTTTTCATTTATTTTATATCTCTATTTAGCTTTAATTTATTTGTTTAGGTCAGTTGTAGAGTAATTGTAGTACTGTAACTTGTATGTTCTGTTTAAGTTTTGTTTTCACTGTGTTTCCTGTTGTGGTTTGCCTGTGTTCTTTGTGCCCTAATTAGTTACTGATTTAATTCACCTGTTCGTACTTATTTTGATTACTCTCCCTGTGCATTTAAACCCAGAGTTCTGTCAGTTTATTTGCCCGGTATCGTCTAATTTTAATGTGGATGTTTATGTTCTCTCCAGCGATCTCCTGAGTGTTCTGTGTAGATTTAATAAAGACAATTTTCGTTCCCTATTCCTTTCATCATGTGCATTTATTACATGGTGACAGAATACCGCACCCTAATAAAGGACTTTTGTGGCATTTTTCTTTCTTTCTTTTTTCCTCTCCACCCTCACATATGGACCTACCCACACTGATAAAAATGATTCTGTGAAGTGAATACTGCAGAAAAACAAATGCAATTTCAACATGAAAAAGTAAATTCAATATTAGTACTCAATTATAAATATAAAATTAGGTAAAACCTACTCAACTTTTCTGAATACTGGTGTTCCCATCATGCACTGGGGTATGAATAATTAATAAGGTTGATTTTTTTTTTTTTTTTTTTGCTGTTCCAGCTGTATTTACACTTTTTTCATTTTTTTCACATTTTATCATTACTTTTGGTGTTATGCTTAGTAACTTGTGATTTTGTGACATCTAGAGTTCATTTTCTACTCAAAATGACACTATCTATCGAATGTTACCATCTTTGTGTATTGTTTACCAAGTATTGAAGTCTCTGTGTTCAGGTGAGTGCTGCATTACTTCTATTATGTAGATATGTGGCCTGTTGCACAAAGCCGGTTTCAGTTTCTGCCCAGGTAAGTTCAAGATTAGTTTAAGTAAACTCTGTTTTTTCGGGCTTATGAAGGTGGATTGGTTTTTAGCTGGTTTCATTGCTATGGTAACTTATGCTACATGGCTAACCTGCTCTGGAGCAGGGTTATTCTGGGTTAGAGATCA
Organism: Megalobrama amblycephala; assembly: GCF_018812025.1. NCBI lineage: Eukaryota > Metazoa > Chordata > Actinopteri > Cypriniformes > Xenocyprididae > Megalobrama > Megalobrama amblycephala. The sequence continues at coordinate 24,619,012 of NC_063055.1, read as the reverse complement.
CAAACTCAAACTGGACCAATCAGCTGTGAGTAAAGCGACACATATCTGATGCAATAAAGCCACTCCCCCTGTAACTCTCGCTCTAAATTAAAGCAGTTTATAGTGAAAACATTTTGGAGACAAAATTGCTTATCTTTTGCTGCTAATTATTTATTATTTTTATATTATATGAATTAATTATGTATAATTCATATAATAATATATTCATATAACTATTATATTACTTCACAATTAATATTAAACTTGCTTTTAAATTGATATAAATGTAATACATGCATCAATATATAGAGCTTTTAAACAAATTAGGCTTATGTGTATTCATTTGAGCTCTTTGTGAATCTAATATAAATTATTAGGCATATTTCTTTGATTCACATGCATTGATATAGTCAGAAAGAAAATTTTCGGCTGCCTTCTCAAACTTTCACTGCAGCAGTGTTTATTCCTGCCTTGTAAATGCATTTAATTTCATGATATTTTTCTTAACGATCCAATCTTTCGAAGAGAAGTGAATTGCGCAGCTCTCTCACAAGAAGTGAATCAAACGGACGCTCTGCATATTCCGTGTGATTGGCTGTTTGCCGCACGTGTCACACTTTCAGGTGCACACGCTTCAGAGTTAATCGCAAACTCTGGATTAAACCTGAGTTGACAGAGAAAGTTTATACCGAGCGTTGTGCAACATCTGATCCTGATCTTAACCAGTTTGGATGTATCTGGATTTTGTCAACTCTAAACCTACTCTGAAACTCAGAGTTTGTTCAACTAGCTTCATGCAACAGGCCAATGGTGTCTACATGTTATCTATTGTATTATTTACTTCAATGTTTCTAAGTTAAAGCATACACTTTAAAAGCATGGTTTAATACAGTAATACAGATTTAAAACAGTCCTTGAGAGGATTTTGGTGCATTTTGTGGAGTGGGTGCTGGTGAACAAGGGATCTGCATTCACCATCTGCCCACCAGAGGACATCATCAGCTCCACTCCAGACCCAAAGCCCAGCCAGCAATCACCCCTATGCATGGACATGATGCCAGAGCCCACCGCAGACGGAGGGCTAGAGCCTGCCGCGATCACAACGCCTGCAGTCAGGACTGAGCCAAGGATCGTCCCAGAACCCGAGTCCGATGGATCATCTGACCAAGTGTGTGAGCCGGCAACATCATGTGTTGCTGTGGGATTACTTGCGGAATTTGAGGGAATGGAGGAAGACCCCACCCACACTCCCACCACTGAGGGTGAGCTGAAGCTGATTAATCTCCCACCCCCGCTGTTCCCATCAAACTCAAAGTCTCTTCTTCCCCTTGCTGGTTCTGCCCAGTTCGAAGTCTCCTGTGTCTCCAGAGTTCCCACCCAGCCTCCCTCTCCTACCTCCTCTTCCAAATTCAGCTAGTTCCTTTCAGTCCGCTGGTTCCCTTCAGTTCCACGGTTCCTCCTCTGACTCTGTTGTGTGGATTTGCCTTGGGTCTTCCGGTCTCTAGATCCACCTCTAGCTGTCGATCCCGTCTTAACTCCTCCCTCCTTTGGCTCCACCTGCGACCACTGTCCTTATGGCTCCACCGGGCTCCCTCGTCCCTCTGGCTCCACCTTGGTCAGACATCGCTCTGCCTGCGCCACAGACTTACAGGCCTTCAGCTATACTTCGTCCCTCCACCCCTTTGGCTCCGTTGGGCTCCACCATCCCTCCAGCTCAGCCTTGGCCTCCAGAACCTTTGGCTCTTAGATCTCGCTGGCTCTTCATCTGCGCACAGGTCTCCTTTTCCATCTGCACCATTTCCGTCCATCATCCCCCTGGTGTCGGCAACCAAATCACCACCATTGCTCCTCCATCCCTCAACTTTGCCATAGGCCATCATCCTCCTCCAAAGCTCACTTTTTGCCTGTGTTTTTTGTGCCTTAATTAGTTACTGATTTAATTCACCTTTTCGTATTTATTTTGATTACTCTCCCTGTGCATTTAGACCCAGAGTTCTGTCAGTTCATTTGTCCGGTATCATCTAAGTTTAATGTTGTTGTTTGTTTTCTCCAGCGATCTTGTTCTGTGTAGATTTAATAAAGACCACTTTTGTTCCCTATTCCTTTCGTCGTGCATGTTCATTACAGCCACCCATGACAAGTACCTGTGTTCAACCTATTTTATTTCAGTTAGTTGCCAAGATAAATTTCCAATTTTTTGTTTAAATTTTGGGCCTGGTTTCACAGACAGGGATTAGCTTAAACCAGGATTAGGTCTTAGTTCAATTAGGATATTTAAGTAGCTTTTATAAACGTACACTAGAAAAAAAACATCACTGGTGCTCATCTTGAGACAAAACAATGGCACTGACATTTTTATGTCAGTACAAGTTGCTTTCAGTTAAAACAGCTCAAGCAGGCATTTTAGTCTAGGACTATCTTAAGCCTTGTCTGTGAAACCAGGGGTTGAAGTTTAGGTTTTTTTAATCTAAAATTTATATTTTATTTTAAAAAAATTCAATTAAATGATTTTCAATTAAACAATTTTGTATTGCTTTAGTTATAGTTAATAACAACACTGATATATTCAGTTGTGTGGAATAGAAAGAGAAGCTATTTTGAGAAATGTCTGTTTATTGTCTATTAAATGGAAGTCAGTAGCCTCCAATGTAGTTTGGTTCTTAATTTATCAAAATATCTTCGTTTGTGTTTCGCAGAAGAAAAAAGTTAGACAGGTTTGGAATGATATGAAGGAGGGTAAATGACAGAATTTTCATTTCTGGGTGGAGTATCCCTTTAAACAGACCACTTGAATTGCAGTTCAGCCAGAAGCAATAGTATAGTCATCATAGCCTAATGCCCCTGAATCTGCTGATGTCAGGAAAGCCACAGTGAACACAAAGAAAAATCCACAAGTGAGTTCCCACAATGTGATTAAGCTCATTGTCCAGTGCTAATTACAACTCAGCCATAGTCAACTCTGCTAGACAGTTGCAATCATCTTGCCTACAGGGATGTAGCTATGCTGTCTAAACTTGCTGTTAAAAGTACTACTCAATAAAATTGTGGCAACAAATTACAAGCAATATTATAATTAAATTCAACATATAAGAATTGAGTTAGAATTAATCAAATTAATTCCTTAAATGTCAACCATTTAAAATGTGTAAAATTAGCAAACACCATTACAAAAACCCCAAACTGACATAAAAAGCAAAGAGTCAAACTGCCCAACTACGCGAAACACTAATCACAATAACGGTGACCAAATATTTTCAATAAAATCAACATCAACATCTAAACCTCTGTTAATTATTGTGTGTTTCTCTTTCCTTCAGTGATTGTGCTTGTTATCATCAGGTGTATTCAGTGTTGGCAATAAAAAATAAAGAGTTCTTTTAATTTGATTAATTCTAACTCAATAATAATATTGCTTGTAATCTGTTGTAAAAAGCATTACTTTTTACAGTGCAGCAGTTTTAAAACAGCGAGAGCACATAAAAATTATTTGGTAATTCAGAATGACTCTCAGAACTTGCCGTCCTTGGACAGTTCTTTCAGAGCGGCTTTTATTTATGAAGCCCATTCTGTGATTAACGGAGCATGTAATATTCGGCTCATTGAAATGCTCGCCCCACTTCCAGCATACTTCTGCATTCAGAGTAAAAAGCCAAACCCCCTCACATGCCCCAATGCACGATTTAAATACCAAGAGGGGAAGGGTTTCATAACTTGAGAGAAAAAAAAAGAGACAAAAAAAGAGAGGGTTTTTCATGCACACGAAGACTTGATGACCCGCTGACAAGAATACTATCTTGGATACTGTCTGCTGTCATCTAACTTGTTTGAGATTTAAAAATGAAAACATTACATATGACAATATCACCAACAGACAAAGTGATCATAACTTTTGATTCTGCAATGGTTTTTAACCTGTTTCGACAATAGAATCTGCATGCAGAAGAATATCCCAGTCCAAAAGAAATACCATCCCACACAAAAATCACAGATGTCATTCCATATTTGACCACTCCTCTCAGAAACCACAGTATGGTTTGCTCAGAGAAACTACCTCCCTGTCTGTCACAAGGCACTTGCTACTTTATGGGAATGTCCATTTACATTAATTCATTTAGCACTTTTATCCAAAGCAATCCACAAATAACACAAACAGAAGTGATTAACACAACTAAAAGTTTAAAAATGTAAATTAAAAATATCTGTGAGAGCTGTCTAGTACTATGCACCATCTACTGTACACTAGCGGACTACCTGCTTCAGTTAATATCTATAGGGTGCATCTGTCCATGAAAATTAGTATGCAACCAATAAAGTTTCCAAAAACAAACAGACAGACCAGTATTTTGTCTCTCTAATGGTCTAAAAAAACCCATTATCTTCTGCATTCCATCACGCTTTGATAGCTGGAATTGTGCCACAATCACACCATTACTTTCCGCTATTTTCCTCCATCACTGCTGTGATTCCAGGGTGTGTGAGCATGGGTTTGGTTATCATGTCACACAGAGCAACCAAATGCTGTAGGTTAAATATGGTAGTAAAATGTAATGCTCATTGGATGTTTTGGGACACCGGGGAGGATTTCCACGGGGAAACATGTTTTGACAGCACACTGAGCCAAGACTAGTACAAACACAACACTTTCTCTCAATCCACTGTTATTACATGAAAACAGGTTTGAATAATATTCAACAGGTTGTCGACACTCTGCAAAATATTTCAGCATATCACAGCTGAATACTTAAATTGTATTGCTGCCTTTAATTTGAACGTGAATATATACAGTTATAAGTTCATTTCACTTTTTTGGACAGCTTTGATTGAAGACAATCGAGTTGAAGCTCCGAAAGCGAATAAAATAGAGACATGACAGAAAAAATACACATTGTACTTGCAACATAGCATTCATTATTTATCACAGGCATTAAGAAAGTCTACTGTATATCATACCGAGCAGCAGTAGTTTGACTTCTCTGGATGCTTTCTCTCCGTCCTCTCGCAGGTTCCGATCAATCATCTTACTCCTCTCCATCGCTTCTTTATCCTCGGCACTTAACGTGCAACCCATTTTTCAAAACGTTTATAAAACAATTAATAAAAACCTTTAAAACTGAACGCTGCGGTAATTTTCCTAGAGCTTGAAGAATAACGAAGCCAAAGAGAGAAAAAGGCGTTGGCAGGTTTGCACGTGATGCTACGAGCGTACGAAAACAGATCCTTTAAAACATTAAACCGCGGCTCTGATAACATGGAGCTTCTACTGGACCGCGACCCACTGCAACTACATTGGCTGGGACAGCGCAAATTAAGGACCCAAATCCAGACACACAGAAAGATAATGTTTTCGTGACTAAAAAGTTTCCACCGATGAGGTTCTGCGGTCTGTTGTGAACGCCAGTTTAAGTTTTTTTCGCCAAAACGGTATCCAAGACTGTATCCAAAACATGTAGCTAAATATTTCGAAGTGGATCACAGTGGTGCTGTTCACGAATCGGCGTTTTTAAACGAATCTTTTAAATGAACGAATCCTGGTTCACTTCCATGCACTGAATCAAATGTTTCGTTCGCTTTGAATCTCTGACTGCTTTTCTAGACTGACACGCGAACCAACGGAAATAGACTGCGGCTTGTGACGGAGCAATATTATTGGTTGGGCCTATTGAACGAACACGCCCATTTTACTAAACGATTCAGTTTTGAGTTTGAATCATGGTTTGAACGAAAGTCGGAGCGGCAGAATCGAAAATGATCTCATTTGTTATTAAGTCAAATTTAAACTGAGACATGTCGTTGTTGAACGAGGATCTCATTATTAGTGTGTAAAAAAGACTGATATAAACAATTAAAATGATGTAAAAGATAAACTTTTAGTAGATTTGTAGTCACGAAAATTTTAATAAAAAAAGAATGGTCGTTTCAGTCTTCAACACTCTAAAAAATGCTGGGGTTAAAAACAGCCCAAGTTGGGTTGAAAATGGACAAACCCAGCGATTGGGTAGTTTTGAACGAGCGGTTGGGTTAAATGTTTGCTGGGCAGTTTTATTTAACCCAATATTGTTTAAATATTACTATATGGCTGGATTAAAATGAACCCAAAATAGGTTGGAAATTAAATATCAGACACAATTACTAGAGGCAACAATAATAATTAAAGGTGAACATTTATTAAAAAGCAATTTAATGAATGTTTATTGTTTAATTATTATTCAATAAACGTATTAATAAATGTTCATTCATTAAACTTATTAATAAATGTTAAATTCCAACATATTTTGGGTTCATTTTAAGCAAGCAATACAGCAATTTTTAAACAATAGTTGAGTTAAAACTACCCAGCAGGTTGGGCAAACATTTAAAGGATTAGTTCTCTTTCAAATGAAAATTAGCCCAGCTTTACTCACCCTCAAGCTTAGGTGTATATGACTTTCTTTTTTCTGATGAACATAATCGAAGAAATATTAATAAATATCCTGACGCATCTGAGCTTTATAATGGCAGTGAATAGGGTTCAACGAGTATGAGCTGAAGAAAAAGTTTCCATCCATCATAAATATGTGCTCCACGCGGGTTAATAAAGGCCTTCTGAAGCGAAGCGATGCGTTTGTGTAAAAAAAATCCATATTTAAACAAGTTATGAAGTAAAATAGCTTCCGCCAGACTGCGTTCCGTATTCTGAAAGTGTAAATCTCTTGCAGTTCACAAAGTTTACCCTACATCATGCGTGACGCTAGTTTACACTTTCTTCGTAACGTGTATAAGGAAGGTGGTCTGGTGGAAGGCCTTTATTAATCCTCTGGAGCACATATTTATGATGGATGGATGAGGATGGAAGCTTTTTCTTCAGCTCATACTCATGAACCCTATTCACTGCCATTATAAAGCCTAGATGCTTCAGGATATTTCTTTGATTATGTTCATCAGAAAGAAGAAAGTCATATACACCTAGGATCAGGGTGTGAATTACGGGAATTTACAGTAGATTTGTTTGTTACATCATAGTCATTTACTTTTATGCGTATAGTTTGCAGGGTTAGCATTATAACCAATCATACACATTTTGGTGAGTTTAGGAATGCAGTGTCCAATCAGAGGCGTTGTGATTAGTCACCACGCAAATGCCGGTGTCATGAGGGTTGCTCGCGCTCACTGACTGAATTCTGAATCTGAACTCACGTGAATTCTCTTTTATCATCACAAACAACAAAATGCAAAAAAGATGCAAGTAAGAGATTCATTTTGCAGTATAGAGAGTTTCAGAGGTTATATCAAGAGTTTTTGCGAATGTGCATAACTCACATTAGACTGAAGTCAAGGACTGCTTAGGTGTTCTTTGATCATTTTTTTAAATGTAATGGCTATATTCCTAGTTTGAAAAAGCGTTTGTTTTTTCTTATGCTACTGAAATAATCAATGTTAGGTCTTCTTTTACTAATCTGTAAAAAAGCAATAACCAAATTCATTACAGTTCTTGGCTCGTTTTGTCTGTAGCCAGAATGTGATGCTTTTTCTCAACCAAAAAACTTTGCAACTGGTTAAAAAGGTCGATTCAAGATAGATTTTAATAAGGTAATTATAAAAACTGGCTCCTACAAAAGGAAAAAAAAGTGTATGTATGTAATATATGTAAATTATATACATATGCCCCCCTCCCAAAAAAAAAAAAAAAATCATTGACCCCCCCCTGAAGGACATTGTGTAATTCGCACCCTGCCTAGAATGGCCTGAGGGTGAGTAAATATTGGGCTAATTTTCATTTGAAAGTGAACTAATCCTTTAAGGCCCTACATTTGGATAAATCTACTACACTATATTAGATGCAAGAGCGCCCCCACAGACTTTTCGCAAAATGATTAAATCGCTGCAAAATGAATTAGATAAAGTATTGCTGAACATTTTAGTTATTTAGCTATTGGTCTTTTAAAATGGACTGATTGTAACCAACAGAATAGTTTCAGTATGACTTTTGTTTAAAATTTGAATCATTTATAAATCAAACTAACATGCCATCCCAGTGCATGTTTACAGACAAAAACAAACTTCTGCATTGTTGTTTTGTAAAGTGATGCAGCAGGTTATGATAAGGGTCTTTTGCTCATGAACGCACTCCCTTAGCCAGAGAAATGTCACAGAGGATAAGTTACCATGGAAACAGAAAGTCCCACAGTGGTTGAGAATAAAGCCTGTGTTCCACCACTAAATCACAGTTGAGCCGAGTCTGGATTTGTTTAGTCTCACTGTGGATCTCAGACTTAAGGACAGGAATGTTCCTATACCTGACATCAAATCCAACACACTGATACTTTTAGATGCATATTGTTGTGTCGTACAAACATCACACATATCCCAAAATGAGCAGTATTGCTTTTAAGGCCATTTGAACTGGGATCCATTAATTAATCCCCCACCCCTGTCTAAGATCACATCAAATCTGGCTACTGATAATTTATTAATCTATTCGTCTAGTAGGTGATACCACCAATTGAGCTTTACCACTGTAATTGATCTGGTATAAATAATGTATACAGCTTTCAAAACTCCCATTATTACTTCTATTACTGATTCATTCTGGCCTACATTTTGATACTATATCAATTGAAACCTATTACATTATGATACCAAGATTTCAGTTCAGTTGGAACAGTAATTGTAATGAAGCCATTATCTTTTTGTAGTACAATCCAAAACAACTATTGAAAACTCTTTGGGTGGAGCGATATGAGAGAACGCACAAACTGATCTCTAATCAGCATCGAGGAGCAACCTCCCCCAGTGCTGCAAATGACTTCACAAAGCTCTCAACACCTTCATCTCTCAGCAGAGCTAAAAGGTCAGGTTGTTTGAACTTCACCACTAGGGGCCTCCCTCTTACTTACCAAACATCAAAGTACATTGATGTGAGTCGCACTGATGTGTGTGTCTGCATTTGTTTGTGTGTGCGTGCGAGTATATATATATTTACTCACATCCACACGTGAAATAGTGAATGTTTTCATCGTCAGGACTCTCAGCACAGTATTTCTTGATAATGGCCTTTGCCCTCCTAAATAATGTTTTGTTATCTTTAGTCCTTTTCTGTCAAGATGAGTTTACCGAGTTATTTCGAGATGTCCTCCAAGGCAGTTATTAATAGTGAAACAGCATTAACATGTGATTGTGATAGTATTGTTCTCTTTCATACAGCCAAAAGTCTAGAAGGTAAATCAAAATGTATACAATTATTAATGTCAATAAACCAAATTCTAATATATAAAACACTAATATAGTCACTAATATTGTGACCCTGGACCACAAAACCAGTCATAACTATTTGAAAATCTGGAATCTGAGGGTGCAAAAAAAAAAAAAAAAATCAAAATATTGAGAATATCACCTTTAAATTTATTCAAATTAAGTCCTTAGCAATGCATATCCACTCACAAAAATAATTTTTTGATATTTATGGTAGGAAATTTGCAAAATATCTTAATGGAACATGATCTTTATTTAATATCCTAATGATTTTTGGCATAAAAGAAAAATCAATAATTTTGACCCATACAATGTAGTTTGTACGCTTTTGCTACAAATATACCCATGCGACTTATGACTGGTTTTGTGGTCCAGGGTCACATATAGTTGGGGTCTGTACGATTTTTTGGTAGCACTTTATTTTACAGTACGTGTACTTTCCTGGTACATATAATTATGTTGTACATACAGGTAAAAGAGTGGTAACACAAGGTAGTTACCTGACATATACATGGAAACTAATAAAAAACACTGCTGTACTTTCCAATGGTACATACATGGTAATTACATTGTACCTATAGACAAGTGTTGGGTAATAACAGGTGCTTACTTATAGTGTCCGTATATGGTAACTATACAGACACATTACTGTACTTACTAATGGTATGTACATGGTAATGTAGTACTTACAGACAAGTGTGGGTAATAACAGGCACTTATGTGTGGCAACTAGTAAGACACATTAATGTACTTACTAATGGTATATACATGGTAATATGTTGTACTCACGGACAAGTGTGGACACACATAACGGACACTTATACAGTGTGTGCATGTTAACAACAGTACAAAACAGAGGCTTACCAAATAGTGTTTTCTTACTGATGCCATTCAAAAAAACAAAATTCTCAAGAAATAAAGTAATTGTTTTGCTGCACTGGGTTTATTGGGTGTTTTATGCACTGTTAATGCTAAATTGCTCTTCACAATAGTGCATCTTATTTTGCAGTCCTTACTAGTTAGTATGCTTAAGCTTATTATTACAAAGGTTAAAGAGCTGGTAATTCCTATGTAATGTTTATGTACAAGGGTGCACTTTATTTTACAGTCCTTTTCCATACTTACTATAGGGTGACCAAACGTCCTGTTTTCCCAGGACATGTCCTGTTTTCACGTCCTGTCCTGGCCGTCCTGGTTGTTTTTTATAAAGTGATGAAAATGTCCTGGTTTTCATTGTTTTTCATTGGGCCATTAAATTTACCGGTGTTACGAGATTTTCGGTTTCCGAAGGCGGAGCATATATGAATATTAATGAGTTAATATTCATATATTAATAATGCACGTGCAACTGAGAATATTAGTTCAGATTGTATCTCAAGACATTAGTGGATTCATTAGTGGATCTCAGCGTCGCGGCTGACTTATGCCTAAACTACAGTTGTTTACTTCTAGGTAACAGTTTATAATGTTTTCATTAGTACGATTTGTGCAGTCGTCTGTAACTGAATAACAGATACTTCGTGTAACGGCAGAGAAACCTTCAGCTATCTATCGTCTACAATGAGTTCAGCTCGTTGTGCTCTTCCTTTGTACCTTGCTGGGAAAGATCAGCTCTACAGCAAAATATAGATGGGCAAACAAGGAGGATGAGGAAGAAAAACAGGATGAAGAGGAAAACGAGGATGAAGAAGAAAACTAAAGATATAGATATTTGTGTCTTTGGTTATAGATTGTATTTTGTAATATAACAATTTTCTATCCATACAGAGGAGGCATAGGCCTACTTTAAATGTATTGAAATTATAAGGCATCTTTGAGTACATTTCGAGTATCATTTGAGTATCTCGTTGCCGGGCCGAGTGTCCTGGTTTTTGGTAATCAAAATATGGTCACCCTGACTTACTATGAATGTACTAGTGAATATACCAAATAGTTCATGTGTAAGTTACACCTGTGGCCGGTTGCATAAACTTAGCCACTTAACTGTGACTTAAAATCTAGTTTGACCAACTAGCACTTAGTTAGGGCTAATCAGTCTTACTTTTCTGATTAGACTGATCTACCTTTTTATGTAACTGACTTTACAAAGTTATTGAAGAAAAAAATAGATGACTTTAGTTTTAAGACTAGTCTAAGCAGTTTATGCAACTGGCCACTGGTAAGAGCTGGTAATTCCTATGTAATGATTATGTACAAGGATGCACTTTATTTTACAGTCCTATTTCCATGTACTTACTATGAATGTACTAGTTAGTTAATGTGTAAGTTATACATTACTTAGGTTGGGGGGGGGGGGGGGGGGACCTGTTATTACCCACAATTGTCCGTAAGTACTACGTAGTTACAATGTACATACCGTTAGTAAATACAGTAATGTGTCTGTTAGTTACCATATACGGACACTATAAGTAAGCACCTGTTATTACCCAACACTTGTCTATAGGTACAAAGTAATTACCATGTATGTACCATTGGAAAGTACAGCAGTGTTTTTTATTAGTTTCCATGTACATACATGTCAGGTAAGTACCTTGTGTTACCTGTATGTACAACATAATTACTACATATGTACCAGGAAAGTACACTTACTGTAAAATAAAGTGCTACTGATTTTTTTGTAAGTCTCTTTTGCTGACTAAAGCTGCATTTATTTGATTTAAAAATACAATAAAAGCTGAAATATTGTGAAATATTATTACAATTTAAAATAACTCTTTTCTATTGTAATATATTTTAAAATGTAATTTATTCCTGTGATGGGAAAGCAAAATTTTCAGCATCATTACTCCAGTCTTCAATGTCACATGATCCTTCAGAAATCATTCTAATATGATTTGGTGCTCAAGAAACATTTATTATCAACGTTGAAAAAAAGTTGTGTTGCTTAATATTTTTGTGGAAACCATGATACATTTTGTTCAGGATTCTGTAGTAAATAAAGGTATTAAAAAAATCCTGCTGACCCCAATTTTTAATTTTAATTACATTTTAGTTGCTTTTGCTACTTTTTTTGACTCATCTTTGTTACTTTTCTCTCCTCTCTATTTCATCAAAACAACAGCCAGTGCTAATGACATTACAAGGGAAAATTAGAAACCTTGTGTCTTTACTGCCTTTCACCTCAAACTCTCAAAACAGCTACCACCAAAATACCACCACAGAAGTTATATGTTTTATGTTTACTGTTGTATGCTGAGGCCACAGCAAGCTCATTCTGCTTATGGCAAAACACAGCAGCACTGCACTGACACAGGAGTTTACCCATAAACAGAAGGCCATTGACAGTGAGAGGAGTCTTGTCTGCATAACAAGAACGACAAAGAAACAAAACAGCTTCTTTTAATTATGCAAGAGACTGCTGAGAATTTCATTCTTTGGCAGAAATTGAAATGTATCTCAGACAAACTTCATGTTACAAACTTGATGATACAAAAAAGGCTTTCACACTTTTTCATTCCTTAAAAAGTTGTGTTTTAGTGGTCAAGGTACTTCAAATAACACAATAGAATTACCATGCAACATGTCCAAATTTGTTTGTGTACCATGTCCAAAAAACATTTTTAATGATTTATCAACATTAAAACAGAATAGCTACATTACAATTTTGATTATATAAAACAAGGAATGTATGCATATTACACTATATCTTCTCTCAAACTCTGATATTTAGCATACGCAACCATTCTGTTTTTGAGTCAGCTGGACTTTCTTATGGCCCATAGAGAGATATGAAGTGCCATCATCATCTTTTACCAATATTGAAGAACCCATCTGATGTGAAACCTGTTAATGAGTGAAATAGCCTAACGCAGAAGTAGTACAATCTTCATCACATATGAAATAAAAAATAATAACAGCAGTATTGCTATCTGATGGGAGTGGGTGGAGAAGTACAAAATCTCAAAGGACATCTGTAGTGGCACATGTTTGCAGCTGACCCGATTGTTAACCTCTTGTCAGAGACTATCTGATTGTCCCCCGCCATTTTGTGGATCAGGTGCTTCACCAAGCCAGAGGCCCCGGGGTGGAAGCCGCCATCTTCATGTCACAAGGTGTGGAAAATGTGACTGAATAAACCGAGGCAGTTTTTACTCTCTGGAAACACATTTAACTTTTTTTCCCAACCTGAGATTGCATCTCTACGGCTGATTAGCAAGGCTTGCTGTATGAATGTGCATCTTGATGAACTCTCAGAACATTTACAATTTTGGAATTTATCAAATTCTGTTAAGAGTTGTTCATTTGCGTGCCCTTCATTGTTCAAATGACCAGAATACACGTGTATTTGTTCTCTTCTGGATTTGTGATTGTGAATACTTTCCGATTTGTCTGAATATACAGTACTGTTAAAAAGTTTGGGGTCAGCAATTTGAAATTAATACTTTTATTCAGCAAGGACACATTAAATTAATCAAAAGTGACAGTAAAGACATTAATGTTACAAAAGCATCAAATAAATGGTTATTTTGAACTTTCTATTCAATAAGGAGTGCTAAAAAATTTATCATGGTTTCCATAAAAATATTAGGCAGCACAACTGTTTTCAACATTGATATTTATAAGAAAAGTTTCTTGAGCATCAAATAAAAAAATCAGTTGTAATTTTAATATTATTTCACAATATTACTGTTTTTAAATAATACAAAAAAAATCTAATTAAAAATCAAATAAATGCAGCTTTAATGAGCGTAAGAGATTTCTTTCAAAAACATTTTTTAAAATCGTACCATCCCCAAACTTTTGAACAATGAAAGTCCTTGTACACCACCACCACCACAGACTATACATGTTTCAAGGTTTTTTTTAATTCATTTTTGAGGAAAAAAAAAAAAATTCAAAATATGACATTGCGGACAGCCATAATTTTATGGCAACTAAAGAATTAGAATCTACCCACCACACAAACAACCTTGGTTCAATATTAGTGCATGCTCCAAATTTTGTTGTTACAATACTGAATTATTAACCAATTTTATACTCATTTGTTGTCTGAATTAACATTAGGAGCTCTAAAAATTTGTAACATCAACCACTTGCGGTTCATACCACTTTTTGAATACAGATTCCACGTCACAATGTTGCTTCCATGTTGCTTCCATGTTGGACAAATGTTGCTGAATCTATGTAAATAAGTTTCTGTCTAGCGGTAATGTGCTGGAGGTCATTTTATCAGTCCAACATCTCTCCTGAAAAGAAAAAATATGCTTTGGATATGACAGAAATCTACAAACCAAAATTTTTAAACAAGCTATGTACAAATTCTTGGGCAGAGTATAAAAAGATCCAATGGTAAAACATAGCAACAATATATGATACATTAAATAAAGATTTCACGTCTGAAAATATCAACCTTGCATTTCTGCTTTAGTCTTGATACAATTGTCTGATATATTAAGATCATTCATGTGTTGGTGCTCTATGAATTCCGAGGTCTCCTCCATGATCTGGCCAGGAATGTGGAAGTCGACAGACGGCCTGTGGAGCTCAGTGGAGAGAGGATTGTCCTCTTCCTGTTGAGGGATGGATATGCTTTGGGAATTCCTTGGCCGCATATTGCAACCGGTGCCCTGAAGAAACTGGAGAAAGTTCTCCTCGATAGAAGCCTCTCGACTGGGCAGCTGCTCTTCCTCACCGGGACGCCTCCACTTGAAAACGTAGGCCAGGTTCCTGGCCAGCTCTTCCCTGATCTGCCGATTCAGACAGCCGTAGAAAAATGGGTTGGAGGTGAAGCAGAAGTACCCAATCCAGGTGAACACGTCCTCTAGCTGGGCCATGCGTGCAAGGGATTCGAGAGAGGACGGCATGACAGCGCAGTACATGTGGAAGGAGAAATAAGGCAGCCAGCACCCAAGAAACTGACCTCCTACAGCGACTAGGACCACTGCAGCCTTGCCCCCACTAAAAGTCCTCTGAGGGGTGGTCCGAGCTCCACTGAGGCTGGCCGCCATGCTCGATCGGCTGCTCAGAGACTCAGAGCGTGGCCGAGGAGTCTCCATCCATGTGGGGACCGGGCCTTGCTGCATGGCGGCTACCCTGGCCACCTTAAACATGTTGCAGTACACCACAAAGATGATAAGCACTGGACACAGGAAGTACATGAGCGTAAAAAGGACCATGAACACCAGCTGTTGGGGCCCTCCGTCCATCCAGTGGAGCGAGCAGCACTTTGGTTCAGCAATTTTTCCCATAACTTTCCCCAGTGCCGGTCCCATCTCCTCTCTTTCAAGCGCCCAGCCAAGTAAAGGGAATGCGGACATGAGGATGGCTTTGATCCATATTCCAATCAAAACCGAAACCACCAGCCCCACGGTCATTTTCACCTCATAGCGCATGGGATGAACGACGTAGTAGTATCTCTCGACGTTGATGGCTGAGATAGTGAGGATAGCAGCACTGATCAGTCCCACGCTTAGACAAAGGTAAGCCTGACACAGAGCCTTGTTGAAAAAGCCCTGACCTGACAGCATACCCAGAGGCATTAAAACCAGGGCCGCGATGAGATCCACCAGGCAGAGATGGAAGACAAACACAAATTTGCGTAGTCGCGGTGTCCTGGCAATGACGGTGATGATGGCTAGGTTACCCACTATAGCCAGTATGTCCATCAGGAGCATGGTGCACAGGGCGAACGTCTGATGGAGGTGTCCATTTCTGGGCTCGCTCAGTCCTGAGGCGTTAGGCTGGGTTGCGTTCGGACGCCAAGAGGTGGCGTGGGTGATGTTCCACAGTGTGTTGTAGGTGGTTGTATGCTCCATGAGAGGATGGAATAAGGATTGTGGGCGGAGGTGATTTTCATGGGACTATCACCCATCCTCCCCTGCTGAAGAGTGGGAACCAGCAGTACCGTTCAATGATGAGGTTCTGTTGACGTTACGGCATGCTGGTAGAGGTCGGACTCTGGAGTTGGGGACATCCAGTTTCATCTTCAAATATTCACCAATGAAGTTCCTGGCACTCCATTGTGCTTAAAGTCCAGAAGCTCTAAATGAGACATGATGGAACTGTGGAAAGAGACAATAATATTAGCAAGCAACTTTTGAGGAATAATCCAACTTAATGTGCATTCTTAAAACCCTAATATTGTCACGACAATATAAGAAATCATATTTTACTTAAAGGGATAGTTCACCCAAAAATGAAAATTTGATGTTTATCTGCTTACCCCCAGGGCATCCAAGATGTAGGTGACTTTTTTTCTTCAGTCGAACGCAAAATATGATTTTTAACTGCAACCGCTGCCGTCTGTTAGTCAAATAATAGGAGTGATTGGGAACTTGAACAATAAGAGTCGAAAAAACTTCCATAGACAAATCCTAATTAAACCCTGCGGCTCGTGACGACACATTGATGTCCTAAGACACGAAACGATCGGTTTGTGCAAGAAACCGAACAGTATTTATATCATTTTTTACCTCTAATACACCACTATGTCCAACTCCGTTCAGCTTCCGGTTAGTGAGGTCTGATCGCGCTCTGACAACGGAAGTGATGTCTCGCGCTCATTGAAGTATATGGGCGAGACATCACTTCCGTCAGCAGAGCGGGTTTTTTGACCTCACTAACAGGATGCTGAACGAAGTTGGACATAGTGGTGTATTAGAGGTAAAAAATGATATAAATACTGTTCGTTTTCTCACACAAACCGATCGTTTCGTGTCTTAGGACATCAATGTGTCGTCACGAGCCGCAGGGTTTAATTTGGATTTGTCTAAGCAAGTTTTATTTACTGTTACAGTAGAAGTTCCTATCCACTGCTATTATTTGACTGACAGACGGCAGCGGTTGCAGTTAAAAATCATAATTTGCGTTCGACTGAAGAAACAAATTCACCTACATCTTGGATGTACTGGGGGTAAGCAGATAAACATCAAATTTTCATTTTTGGGTGAACTATCCCTTTAAGTTTGCGGTCAGAATTGAATGTGGTAATATAAAAAGGATGTGTACAGTGAAATAATGGCAAGAAAACGTGTCTTTCTGTTGGGCTGCAAAAAATAACATGATCCAATTCACAAACAATGACTCAAATGAACTCTTTCGATTTAGTAAATAATAAAACATGCAGCTCAACTAGTGTAGTTTGATTCACAAACAAATGACTCTTACGAGCCAGTCCTTTTAATATATGATTTAAAAAGAATAACAAATAGTTTGTTATTTTGTTTTATACAACAGTTCTTTCTGGTTCTCGAATCTGATTGGCTGAGACCTGTGCGATATTCTCCTAGTATCACCACTAGTACCGTTTCACCGTTTGTATCACTCTGCTTGTGGCGACTGTCATGGAGGTCGAGCAAATGTACCAAATTTTTTTGTAAATACTACCATTGTTATGTCACGAAACATAGTTTAAAGAGTTTTTTAGGCAAGTATGTAGTTGTTCAGACCTCAAATATGTGACTCATATATAAACATAGCACCTATTTTACTCTTTGTTTTGACGATTTCGCAGATGCGAGCTCCAGGCCGTCAGCAGAGAACAGCTTCATCTCAGTAGCTTCATCTTCATCTTAAAATAAGTAGACAGTGGTTAAAAATATAATTAATTTGGCATTATGTCAAACGGGTCATTTTTGATCTTATTACTTGTTCCAGAGCAAAACAATTTGTGTGTGTCCCTTTAAATGCAAATGAGCTGCTCCCTGCCCGCTTTCCAGATGAGGGCAGAGATTTAACAGCTTGCACTTTGGTTGCACAACAACAACAAAGCTAGAGAATCTCACGCAGCCAAAATGATGATTGTCAGTAACGGTGTTCAGCCTTACAATGTTCAAACCAGAGTCGGAGACTGATGGTGAAACTCAGGAAGAAGTTACAACTTATAGAATGCATCTGGACATTTCTGAATTGTTTGTGGATAAATTTATGTAGTTGCTGTGGAGTTGATTCAACTCATCGACTAGCATGTGCCGTCATGTTAATCTTTTGTGCAAATCCAGCGCTGAATTGACCCTCGTTTGTGAAGCAGTCCGGTGTAAAATGACGACATGGCAACAACACTCTACTACAATAACTCTTCCTCTTCTCTAAAGCAGCCCAACATGGCCTCACCCCCTTTGTTGCATGTTCTCTGGGGCAGGGTTTATGTAAATTTTAGGGTGATGTCACTAACCCGGGAAGATGCTCATTGTAGTCTCTACCAGCCATTTGCTTAAAAAGTAATTTCTGTAAAAGAAAATAACTCCTTTTGCATTGAACTTTGAGCGTCGTAACTTTGCAGATGTTGTTTATGCTTGAAAAGCAACATTACACATTAACTAAAGTTAAAAAAGTGAAATCATAATGAATTAAATATGAAAATTAAATTTCATAACTTTATATTTAGGCGATATTTAACTTAAATCCTGTACTGAAGAGCTTCTTTTGTACATTTGACTGAATTGTTTGCTTGTGTTTATGTCTTTTATAATGGATATTGTTGTTAATTTAAATATTGTTCAATAAATATTATTTTATATAAATAATATGTCGTATTAGTATCAATGAAAGTTACATTAAAGACTCTAAGTGAGTCAGAACCAGGAAGTTGTTCCTCTGTGGACATTTAAACAGATTTTTTTATAATGGATCTAATATTATAGACATTGACCTGAAGAATGAATGCTAAATCAGATGCAGGTACTTAGTCAATCTCTCTATCATACTACCATAATACTCTACTCTACATAATACAATAAGTTTCAATGAAGCGACTCCACGTTCCTTCATTACTAGTTCTGAAGTGACGTTTTAGAATTGTAACGGAGGCTTGGGCTCAACTGTTAAACTGTCAACTTGAGATTTGAATCCATGCACAAAAGAGTTTTTTAAAGACACTCCGTTGTTGTTCTTATTTATTAAAAACGTGTGCTGTCGAACTGTTGTATAAATGCAATATCAAACTCATAGTCGTGCGATATGGCTGTATATCAGCATGCTGTGATTACTCGGCCTGCAGCCTCGTGCCTAATCACGTGCTGATATACAGCCATATCGCACAGCTACTTATGTATATTGCTCATTTAATTAGTCTGATGCATCCTTCACTAAATGAACTTGAGTGTCATCAACTCAGAATCCATCAGAGCAGTTACTGCAAAACTATAAGTTTTCTTGCCAACTTCTTAAAATCTCTAAAGCACCAAAAAAAAAAAAAAAAAAGAGGAGACGGCTAAAACGTTATCAATATTATCATCACAATCAAGCACATCATAGTCATGTGGATAATCATGCAACTGTAACTCTGTTTTTTGTCTGGCCAAACCACAGTTGCAATACCTTCCAGGTACAGAACAGCCCCATCCCTTCACTACAGTTAACCATGAGATCATTGTGGTCACAAGCCTTGGGCAGAAAACAAAGTCTCTATGCTTACAGAAATGTCCTAAAACAACAGTTTATAGCTGAAGTAGAGAATCTTTTGAGCTCTTGTCATAACACTGACCACATTGTGTCACAAGGGAGAGTTTGTGCCCTCAGGGAAAACTGGATGGATTGATGCTGTAGGAAAAAACAAAGCTGGTCCAGTGTTTTTAAGGTAAAATATGATATCGTAAAGTTAAGAAATGATGAGAAATAGTTATGACCATAAACACAGACCACATGATTGCTAACAGTTTAAAGACATTGAAAGGGTGTGATTATACATGTATGTTTGTGTGAAGCAGACAGGAAAGTACATTTAGTGCTGGGTATCAACACAAATTTCATTATTGATAAATTTCATGATGATGATACAATACAACTTGCAATGATAAATACTAATACTCAAAGCAGGAGAGTGTTTAGAGTTAAAAAGATAGTTCACCCAAAATTAAAATAGTCATCATTTACTCACTCTCATGTTGTTCCAAACCTTGTATGACTTTCTTTCTTCTGTGGAGCACAAAATAAAAAAAAATATCATGAAGAAGGTTTCAACTGTTTTTGTCTAATAGACCCCATGACTTTCATTAGATAAAAATACTGAGACATTTTTAAAAATGTCTTCTTTGTGTTACACAGGGGAAAAAAAGTCATACAGGTTTTGAACAACATGAAGGTACGTAAATAACACCAAACTTGTCATTTTTGGGTGAACTCTTTAAGTGAAAACAACACAGACTAATTACTAAAAAATACTACAACAATGATGAAGGGACATAATAGTGATTGGTGAACTCGGTAACTTTCCAGAAAACTTCCTGGTATTGAATCTGTTGTTTCCATAACTAGGCCACAATCATCAGGATACTATAGGGCAGGATTTCTGTTGTGCTAGGCAATCCACCGCTTTTAAAAATGAATACAGGATGATATTACCATGCATGAACTGTGTAATTTGTTGCTAAAACACTTCTTTCTTTCACAGTTAAATGTGCAGAACCAAACATAAGTAAAACATTGGTAGATTGAATTCACTGAAAAATGTAAACATTGTGGGTCTCTCTTTCACAACATGGACTATGTTTATATGCTCATGCAGTCGTAATTGAACTACAGCAGGTTTTTGAGAAGTTGAGCTATGTCTTCCTTTGTCTGACCAAGAATACTGGTCATGATACAAAGCGTAATCTAAGGATTAACACACATGAAACATCATCTCTACACTGTAAAAAATGACCGTGATTTTAACAGTAAAAGACTGTAAAAATGCTGCGGTGAAAAACTGTCAATTGGTTTACAGAAAGTTTCCGTACTATATACGGTGAATAACTGTAATAGATCTAACGGTACATTTAATGTAATTTTACGGTAAAATACCGTTAAATTCACAGTTTTTGGAAGTGAAAATAACAATTCATTGTAAAAATTTACAGTGAAAAAACGTAAATTGACATTCCCACAATTCCCTGCGTGACACTTCACATTTGATATATTTTCGTTGAAATAACTCAGTTTCTTCTTAGTTTTTCTCATTTTTTCCTAATCAGTTATGTACATTAGGGTTTTATGTTACACCTAATGTTGTAAAATTAATGTTTATTGCATTTTTAAAATGTCATGTGTGTTACCATGATGGTGTTTAGTGTGTGTGTGAATGACACTGTGTGCACCTTCTATATATTAGTATTGTCCTCCTTAGCTTGTGATGAATTTTGATTCATCATGTGACTCTCATCACCACTGTGTTTGGTGATTGTCAGTGTATTATAAAGGTACAAAACAGATATTAGTACTTCATTAGGTTGGTAAATTAACATTAATATCAGTTAATGAAATATGTTATTTTACCGTAAATTTAACAGATTTTTTTTTTACGTTGCTACCGTATTTTTTACGGTAAAATTCTGGTAACCACAGCTGCCATTTTTTTACCGTAAATTTTACTGGGATTTTTTTTTACAGTGTATCTTCAGAGCAAGTGCACGACGCCATGGCTAATTTTAGTCACATTAACATGCCTACACTACCATTCACATTTTTTTTAAAGAAGACTTGTATGCTCACCAAGGCTGCATTTATTTGATCCAAAATACAGTGAAAAACATTTTTTTTTTAAAAAAATATTGTTTCAATTTAAAAACTTTTTTTTTTCTATTTTAAAACTTAATTTACTGTATTCCTGTTTTGGCAAACTTTGTAACACTATAAATGTCTTTACTGTCACTTTTGATAAATTTAATGCATCCTTGCTGAACAAAAGTATTAATTTCTTTTAAATTACCACACATTTTTGAATAGTAGTGTACATTAGTGTTGTAGTACCGGTCTCGAGACCAGTTTTAAGACCATTTTTTGAAGGTCTTGGTCTTGTCTTGGTGTCGGCCGCATTTGGTCTCAGTCTTGTCTTGGTCTCAGACTAAAAGGACTCAGGATTTTATTTCAAGACCGGTCAAGACCACAACTGCAGGGATATTGCTAAATTGCCGTTGCATTGTCTGATTTCTTTGTTAACATCATTAATTTGATTGGATGTAAAACTTCCTGCTTCAAATGCAATCAATAACTTATTTCTAATTTCATTTATTTTGTTACTGTTGTGCCAGGTCAGAAATCAACAAGGGATTGTGTCAAAAATGTCACCAAAATTACTACAAATGCCCACAAATTTCAAGATATAATTGCAAAAAAAAAAAAAAAATACTTGTAAAAGATCTTGATATTTACATTATAACATATTATATAATTAAGCAATATCACAAGAAAAGGGCTGTTTTCACAAATATGAGCACAATTGCAAACGTGATATTGATTTTTTTTTTTTAAACAAATGTTCAATAAACAAAATTTTATTTTTAAAACATTAGTCTCAACATTATTTATGCATTTGTAATTGTACCAATTCAAAAGCAACTTCTGTTCCACCTCTGTACACTGTAAAAAACAATAAGTTTACTTAATTTTACTTTTGCACAAATATTTTTTAAGTAAATTTCAAATATGGAATTAAGTAACTCTACTTAACTAAGTTAAGTAAAATTAACAACGAAAATAAAGTAATTTTGACTTGGCCAGTAAAAGGTTGAGTAATTTCTACTTAGTTGAAGTTTCTTATGCAATACATTTTACTCAAACAATATAACACTGAATTAAACCATGCTTTTAAAGTGTATGCTTTACTTAGAAACATCTAAATAAATAATACAATAGATATTGTGTAAACATTATATCTACACATTAGAAATAACACGGCACTTGAACACAGAGACCTCAATACTTGGTTCACACAACACAATGACAGTAACATTTGATGGATCGTTTTTCAGTGTGAATGTGGCATTTTGAGTAGAAAATTAACTCCAAATGTCACAAAATGGCAAGTTACTAAACATAACCACAAAAGCAATGATAAAACAGTGTAAAAACAGTTGGAAAACAGCGAAAAATCGACCTCATTAATTATTCAAGGCCCAGTGCATGATGGGAACACCAGTATCAGAAAAGTTGAGTAGTTTTACTTAATTTTATAATTTTCATATTTACGCTTTAATTTCTACAAGCTTAAACTGAGTACTAATAAAGAATTTACTTAGTTTTTTAAATTCTTGCCTGAACTAACTTTTTCATGTAAAAATGACATTTGTTTTTTCTGTAGTATTTACTTCACCATAAAATCATTTTTTACAGTGTAGTGTAAAGATGAATTTTGTTGTTAGTGATTTCAATTGATTGGTAACAGCTCTATATAGTGTCATATTATTCTAATTGTAATTATTGATTAAAAATAAGACATTTCTCAGGGAGTAAATGTGGATCTTTCAGATGAATTTGAGGAGTGCTAGTCTGATCTTGGTCTTGACTCTGTCTCGACTTGCTTTGGTCTTGGTCTTGTCTTGGTCTCGGTTTAGGTGGTCTTGACTACAACACTAGTGTACATACTAGACAAAACTGATCTACAATAATATTATCATGGCCTGTTAGACCGACTTCACAATTGCTTAGACAAATTGTTTTAGTCTGACCGAAACTAAACTTTTAAAGTGAACATAAATTCCTTTTGCAATTTTGTTGACGGTAGTGGTGCACACTTCACCTTTAAAGAGCTGTTTTTACATCTGGCCCTTAAAAAGTCACTTTCATTGGTATAGCTTAATGTATTCAGATTGAGTCATTATATCTGAATCATAAAAGCAGTTAATTTAGATTTAGATTTTTAGATTATCTGACAAGCTTTGCCTTTATTTTACAGTCACTACAATAAGCACTACAGAGAAACAGTCATTTGTTGTGTCAAGATCTGTGATCTAGAAACCTACATATTCATTATCCATGTCATGGCATACTGTAGATAATCAACATGAAAAATATTTTTCTATGATGCTATCATAATGCACATGATGAGAAACATAAACACACAGTTCAGTGTTTAGTGTATTTGATTCGTTTGTTTGGTTGTGGGTGTGTAAAGGATTTTAAAAATGACAGTGAGGATCATAAAGCCCTGAAGCACCTGTGCTTTCTATAGGAAAGGATTCAGATTAGCGTTCATGTTCTTAAATGCATCTGCAGGGCCGAGATGAAGCTGTAGGAACCCGAATGCATTTTAAAATGGTCGACTTTCTGTGAACCCTCCTGCACTTTGTGAGACAAGAATCTGCGAGCAACTAACAATCTCAGGGACTGCCAACTGAGAAACATATGACCCCATAATATGCACATGACTCAGTACTTACTGCGATGAAAACTAGCTCTGTTGTTCAGAAACCTTGTGTTTTCCCCCTCCCTTCTTCTTCTTCTTTCCCCCTCAGGGTGACCAATGCTGGCACTTTACAACTAATAGCCCACACTTATAAACATGATGTCTGCTGTCATCACCTATAGTCCACTATCACACCCATAAGTGCCGAGTTTATTGTCTGCTACCAAACAGTTCCCATAATCCCCTGAGGTGAGCTGATTCAGTGCTACGTTACACATATGTCATGTATGTCAACACCTTGATTCAAGGCCACCGCTGGTTTAGATTCCCACGAAACAAACATGGATACAAGCCTGGTGATGGAGCCTAAAGCCTACAAAGCAAGACCTGAGAAATGTCTAACCGCAAGACTGAGATCTTAAAAACCATTTCCAACTTGTCCGTCTGGAAATACTACAGCATATGCATGTCGTCCACGATGCACAAGTTTAAACATCGGTGTGGAGGTGCAGAGTTAAAGGAACCGTGGCTCCATGAGATGTAGATGAGGAGAACGTACCTGTAGTGGAGAGGTCCAGCAGCAAGGATCTCCTCTTCAGCTTCCAGGGTTAGTGTCGCGCGACAGTGAGAGAGAGATAAAAAGAGGGGAAGAGAGAGAGCGAGAAAGCTAGAGAGAGAGGTACCCAACACCCCTCCTCACCTGGCCCTTTCATCTCTCCGCCCCTCACCCTTTCACCCGCCCACACGCATGTACACACACATTCACACAAACACACACAGAGAGAGAGAGAGAGAGAGAGAGAGAGAGATATCGCCCCCTCCCCCGTCAGCGATGCTTCAGGCAGGCGACTGGTCCAGGTGGTCAGGCTGATGTTCACGCTGCCGAGAAGACAGAAAGATAACAAAAAGCACTGTCTCTTTAGGCGGCGCCGTGCGAAACCTGCTCTAGCCCCTCTTCTGACACACACACATCCACACAAACACACATAAACATGTGCTCTCCCACACACACGCACAGGGCAACTGCAGAGCAGAATGGAGAGGAGACAGGGATGCAGGCAGGCAGGCAACCTTCCTAGCATCACCAGGTCCTAGTGCCCTCCTGTTCCCTCCGTGACCGTCCACAGGCTCACAGGCGCATACGTTCGCACACATGAGCTGCGGTATGGGTCATGTCAGGTTCTTGGGATCCATGGGGGGGTGTTGCAAGGAAATAGAAATACACTCGCTTTTTCTCATTCAATCTCTTCCAGTTAGGCCCGGGTTGATCTCTGTGTCCAATCCGTTAAAAGCCCTCTCATGAGACCCTGATTATTGTTTGTTTGAGGTTGCAAAGTCTGCCAAGGCACAAAGGGACTACGAGAAAAGATCAGCGGTTATGTTGTTTTGGTGATGCCAAGAACACACAGAAAATGATTCTGAAGCTAAGACAGGTGTGTGCAGAGATTCAAAAGTTTAAATATTTGAATTAAAATGGAACTTTAATATGAGGATTGTATTTAGAATTAAGGGGGCAAATAATAAGGGAAAAATGTGAATCACAAAAATAGCTAAAATTTTAAAAATATTTAATTAGAGAAATGTTTTTTTAAATAAAACATAATGCAAAATGCAGTTTCATGGTAGGCAATAACATTCTGGATATGTAGGCTACACATTTCCCTTGGTGCCGCACTTCAGTTTCAGTTTATTTTAGAATGTTATGACATTTTAATAGTTGTCTTTAAATTTCACTTGTTGGATTTTTTGTGGCAAACTTGCAATTAATGTGCATAAATAAATTTATGGCAAGCAAAACTTAACTGCATGTGAGATCACAGTAACTCTGCAGCCATATTTGCCTGAATGCTGTGTTACTGTAAGGGATTCCATATACCTTTTTGAGCTAAAAATCCACAGCTTTGCATCTTTTTTTTTTTTTTTCTTTTTTTTTTGCAGCTTTGCATTTTTAAAGGATGCACAGGAGTCATCTTGGACACAAGATACTGTATAAACATGATGAGCACTATCACTAAAACAGCTACACCACTGGACAAAAATCTCACATCGCATATGGAGATGTCTTACTGAAAGAATGAATGACTCATTTATTTATTTTAGTAAAGCGGTCAAACTGCAGATCCAAATAAACAAATTCCTGATGCATCGTTTTCCTCATAGTTATTAGCATCAGATCAACAATGCCTAATTGCTAACATATGTTCAATAGTTAAAAAAATCACAAGTATTCTCTGAAATCTAACACAGATTGAAGTTTTGGATAAAACTCAAAAAAAGAAGTTTTTTCTTGCCTTTTCAAGATGTGGTCACATTTAAGAAATTTCACAGGCAAAAAAAAAAAGTACACTGCTACACTATTGACAATAGACAATGTATGAAGCACAGCTCACACAGAACGCACTTTCATATCAAGCAGCTTTCTGTTGGACAACACAGCAAATCCACATGATCAACTTTAACCCGTTGTAAAATCTTCACGTGAAATTCACGATGCATGGTGTGGACTGGATTTCTATTTAAATGACTGGATATCACACATTAAATTTTGCAGAACAAATGTGTGACCACACGTTTAAATGTATCGTCATCACTCATGACAAAAAGTTCAGT
Source organism: Megalobrama amblycephala (assembly GCF_018812025.1). Classification (NCBI taxonomy): domain Eukaryota; kingdom Metazoa; phylum Chordata; class Actinopteri; order Cypriniformes; family Xenocyprididae; genus Megalobrama; species Megalobrama amblycephala. Next base: position 24,592,155 of record NC_063055.1, on the reverse strand, counting down.
AATGACGTAAATTTACAGTAAATTTTAAGTTTTAGAATAAGCTAACCTTATTTGATAAAAAAAAAAAAAGTTCTACATCAAAAAGTACACAACATTCTCAAAATGAATGCTTTGTTTTGTTAAATTTTGTTAAAAATTGTTTTAAGCTATGTAAGGACTACAAATGATTTGTGAAGCACGTCCTTTTTTGTAGTCCTTATCAGTTTTGGGTAAGTTATTACCCAATTTTATTATATAAAATTGCATTAATTATTCTTGAACTGACCAAAGTATTTAAAGGGAGATGGTTACATTAAAAACATACATTTTAACATTAGACATTCAATTTTGATGTTACACCCACTATTGTTTTATATAGAATTGTATTTGTTCTATAGTCTATATAGTATTTAATGCAATTACATCAGAAGTAACTGTAATAAAATTAAGAGTAATCCATTACTTTTTCAAGGGAAAAGTAATTAAACTACAGTAATTAATTTTAGTAATGCATTACACCCAACACTGGTCCTTGTGTTTTTAAAAACACATGCATTGGCTTCCAAGTTCACGTTTGGAGTGTGACGTTGAGTAATTAATGTTGTAGAATAAAACGTGACAGACGCTTCAAGTAATGTTCAAAACAGACCTTACTTTACTCATAAATCAAAAACTGCTCATCTAAAAACCCATTGGAAATTCCAAAGGGAACCCATGGTTAATTCTCTTTTGGGTTTTAGGATTACAAACTGAACCGACTGAACATTCTCTTTCTAAGAGAGTAAAACTCAGCCAGAGAAGAAATAATAATAAAACCCTTATGAATAATTGATAGAATGATGAACAGGACTGCAGGACTTGCAATAAGACAATTTTATTCTAGTCTCAGTCATTTTAGCGCAAGAACCACACACATTTAGTTATTACAACGGAAGTGCTGTGAATTTTTTAAAGAGGAAAACAAGCATTTATTGACGCTAATATTTTTAATTTTAACTTTCTTAGAGGATGAACTGGTTTAGCTCCACTGCTGTTTTATGTCTATGTAAACAGAGCACTGGGAGACCAGCCCTGAGAGACTGGAGGCTTGCAAGGCAACGCATTCAGACACATGAGACCCCTCTCATTTGAGATTTTGTAACTTTTTGCTCAAGAGAAAACAGCCACAGGGGCACGGAGATGTTGTTGGCTGATCTGGATCTGCGATGGAAAGAGATCACGGTGATGCATGACTTGATCTGGTTCTCAGTTCACTAGCATGAGTCGTCCCCCCTTTGTTTGCGGACAACCAGAACGGCAGCTTACATGGGATCGCGACATCAATGAATCAATAGATCGTTAGCGAGACGCATGGAAAGACGCTTGGTGGGCTTACTGTCATTGAAAGGATTAATGGAATGGGAAAAGATAACAATAGGAGCGAAACAAGAACACTTGTGTGTGAGTGAGAAGGCAGAGAAAGACAGCAGGCTGAAGGTGTTGAAAAAGACAGAAATAGCATATACTTGCTCAACCCGGCAGCACCAATCACAGGAGAGGCAAAATACAATGGTCTCCATGACAACTCAGGAGACCATAGACTCCAGGCTGCCTCTGAGCAATAACAGTCCAACCATCTCCCTGTGCGACAGCCAGTTATAATCGACTGTATTTTTAGCACAACGCTCCAAAAATAAACACATACACACATACACGCCCTGTCACAGAGGTATGACTCATCCTTAATATCTTTATTATCACCAATTATCAGCAGCTGACAGTGATGCTGCTGCGTTTATACATTTCTTCAAACGAAAAAGCACTTGATAAACATTTGCCTTTCTCGACACAAAGCATGTTTGATAGCAGTAGAGAGGTTTAAAAATGGAAAGGTATTTCATGCATTGTATTTGGGTAAAATACCATGCCCATAATAATGGATACAAATAATAAATAATGATAAATATACTTAGCGATGTGGAAAAGAAAGATTTTATTTTTCACCAAACAATAGTCTACATGTTTTCATTTTTGTACAATAGAGTATCTTGACTGAAGGGGGCGCTCTTAGATTAGAGAAATTGGGTAACACAGCTGTGAAGGATTGCTAAGACACTTAATAGAACTCCTCATCTGTGCCAGTGCCAACATTTTTAAATTTATTAAAATGATATTTTGTAATGGAGAGCCGATTGGACTCTTAACCACCCCTGGATTTCCAAACTGTGTCCTTACCGTTCTTAAACAGTTCTTAAAATTTTTTTAATGATAGCAATCCGCAATCTGACTCGTGAGGCAGCCTGGAATAAAGCATACCATGTTTGTTCATTTGGCCAGAGGAGAACTGGCCCCACCGACTGAGCCTGGTTTCTCCCAAGGTTTTTTTCTCCATTTCTGTCACCTGATAGAGATATTATGGACTTGACTGCACTACCGGATGAGAACAAAACTTGAACTGAATTGAGCTGGATGATGACATGTTTTCTGCAGAGCAGCTTTATAGCTGAATTGACTTCATAACTGAAATATTTCATAACTGACATCGACACAGTTATTGAACTGAACTGAATCAACATTGAACTGACTTGAGCTGGATAATGACACTATTGTCTTCTGTAGAGGTTCTTTTAGCTGCATTGAACTTATTTCATAATTAATTAACTTTACAGTTATTGAACTGAACTGAATAAACACTGAACTGGCCTAAACTGCATAACACTATTTTCTGTAGAGCTTCTTTATATTTTTATATATATATATATATATATATATATATATATATATATATATAATAAAGGTGACTTGACTTAAAATGTGTGCATGTTATAATTATTTATGTGGGGTTTTACTGTTTTATTTCCTGGGATTAGAAGTGTGGGCATTGAGCTTAATGGCAAAGGTTGATAATGTTGCTTGTCTCCATCACTTAAAGAGAAGCTGGTGCTGGTTTAAGTACCTAAACAGTTCTGGTTTTTAGACTGTCCTTTTGTAACCTTTGTTTTTATTTTGCTCTTAGCCACTGTTTTTATACACCTTTTGCACATCTTGGATTTTAATGTATTAAAGTGCCCCTATTATGCCTTTTTTAAAGTTCCTAATATTGTTTTGGGAGTCTCCTAAAACAGGTTTACATGCATGCAAGGCCAAAAAACACTTTCGTTTTCACATAATATATTTAATTTCACCTCCGTTCGTAAACAATTCGTTAGAAGCAGTTCAAAGTCTCTCTAAACCCCTCCTTTCCGTGAGCCTACACTGCTCTAATTGGTCAGATGGCCCAATCCAAACCCATTGCCATAACTGAATAACAGTATCAATCCACAAGACATTGTATACAATGTATGGAAAGAAAAGATAGCATCGATTTTACCATATCAATTCGAGCCCGAGTCTGACGATGAAACGTCTGAAGCAGTCGATCAACCAGAAACTGATTCGCAATCACGACTGGAGTATGATGTTTCTCTATGGTAAGTGTCACCTTAGTTTGCATTATTTATAAGACCTGATAGCAGCATCACTGTTATACTTTATGTAGGTGCACCAGTGGGAACTATTAAAGGTGCCGAAGAACATGTTTTTAAAAGATGTAATATAAGTCTAAGGTGTCCCCTGAATGTGTCTGTGAAGTTTCAGCTCAAAATACCCCATAGTTTTTTTTTAATTCATTTTTTTAATTGCCTATTTTGGGGCATCATTATAAATGCGCCGATTCAGGGTGTGCGGCCCTTTAATTCTCGTGCTCCACGCCCCAAGAGCTCGTGCTTGCCTTGAACACCATAAATAAAGTTCACACAGCTAATATAACCCTCAAAATGGATCTTTACAAAGTGTTCGTCATGCAACATGTCTAATCGCGTAAGTACAGTGTTTATTTGGATGTTTACATTTTAATCTGAATGAGTTTGATGGTGCTCTGTGGCTAAAGCTAACATTGCACACTGTTGGAGAGATTTATAAAGAATGAAGTTGTATTTATGAATTATACAGACTGCAAGTGTTTAAAGGTGCCCTCGAATGAAAAATTGAATTTATCTTGGCATTGTTAAATAACAAGAGTTCAGTACATGGAAATGACATACAGTGAGTCTCAAACTCCATTGTTTCCTCCTTTTTATATAAATCTCATTTGTTTAAAAGACCTCAGAAGAACAGGCGAATCTCAACATAACACCGACTGTTACGTATATATATATAAGAGCTGAATTAACTTTGCTTTATATTATATGGTGTCTGGCATTTTTGGTGTTTTATATAATATACAGTAAGAACAAAGTAAAACAAACTGACAAATACAGTGCTTTCATTTGTTCAGGTAAGTAATATAGGCCTAGCCTATAAAAGAAATTGAAGTAAAGTAACAAAATGTAAAATAACACTGCATGGTTTTCACAGTATAAATGAATAGATTAATGCTTATTAAAGCTAACTATATGCAGATGAAGAGCTGTGAGTGATTTTCTCTTTGCATTTTCTTGTTTGATTAACACTGGCATAATCATCAGTAGGTGACTGCTGTCACTTTAAGACAATAGATATTAAAGGATTAGTCCACTTTTAAATACACTTTTCCTGATAAATTTACTCACACCCATGTCATCCAAGATGTTCATGTCTTTCTTTCGTCAGTCGAAAAGAAATGAAGGTTTTTGAGGAAAACATTCCAGGATTATTATCCTTACAGTGGATTTCAATGGCTACCAACAGATTGAAGGTCAAAATTACAGTTTCAGTGCAGCTTCAAGGGCTTTAAACGATACCAGATGAGTAATAAGGGTCTTATCTAGCGAATCGATTGGTCATTTTCGAAAAAAATACAACCGTTTATGCTTTATAAACAAAATATCGCCTTGAACGTACTTTCCGCTTCCGCATTCTTCATAACGCTTACGCTGAATGTCCTACGCCTTCCCTATTCAAGTTACAGAAAAAAACGAAACTGGCGCCGCGTTCGTTCCGTAAGTAGAATAGGGAAGGCGTAGAACATTCAGCGTAAGCGTTATAAAGAATGCGGAAGCGGAAAGTACGTTCAATGCCATATTTTGTTTATAAAGCATAAACGGTTGTATTTTTTTCGAAAATGACTGATCGATTCGCTAGATAAGACCCTTATTACTCATCTGGTATCGTTTAAAGCCCTTGAAGCTGCACTGAAACTGTATGTTATTTTAACATATTTTTGTGTGCATTTGATCGTTTGGACGTGCACCTGAAGCCCATCGTGTAATTTGTTTGTCTATTTGCGATCTGTTTTGAAGCGCGTGCCGCAATTCAGCCTGAGGAACAGCGTCTCTTGCGCGGATTACTGTGCTTTCAATGTTTTAAAACGTTGATAATTATCAAACATTTACTGCAATTTAGCAACAGTAAAGACTGGATTTTACAACAATCACGATTGTGCTGATTCTGACGTTAAGTTTGGGTTTAAGAAGGAATGAACGCGCGAATAGAAGGTGTGCTAGACGAAACGCGGCTAGTTTTTAATAGTTTTACCTCAGATATCTTCTTTCTGATCCTTGGAAGCCAAAATCGAAATCAAAAATAAAATAAGCATAATATCACAGGCCTAAAGTGTAAGCAGACGTTTAGTTGTTTAGTTCTCTCCTCCATTGTCACCATTAAAAAGGGCTTTCATGTGAGCGGCTGCGCGCGCTGTAGCTTCTGAGCGCGTGAGCGCGATCTCTCTTCTGGATTTCGAAAGCAAAGATGCATCATAGACAAATGTCCTAATATTATTGCATACATACACAGCTGGCGACTCTGGCGAGATAGAATTCGCAAGATAATGTCTAATATAGCAATAATAGCGTACGTGTATTTTCTTAATAATTTCTCCAGTACCGATAGCAGAACCGTTAACGTCAGAGCTTATCGATACACCGGTCTTTCATAATTTAGCGCCGGGGCCAATATAATACCGAGTTTCGGTACCCATCCCTAGCCTACATACAAACATACGCACACACACACACACATTTAAATGACTATCTTTGTAAGAGGCTGTTTACAGCAGAACACATTTTTCCATTCCACTGCGTTACCTTTCCATTGTTTTTCAATGTAAACACGCACTAGACAGACATCTTTAACCATTGCGCTCAAGTCTCGTGTCTTTTGCAGCGTCTCGCGCGTGACACAGCATTCTAAAAACGTGACGCTCAAGTTAAAAGAAGTTCAACTTTTAAAAAACACGTCTCTAGACCTTGCTCTTTTTTTCATTCCACTGACCAGCTTCTCGCATTTTTAAGAGCAAAAACGGATTCTGTGTGAACTGGCCCTAAGGATATTCATTGATACAATGCTATTCCTAGCTCCTTAACCCTAAAACCAAGTCTTAAAAGTGCACCTATTATGCTATTTTAAAGGTTCCTAATTTTGTTTTGAAGGTCTCCTACAACAGGTTTAGATGCATTCAAGGTCAAATTCAACGAAAAAACACTTATAATAATATACACTGCAGCATCACCTCTTTTCTCACAATGTCTGAAACAGTCTCTCTAAACCCCTCATCAAACAGCCCATTTTAAAGGGATATCAGAAAGTGAGGCCTAGCTAAAATTTAAAACAGGAAATTAGATTGTTCATCAACAAGGCTAACCAACAAATTAAATTAAAAGCATCTTAAATGCATAATACAAACTGTTCAGCTCCCCATCATAAATAAGTGAGGTTAATGGCATTATTTTTGAATCACTGCAAGATGTTTGTCCTTTCTGACCATGAGTGTTTGTGTCTGTGCAATCATAAGTACCCTAACAATTGTCATGGCCACAATTACAATCTTCAACCCTTTCAACCTTTGCAAGCTTTTTTCCAAAGTGATACCCAAGGGTGATCAAATGGTGAGAGATTTTGTGTTTGTTCTGAAAGTCAGTCAGCCAGCCATTTGATCACCCTGGACATTCTAGATTATATCGCAACAGTGGTTTTGAGTTGACACTGCCGTAAGTATTAAGACTGCAGGATATGGTTAGTGATGTTTTTGTGATGATTGCCTCTTTGGGCCTTGGTAGCAGTGAAGAGAGCAGCTCATCTCTTGTTCTGACCTACTTACAGTTTCTTGAGAGCAGGAAAGTGTACCGCATTTCAGCACACACACACACACACACACACACACACACACACACACACACACAGCAGCAGCAGCACAAGCCTAGCCCCTGCTGGTCAGATAGACTTTTCACACATCTCCTCCCGTCTATCCAGCATGCACTCAAATATATCCTTTTCCTTCACAGGAACTTCATGCACCTTTTTTTTGTTTTGTTTTTTTCTTTGGAGGGACCAATGCTGACTCCACTAGGTGAGATAAGACAAATCAAACTATCAGGTTATTTGAATAAATAAATTAGGCAAAACTTTTTATCTACAATAAATACATTTCATTTTCAAAGAATTATTTATTTCATGTAAAATGAAAAGAAAGGATTTCAGTAAGATTTAACAGAGGGCAAATGTCTCTTAACAAAACATTTTTCAGCATTATATATAATGCCACTAATAAGTGTTAAAAGGGCACATTTTCTGCCTGCATGGGAGCCGGTGTAATTATTTTAATTGGTTTTTATAGAGCAGGCAATGCATCCATTGGCAACAGCTAAAGCTCAGGGGAGCCTGTATGAAGTCCACAGGATTGCACTCACTGCATTACTGAACAACACAGAGAAACTGTAATTATAGAAAATCAGGAAAAGACAAGCCCTGGGGTCTAAATTCCTGTCACAGAGATAATAACAATTATAAATAATAAATAAGTCTCAATCACTGAATTACTCCTGCTTCGCATCCACACCATGGAAAGGGTTAGGGAATGTGTTAGGCCCTGTCTCAGATGACACACTTCATGCACTTACAATCTTGGCGACTTACAATTGCCACAGTATGAACGTGTCCGTTCAGTCCACAAGACCACAGAGTGTCCCATTTGTCATTTTAGGTTTCAGAAGGGTGCCCGTGAGTGCCCCCTTTGCGATCAATATACAGTGCACACAGCATAAATGAGTACACCCCCTCTGAACAAATACAAAAGATGTATTTTCTTTATGATCACTAATACAATTCATGGAAAGATGGCAAAACTAAAATATATTAAACATATTCATAATAAAAACTGAGAAATATATGTCATTAATAGCCATAAAATAAGTAAATTAGCCAATTTTGTTTAAATTAAGGATTGCAGAAATGAGTACACCCTAGATTTAATTCAACAAATGTATAATATTCTAGCACTTAGTATGCCCTCCATAATTTTGAATATACTGCTCTGACCCTTCTTGGCTTGGAGTGTACAAGTTCATGACAAATTGTCACATCTGTCCTGTTTAACTCCTGGATGATGAGCTCCTTAATGCCCTGATCTTTAATGGGGAGTGTTGCTCAACTCGTCTCTACAGAATCCCCCATAGGTGCTCAAGAGTGTTAAGACTGAGTGCAATACATGTCCACAGAAGGTTTTTCACCTTGGGAGAATGCATATCCTCATTGTCATGTTGAAAAAATGCCTAACAATGCAGGGAATGAGGGAAGGGTAACATCTTCTGTTTCAAGTTTGTGTATTAAATTACACAGTGGTGTGGGAATTCATGACAGCGTTGATAAAGCACAACTCCCTCACACCTTCAGCACTCATACATCCCTATATAAGAGCTTTACCACTGAACTTTACTGTGGGAACCAGCACTTCTCACTGTACTCCTCCTCTAGCAACACCATAACTGGATGCTGTTAGATCCAAAATGATTGATTGACCAGAGTAATGATTCCCCGAATCTATATTTTGTAAATATGGGCTTTGGAAATGGCTAACTGACTTTATTGTGCTTTGGCTACAGTAGGTAATTCCAGTGAGAACAACAACCATGCATGTCATTTCTGCAGGCTGCATCTTACTCTGCGAGATAAACATTCACTGTGAGATAAACAGTCACTCTCGCTTGGTATTCCTCCTGCTCTTTGTCTAGCAAAAAAATCCCTCATCACTAAATGAAAGCTTAAAATGAAGGCCTGATTATTTCAGGGGCATTTGTACATTGTTTTTGAATTTCTGTTACTTTTGCTATATTTTCACACTTAAAACAATGATTTGATAATCCTCTTGTACCACTGTCTTCTTTTGTGCAAAGTCTCCTTGACAGTTCTCTCCCAAGTGCTTCCATTGTTGTCAGCATTAAGTCTGAGAATGATTCAGTGGGCTATATAACACTTTTAATTTTCAAGAAATTACTTCTCTTTAAATGTTTTGATTCAACATACTTACCTGTTGATAAAACATTGCCTTAAACTTACACCAGAAAATTTTTATTTCATTTTATTTAGTAACTTGTAGGAGGGTGTACTCATTTTTGCTACACAACTTTTTATCGCCTTAATAAGAAAATCTTATTTTCCTGAATAATTTTGACATGCTTCTTTGGTAATAGTTTAAGCAGACTTGCTGGAACATTATATCTCTAAAGAACCCTAACATGTCTTCTAAGTAATTTAGTAATTGCTGACTTTCAGAAGTTTCAGAGGGGGTGTACTCATTTATGCTGTGCACTGTACAACTTTGATGCACAGTTTTGCCAAGCCTGTCCTAAAGCACGCTCCACAGCAGACTTCTACCCGACAGTCAAAAGAAGACCACGATTTTTTAGGGTGCCATTTGGGACAGTGCCTTAGATGCTCCAGCACCTAATCCAGCAAATAGCTATGAATGAAAGCATAGGACCTGCCAAATACACGCACATCCAAGCATCCATGTGTAGGTGTGCATTGTATATCTGGAGCATGTAAGGAACCGTTCACATATGTGTTCTAATGTCCATCTGCACAGTTCTCTTTAGCTTATATATCTCTCCATCTTTCTATCCATCTGGTCCAGATCAAATCAGATATAAGTGTATACAATAGCATCAAAACTTAAAAGTTGTTGGACAATTTTTGAATGTTTTTTCAAACAATGAATGTTTTTTTGAAGTTATAAATGTCTTTGCATAATATAAGAAAAATATACAACCAAGTGGCATTCATTTTCAAGCAATATTAGCACTAAAATGCAACTGAATTGTAGGTTATCCGTAATTGGTTGACATTTACAATTGTTATAACTATTATTTACATATTCATTTATACAGTTTGACGTCTGTAATATGTTGACTTAAATCACTGAATCATTTAGCTGAGTCACCTGCATTTAAGAAAGCAAGCATTTTTTACTGTATTCTATTTTATGATCTTTCAAACCAGATTGGCCCAAATTTGAGACAATATGGAGACTTCAGAAAGTACAATGCTGACCGCATGCCCACCGGCATCATAGTTATTAAGTAGGGTATCAGCCAAACAAAAACTCATGATAGCTGAACAGAGACTACAGCTGCATCAAACCACATTCATCATCATCTATAAGTTCAAGTAAACCAAAGACACAGATCATCAGAATAAAAACTGTATCAACTGGGTCAACAAGTATGTCAAGCCTTTATGAATGAGAAGATGCACTCAGAGAGAACTAGATGAAGAGTCAGTATAAACCATGACCAAAGAGCAAATTACAAAACAACTTGAAAAGCAGAGACACCTTAAGGAGATGAAGCTAAAGAGCATCTCATTCAATTCCCTCTCAAACAAGCATGATTATGCAGCACTTCACACCTCACATCCATCATAAGTGACTATATCATCTATAAACACAAGAAGGTCATTGAACGATTCTCAGTGCTCCTCATATTTATTTATGAGTTCATGTAAAGCTCTGCATCATGCTACTTTGCATTACCTTAAGGAAAAGTTCTGGCAAATTCAGCCTGCATTCTCTTGACATAATATTGCTAACTTGACTTTGCTATGTGGACTTTATTTTTTAAATTGCCATATTAAATTGCCAGTAGACGGAAAGGTCACTTGCCCGATCGGGCCAGTGCTGTAGGGTGTGCGATATATATCGTCTATGATATTGTAATTGTTGATTTAATGATCTGATATTATCGATTATGTCCCTCACTTTACAAAAAACAAACAAAAAAACACCCATTGAGTGCACGCATACACTACGTCAGTGCTTCTCAACCAAGGGTCCGTGGACCCCTAGTGGTCCTTGACGTAATGCCAGGGGGTCCTTATAAAATATCTGAATATAAATATTTGTATATTTTGACATTTGACATGTTCCCATAAAAGAAGAAGATAATATATGTATAATATAACTGACGATATGACTGACTATTGGACAAGTCAACTAACGTAGTAGTAAATTATACATGATCGCATTTGGTCGTCACAAAGACATTAATAATACCAATGAGCCAATATTATTCTGGGGTCCTTGAGGACGGTACTAAATATGACAGGGGTCCATTACCCAAAAAATGTTGAGATTCACTGCACTACGTGACGTAGTCTAGTAGGTTAGACTAGTGCACGTGCATATTTAGATGCACGCGTTCACTGCGTGATTTAGTCTACTAAAATGCATTTAGAATGCCCCAGAATTCAAAATAAGGGGCAAAGGGGCATGCCCCTGTATACATTTCATATTTATATAATTTAATATAGTTAACCAATATTACACAAAGGGGGAAATTTTTTCTCCAAATATTAGCATGATTAAGTTACAAATGTGATATTGATTTTATTCAGCGTACAGTTTAATGAACAAGAACTTAATATCAAGTGACTTACATTTTACACACCAAATCGTCTGTTTCGCTGTATTTCGCCAACGAAAATAGTTCCAAAGTCCACAGAATTGTTTTGTGTCTCTGAGCAACAGCCGTTTGAATGAATCGGTTGAATTTCAATGACTCGCTCATTAACAGTGATTCACTGCCACCTGCTGGCGGGTTTAATTTCACATTTAAAGTTTTTTTTTTTTTTATAATTTTAAGTAACAGTATTTAACGTTTTATATTTTCAACATTAAAAACATTTTTATGCATCTGTAACTGCACTTGACTGAATAACTTTAATAAAGTTTAATCTATAGTTATATAGTTAGCTATACATTAGATTACAATTTCTGTACCTGAAAATCTAGTTAAAACCTACATGAAAAACTTGAAAAGCACAATTTATTTAATTTATATGTTTGTTCTGTTGTATTTATTTGTGCTATTACTCGTAATTTGATTATTTGTTATTATTTTATTACTTACTGTTTATTTGTCTAACAATATTTAAAATATAAGTGAGTTAATCTAATAGCTTTTGGTGTCATAAACCTATTTATTGAGGTTAAATGTAACAAAGACAACGAAAACAATAACTATGCTATTTTATAGGCCCATTTTCTTGTCTTTTACTTTTATTAATTTTTTGTTGTGGGGCCAGTGAAAATTCTGGTGGGGCAAGTAAAAAACCGGGCCAGTAGAAAAAATCCTTAGCGTTGAGCCCTGAAAGAGTTTGCAGCTTTGAAGGCTCAGCTCAGAGAACATTATGCATGTCAGATTTCAGCAATTTCAAAATGATCAAATCCATTGCTAATACTGAATGTGCAGTTTTTTGTTCCCAGGAAAAATTATTACTTACTAAAGGGTGATGTTAAAGGGTTAGTTCACCCAAAAATGAAAATTCTGTCATTAATTACTCATCCTCATGTCGTTCCACACCCGTAAGACCTTTGTTCATCTTTGAAACACAAATTAAGATATTTTTATTGAAATCCGAGAGGTATATGACTCGTCCAGAGACAGCAATATAATAAACACTTTCAAGGTCCAGAAAGGTAGTAAAGACATTGTTAAACTGTTGACGTGACTGCAGTGGTTCAATCTTAATTTTATGAAGCGACGAGAATATTTTTTATGCGTAAGAACAAAAAATAATGATTTTATTCAACAATATCTTCTCTTCTGAGTCATTATCATACATTTTTTATGTCCAGCGCTTCCAGGTTCTACGTCAGAACGGCAAATTATTATTGGCTGCTCACGTGATCAGCTTTGGCCAATACTGAGCCAGCATTCAGATGTAAACACGGAAGCCTTCACTGTGCTTACTGCATCACCTGCAAAAGGATAATGACAAGGAAGAGAAGAAATTGTTGAATAAAGTTGTTATTTTTGTTTTGTTTTTGCACACAAAAAGTATAAAGTATTCTTGTTACTTCATAAAATTAAGGTTGAACCACTGCAGTCACGTCAACTGTTTTAACAATGTCTTTAGTACCTTTCTGGACCTTGAAAGTGTTGATTATATTGCTGTCTATGGATGTGTCATATACCTCTCAGATTCCATCAAAAAAATCTTAATTTATCTTATCATTTTTGGGTGAACTAACCCTTTAAAGAACTGGCTGTTGACAGTTGAAGGGATACACAGTATTTTACAAAAATATAAGGACTGAAAAAGAAATTGAGGATGCAGGAAAATGTATATATATTTAAAATCAATTAAAATAATATTCTCAAAAAATATGTTTTGTTTGAAACATTTCAACAAACGGGGGAAAAACTTCTACTCAGTACATTGTAGTACTGATACACATTGTAGCAATGTAGTAAAAATTATTTATAGTTGATCACGTAACTATGAAAAAATATGAAAAAAACCTACCACAATTTCTATTAAAAAAACAAATCTGTAATCTGTAGTATCTGTAATATGTTATCCACAAAAAAATAAATTAAATTAAATTAAAATCTCTAATGCTCACCAAGGCTGCATTTAATTTGATCAAAATACATTAAAACCACAGTAATATTGTGATGCATTTAATGCACAAGTATTAATTTCTTTAATAATAATAATAAAAAAGAACATTTTAATGACCCCAAACTTTAGAACAGTAATGTATGGGGACGATGTGTACTGCATAGCAGGAATGATTGGAATGAAACTGATAAAGATAGTTACGTAAATGTACAACCACCTTTAGAGCCACAGAGCATGAGCAGTTCACTAATCCTTGGCATGATGGCATGAGATCACAGTCTTTGAATTGAATACAATAAATCAATGAATGAATCGAAAACAAGATATTCCAGTGGCCTAAATTTGAGCATTGCAGAAAGAAAAGAGCTCATCTTACATTCTGACTGTAATGGAGAGAAAATGAGCAGTAATATCATTAGCCATTGTGTTTATATGGGCTGTGTTTCAATGCTTTTAGTACCTAACCAAAGCCCTGTAAGATGAGCACGATGGGAAATGTTTGCTGAGACTTTGGAGAGAGATGACAGACAAGAAGAGCTACAGAATATGATCTGTTTTATACTGTGATAATTCCTCAACCTGGGCTGCTTCCTCTTTAATCCCTACCTGAGGGTACGATCAGGTTACCAAAACGACTGAATTTAGTCTAGTGCTACACAGTGACCAGTTCTCACAGACTGCTTGTCTTGGATGACTGTGCACTTCTCTAGCTGCCTGTACTGCTCCAATTTTCTCTAGGGGGCGCCCATGTTTACAGCATGCTAAGGGTCGTGGATATTGCATAGCATACTAAAGCGCCCCAGCCAACACAGGAAAACTGAAGAACTGTAATCCAAATTATTTAGATGGACCTGAATAAAGCATACCTATAACTGAAACGCATTTCCTTTTCCAGTATTGCGGTTATAATCTGTGCTGTAAACAAATGTATCTGATTTAAAATATCAATCAAAAGGTTGCTCTGGTCTACTAATCAAAAAGCCTAGACATAAACAAGATATTTTAGACTGAAACGTACTCAAAGCAAAGTCATTTTTTATTAGTTATGTGAGCAATTGGTAGTGCATCAGAAAAAGCAGTAAATGTGTCCTTTCTGACTGTTCTTGTGTTTTGTATGGCTGCAGTGTCCTTGGTGCAGAGTTATGGGATCCCAAGTGATTTAACTGTGCACTGCAGCAGGGCATGACCCCTTCCAGAATATTGCAAGGTGTTTCATCCTGTTAGTCTAGGCTTCCTTTGACTAATGATCTGTTTAGGGCCCATTTTCAGGATGCCATTTATGCCTGAAAATATCACGACAGAGTATAAGGTCTAATTAAGTCCTATATGGTTACAGCCTTGCAAAGTGCCAAACATTTATTTATAAGCCCAACACTGTGCCCTACAAAAAAAAAAATTCTATTTTAATATATATTTTTAAATGGAATTTATTCATGTGAGTCATTCATTCTTCAGTGTCACATGATCCTTCAGAAATCATTCTAATTTTTTTTCTTTTTTTCCCCTAATTATTATAAATTTTGAACCTTTGTGCTGCTTAATATTTTTGTGGAATCCGTAATATATAAAGTTAAATCATCAACTAAATTTGTCAAATCTATCAACTTATCATGGCACAGCTGCTCGATTTTCCTCCAGGGATCAATAATTTCTTATTATAACAGAAAACCAAAAGGTTGATATTCAATACCACATGAAAAATCAAGAGTTTGAGACTACAGAGGAGGATTTTAGTAAGCAGGAGGGAGGTTATTATCATGCACTGAACTCACGGTTAAAGCAATGAATTGTCGGCTTGACTGCAGGCTTGTTGAACAGAGCCTTCAACACAAAGACTGCTATTGGCAGTCTTTGACAGGCCTGCTGCATTACATTACCTGAATCATGAAGTTATTGTGTAGTAAGCATTATCATTTCACCTTGCAGGCAGTGGTAAAGAAAGGCCTTCTACACCATACAAAACATTTACTTTTATGACTGAAGGTATTTTTACAGTGCAATATTACTATTCAATAGGCTATGACAAGATTTATGCAGCCATTGTGTGACTAAATTGTACACCAGCAATTAAAATTGTACGCAGAATTTACAAAAAGAAAACTGTTTCATTTACTCTAATGATGCAAATTATACAAAAGTATCCTTTAAAAATAAATGTTCAAACATTTAAAATAGACAGCATTCAGAAAAGAAATCAGAGGTGAAGCATTAGTCAGGGAAAGTATTTCATAGAAAGAGAGCTGATTTCACATTCATGAAAGCATGACAAGAAAACCTTTGACCCTTAGTCATTCATTCTGCACAAATCCATACATGCACAGGTTTAAACACACAGGAATGCGCTCTCCTTAATCACAATCCTTAATCTCATTCCATTAATTCTGTGAGGAAAGAGCAGGATGGAGGTTTTTACTTTATATTAACATTTATATATTAACATCACTTATTATAAACATTACTAGTACAGCAAGCATGTTGACCAGCTTTTTCCTCTCAGAACAAACGGCCAGTCACATCCAATTCCCTGGTCTAAGATTGATTACTTTATATTGCTCATGGATACTCTATCTTATTTCTTAAAAATTATTAATAATAAAAACCTACTTATAAATAAAGACAAAAAAAGCAAATATTGGAAAAACTGCCTCGAACAATCCTTTCATTTACTCACCCTAACGTTGCTTCAAAACGAATGACTTCATCGCTAAAAGACAAGTGAGGCGATGGAGGGCGTTCGTGTCAATCTCTCTTTTTTTAGAAAAAAGATAAATGTGATTCTCGTGTGCGTTATTCCAAAATCATAAATGAAAGTGAACAACAACTATTGATATAACTGTAAATTGTGAGATAATTTAGTATAATATTATAATATTATAATATGTATGTGGGAGCGTTTCCTCCGAGGAGGCAAGGAATGCATTGCCTCCACGAAAATGATTGGATACGATTGGTTCGTGCAATAAATCCCGCCTCTTGTTTTCGTGCGCGTTCGCGAATCAGTCTGAATGAACAAAATGATGGCGTTGATGGGAAGACGAATTCAAAAAGTAAGTGAACATCTCACCCACTTATTAGATATCACCGATTTATGCCATATCAAATCAAATGACCTGAAATCATGATGTCTGTGGGGGGTTTAAATATAATACATCTAATGACTGAAAATACTAAAAGGTTGAAGACTAGGCCTACTTTTTATTTGTCAGCACATACAACAACCCACTGCAGTTATTTAAAGGTGCTAAAGAGGATGTTTTGTTTTATACATTTTTGCAATATTACTTGAAACTGTCTTTACTAACTGATAAAAGAATATTTATTAGGTGCTCTGAAAGTAATAATATTAATATACATCATCTGTGCACGAGGTAGGGCCTTAAAAACATCAGCCAATTGTTTACGCGATCATCGCGTAAACGATTGGCCCTCTGGCTTGTCAATCACTGCCATGACGTTCCTTGTGAAAGACGTGTGCGGATTGGCCCTCTGGCTTGTCAATCACTGCCGTGACGTTCCTTGTGAGAGACGAGCGCGGATTGGCCCTCTGGCTTGTCAATCACTGCCATGACGTTCCTTGTGAAAGACGTGTGCGGATTGGCCCTCTGGCTTGTCAATCACTGCCGTGACGTTCCTTGTGAGAGACGTGCGTGGCTGCGCGCTCCAGTAACTTTCCACACTCCACAGGCGCCGCATGCAATGTTTTTGTCAGGAGACAGGAGAAACAACTGCAGATTATGAGTTACCTGCAGTGAGTCCGACATAATGAATCCAAAAAACACGACACAGCGAACGCCGGTGGTAAACACTCGTGTTCCAATACTCGTGCATAAGTTTTGGGAGGCGTTCCTTTGAAATGAGCTGTGAAGGAGGGGGGTTGTTCTTATGCATGCGCTCATTTCAAAAACTCACTAACAGTCTTTGGATTCTCAGTCAACGAAAAAATCCTCTCTATCACCTTTAATGATTATTTAAAGTAGCACTAAGTAATTTCTATTGTGTTCAAAATATTTAAACGGTTAGTTCTTTATCTACAGCTGTGTGGTTACATTATTGTGTGTGCCTATATGATTTACAGAATAGAGTATATATCAAGAATATATAGGAAGCAAACATTCCTAGAAGATTTGAATATGCTAACAGACCACAATAAGGAAAGAAACAAAACCTTTTCTGCCTCTAAGAATCTGCTTCTGTATTAGGTGGCTGTATAGCACAGAATGACAAAGATTAATATGGGAGAAAGGATGTCACTAAAGCCCTTAAATCTCACCACAAGGCACAAGATTACTACAGCTGAATAAGAGCTTTACTTAACACCGTGAAACAAATCAGTGTAATATAACTGAGTGGGACTGACAGGAAGAATCATGCTTCATTTCTTAACATTCTCTATGAAGATAAACAAAGAGAACTTTGTTTTTGTAACATTTTGTTCAAGCTGCTTTGTTCCTGTTACAGGTAGCAGATTCACTTGTGTGCAACAACTTTCTTTACTATTATCCACCCTCTCTATCACCACTGTAAAGTTTTTTTTTTTTTTGCAAAAAAATTTATCTGACAAAAAAACTGTAGATCATAGAGTTTAATGTACCTTTTTCATGAGTATACACGTATACTTGGTAAAAAAAAGAAATACTGTTCCCAGACTACAAGAGAGTGAAAGAGACATTTCACTTATTATAAGTGTAAACCGAAGCGTATGAAAAATGGACTGCTTCCCAAATCTGCAGCTTCTGCTGAATGATTATGTGGAGGTATTGCGACTGAATAAATACATTACAGCACAGTCTGTGTTCTGATTACATAAGCTCATAGTTGCCAGGGCCTTCAGGGACACATTGTGCCCATCACATGGAGCTTGATCTGAAGGGACTCTTAAGTTAAGATCTCTCTGCTTTTAGACCATTTTTAGAGGTACAATCATTCATTTGTCCTTCAAAAGAGCCCAGTGGAGACTTTGCAGGTCAGCTTCACTTTATAACCAAAGGAACTATATAATTAAAGAGTCATTTTATTTTACACAAACAAAGAATTATATTAATAATAGTGCTGTCAAACGATTAATCGCAATTCAAATTAGACATAAACTAGGGGCTTTACAATACAACATTTTGAAAACCTGTAAGTCTGTCCCTCACTGTTTTAATTTGTGTCAAATTAAATACAGCATCTCAGGTCTATTGATGGGAAATTTCATTGTTGGGTTTCTCTCAACAGCGCCACATGTTCGTTAATGACACTTAAGTTCTGCATCTGCACAATAGGCTCCATTAATCCTGCAATTAGAGGGATAATTATCTTGTAAATCCACAGGAATCTTAGCCATCAGTCAGAACACTTGGCGGTTTATTGCGCAATAATCAATAATGTGTTGGCTGTGATCCTCAGTCATCACAAACTTGCAGCCAGCTGAATGTCATGTTTGAGAGAGATGCATGCTGGGAAGGTACAGAAATATAGAGGGCTAATTCTCTCTCATATATGCAGATGCACACATTAGCATATACTCTCTTAGTCAGAGTAACACAGCTCTACTCTTTCTCATTGGCATTAGTGGACACAGCCATTGCATAATCAAACTAGTCATTATGTGAGGGGGTGGAGTCTACAGTCACGGATCACAGCAGGAGAAAATCATCTGGGTCGCTTCTTAAGAACATGCAACTTTTGGCAGGCGACCATCTGCTATTGTCAGCAAGAGAAAGATCAGAATGAAAATTAAAATCTGGGCAGATAGACAGGGATATAAGGGTTATTGGGGGGGTAGGGGGTAAAAATGATTGAATAAATTCTAGCTGAACCACCTAAATCCACCAAAATGCCATGTCTTTTTCTATTCAGTTTTCTTTATATGCCATTCATATGACTGACTTGTACAATCTGGTCTATATCTTATTTCAGGGAATGAGGGAAACTCTCACTATGGATGCTGTGGTTTAAAACACAAATTTGTTTTTATTTCGAACATGGCGATAAGAAGCAGGATCTTTCAGGGTAAACATTTGCACACACATACAGACGTGTGCCGAATCAAATGACACCAAGACATGATTCTTCACCGATTCTGTTGCCTCTGCAGTCACTATAAACCCAATGCGCAGGGTGAAGGATGGGATGTCCTGCACTTTGAGACACGCCCTGCTGTTTCATGTTCCCTGGGCGCATTTGCTGCAGTGACTTACCTATTTTTCATTATTCAAGCCTAGTGATAAATAAATAAAGACCGCAGTCCAAGAAAAACACAGGCAGGAAACAGGACATTTGATCCTGCATTGAATTAAACCACCAGGACACAGTGTCACTCTGTTATTGGTTTGAACCTCTGTTAAATAAGACACCTGCTGCCCTCACAGAGGGGTCATTTAAACACAGGTGAGCCTGCTTATGTGCAGATGCATCTGCATATTACAAAACAACGTTCATGTGTTATGTGACCATTTTTGCTAGTTTTTTTTTTTTTTTTTACTGACTTCATTTTCCCAAGTCTTTCTAAATTTTTTTATTTATTTATTTATTCATTCATTCATTCATTCATTCATTCCTGCATGAAAATATGACATTATGATGGTCAGAGTTCTTAATATTGTGCTCAAAGATATGTCAATTTTACACTTTTTTGACAAGTTCGTATTTGGATGGTCTGATTTGGTCACTGGCCTGATGAGATTTTTCATTTTTTTTATTTTTAATATGTAACTCTTGTGCGGTGTTGAAAACCCTGTCATCCTCGTGGTGTTCCTGGTCAAAAATGACCGGCCTGCAAAAAATTGCTTATAAATCTCTCATTATGCTACCTTATCACCAAACATTGGATTCAATCTTTTTGTCAGCTTGTTTTCTTTCAATTAGGACTGGTTTTGTGTTTATATTTGGAACGGATCGATCGTAGGCCTTATTTATCTGAGCTTATGTACCTCAGTTTTTGAGTGAAAAAGTGTTTTTTGTGGATAATTTTGTCAATTTTGCACAAAATATGAAAAAAATTGCACTGTTTATCACACTAGTGTGCTTTAATGTTAAAACAGGAAATTTGTTTTGAAATGGTTTTATTTTGTTTTTATTTATTACAAAATGGCACAAAGTAACACTTGTGGTGTTCCCAGTCAAAAATGACCGGCCTGCAGAAAAATAACTTATAAATCACTTGTTATGCTATTTTATTACCAAATATGGGCGGTTATTTTTGACCAGTATAAGCTCAGATCAATGAGGCCTATGATCATTCAGTTTCAAAAATAAATACAAATCCTAATTTAAAGAAAACAAGTTGACAAAAAATATTGAATCCACTATTTCGTGATAAAATACTGTAACAAGTGATTTATAAGCTATTTTTGTAGGCTGGTCATTTTTGGCCGGAAACACCACAAGTGTGACTTTATGCCTTTTTGTAATAAATAAAAACCAAAATAAAAACATTCCAAAACACATGTCCTGCTTAAACATTAAAGCACACCAGTGTGATAAACAATGCAATTTTTTTTTCATATCTTTTGTAAAATTGACAAAATTATCCACAAAAAACTTTTTTCACTCAAAAACTGAGGTGCCTACTCTCAGATAAATGAGGCCTACGATTAATCAGATGCAAAAAGAAATACAAAACCAGTCCTAAATGAAAGAAAACAAGTTGACAAAAAGATTTAATCCAATATTTGGTGATAATATAGCATAATGAGAGATTTATAAGCAATTTTTTGTAAGCCGGTCATTTTTAACTGGGAACCCCACAAATGTGACAAGGTAAAAAAAAAAAGTATGAAAATTATCAAAAAAAATTTGAGAAGTAGTTATACCCTGTGTGAACAAGGTCATGAAGCTTCAGTCCAATGCGATAACATTAACTAGCATTTTCGGGAAAAAGAAAATCTCCGGATTACATTCATACTACACACATTCATACTATATAGAACTTACTTTTTTAGCGGTCATGAAGTAATTGCTTCTTTAAGTACCTACTTATTAGAGTATAGAGTATGCGATTTCGGGCGCAGCCCTACACTCGTAGAAGAAAAGGTTCAATATATATCCTTAAAGGGATAGTTC
The DNA here is from genome assembly GCF_018812025.1 of Megalobrama amblycephala. Lineage (NCBI taxonomy): Eukaryota > Metazoa > Chordata > Actinopteri > Cypriniformes > Xenocyprididae > Megalobrama > Megalobrama amblycephala. The sequence continues at coordinate 24,570,516 of NC_063055.1, read as the reverse complement.
ACCCAAAAATGAAAATTCTGACATCATTTATTCACCCTCAAGTAGTTCCAAACCTGTATGAATTTCTTTGAACACAAAGAAGATATTTGGAAGAACGTCAGTAACCAAAAAGATCTCACCCATATATTTATTTTTCCTACTATAGTAGTCAATGGGTGGCGAGAGCTGTTTGGTTGCTGACATTCTTCCAAATATCATCCTGCAGATGGCATCTGAGGATAGATGGCTGGGTTATTACATTAGCCTGATTGGATGCTGCTGTACTGGAGAGAAATTATGTGGTTTTGTGGCCTGAAATGGCTCATAAATCTCCTGCCATGAGCAAATGTATTTCCTTTCCTGTAATATCACATGTATCTCAGACCAGGAGGCAATTCTGCTTTCATAATCACAATATTTGAAACTATTAAATAAACTACATGACAATGGCTTTTGCAGACTGCAAGCAGCAAATGTCGCAGAATGGTAAGCCCAGCCTCAGTCAAATCACTGGACCAATCAGAAGAAACAGGGGGCAGGGCAAGCAAGTGCTTAGCAATAGAGTGGCTCAGGGATGACGTGTTTTTGTAGGCCAACCCGGAAGTTAGCGGCACACGGGTTCCCTCGGTTGAAAGCCTATGCATTTTTCCCATAGACTTTTGGAAAATCGCGGAAAATAAGCTCTGTGTTTAACAAAGGGTTATGACACTTACACGTTTTGTCTATCAAGATAATCTTTACAAGTTAAAACAACAAAAATACATTTTAAAGCCTAAATAAAGTGGTCAGATATAAAAAGCTAACAGTAGGCTATAAACGGACTACAGCACACCATGGTCGCGGATCAACGTCGTCACCACCAAGCTTCCTCAAACAACTTTATTTAAAAACATGCTCGCTGATTATGATCTGTGCTCTGTATGAATACTTATCCACTTTTTTAATGAGAAATGCTGTCCAAATGTTATGTTTTTAATGATGACGTCTAAAGTCCCCGCCAAAGGAAGTAGTCCCTTTTAGCAATTTGTTAGCAACCGCCGTTTTTAAGACACAGTAAAGGTTTAAAAAAATCACAAGCGGGTTATAACTGGTGTGATTTATGTCATAGATCAAAACATGAAAGTATTTAGAGGCTTTGTTAACCACAGACCTTATTTTAGGCGATTTAGCAAAAACCCATTCAAAAAACCCATAGACTTTACGGCATTGGAACCGGAAGCCCTAAAATGCTAACTCGCTTCCGGGTTTTGCCTACAAAAATGCATCATCCCTGATGCACTCTATAGAGTGCTGCAGGGATGATGCATTTTCATAGGCCAAAACTCAGAAACGAGTTAGCATTTATCAGTAATAATACCCCCTTGTAATTTTTTTAAGCTTTTCCATCAAAATTCATAAAACTTGTATTCATTCGAGAAGAGTATCATGATGAACAAAGCTTGTAAGAATCATTCACAGACAAGGCTTAAGCTAGTCCTAGACTAAAATGTTGGAGCTGTTTTAACTGTACGCAACTTGTACTGACATATCCTAAAATATGTCAGTGTCATTGTTTAGTCTCAAGATGTACACCAGTAATGTTTTTTTCTCATGAAAGTTTATAAAAGCTACTTAAATTCCCTAATTGAACTAAGGCCTAATCCTGGCTTAGGCTAAGCCCTGTCTGTGAATCCGGGCCATAAACTTTTGTTGGTCACAGAGCTTATTTTCTGAAATGATCCAAAAGCCAGTGGAAAATGTATATCCTTAAAGATGGCGTTCTGTTTGAACGGCTCCTTACTGTACCCAGAATTCCAATGCTACACTTGTCTGCCAACTTTCAGTGCTATAATTTACCATAAAAACTAAAAACAAAAGCTTTGGCTCAGAAATATGCTCTTCATGCTGACCTAGAGAGCGTTAGCCTGAGACTCATTAAGGGAAATGTTTATTTTCACAAATGCTTGCAGTGCAACCACTGACTGAACAAGAGATGAGTGGGAGAGTGAACTAAGTCTAGCAGTGTGCCTCTCTCAGTAAAAATCTTTTGGCAGAGTGTCTTTGAAGCAGTATATTCAGGCAGAGGGACAGTCTCTTACCAGTGATAACAACTAGGTCCAAAAAGCAGGTGCAAAATCTCTCCAGCTGCTTTAACAAATCTTAGTTATTAGCTGAGGATGGGGGCGACCTCCTGTCTGTGCTGACTAATGAGCCCTCATAGTGCCGTTGATCCGGAAAACAACAGCAAAATCAGAGTAATCATTGACGTAGCCTTCTGCATTAACACTTGGAATATAATAAGTTGTGGATGCATATGTCATATGACAAATTCATCTTGGGACAAACTCAGAAAAGGCATTCTGATCATTGCAGTCTCCAAGTTTTCCATCAATAAGCAGTGAAATCTGAGGAAGATGAAGAGAAAGTGCTATATGCACATAAAATGCTCACAAGCCATTAAACATTAGCTGCTCCTTGGGTTCTTAAGTGCACTTTGAACCACCATGAAGCCATAGATTTAAAAAGATCTTGTGCAAGACAGGCCCTAAGCGAATACCTCTTAGAAGAGCTGGCAAAGCCACAACCATAAAAGAGTGCAAATCCACTAAAGAAAGACAAAATCCCTGCAGTTATACCAAAGCAACAGATAATTCTGGATCATTTAGTTGCTTATTGACTTGAGCTCTCCCCCTGGAAGCTGGAAGAAAATACTGCGGAAGGGGAACTGCCCCCATGAATCAAACACCTGCTCCTCTATTGTTACCCTCGTTATGTTATAAATAACCAGCATTTGTCTGGTGTATTTAGAAGTTATGTAATATTCACATTGCCTTGACTGTTGTTGTTCAGCCTTGACTCTTGCTGGAAAGTAACAAGCTCATTTAACATAAATATATATTTGCTCATGAAGAAATCATGAATTAATTATGTTTTCGTCTTAATAATTGACATTTCTTTATACTGCAAAAAGTTTTTTCCATAAAAGATATCAATAATTAAAGGTGCCCTAGAACTTCTTTTTAAAAGATGTAATATAAGTCTAAGGTGTCCCCTGAATGTTTCTGTGAAGTTTCAGCTCAAAATACCCCATAGATTTTTTTTTATTCATTTTTTTAACTGCCTATTTTGGGGCATCATTAACTATGCACCGATATATAGGTTGCGGCCCCTTTAATTCTCTTGCTCTCCCTCCCCCAGAGCTCGTGCTTGCCTTGAACAGCATAAACACAGTTTACACAGCTAATATAACCCTCAAAATGGATCTTTACAAGATGTTCGTCATGCATGCTGCATGCATACATCAGATCATGTAAGTATAGTATTTATTTGGATGTATTACATTTGATTCTGAATGAGTTTGAGGCTGTGCTGCGTGGCTAAAGCTAACATTACACACTGTTGGAGAGATTTATAAAGAATGAAGTTTATGTTCATAAATTATGTTTATGAATTATACAGACTGCAAGTGTTTAAAAATGAAAATAGCGACGGCTCCCTTGTCTCCGTGAATACAGTAAGAAATGATGGTAACTTTAACCACATTTAACAGTACATTAGCAACATGCTAACGAAACATTTAGAAAGACAATTTACAAATATCACTAAAAATATCATGATATCATGGCTCATGTCAGTTATTATTGCTCCATCTGCCATTTTTCGCTATTGTCTTTGCTTGCTTACCTAGTCTGATGATTCAGCTGTGCACATCCAGACGTTCTGCCCTTGTCTAATGCTTTGAACATGTGCTGGCATATGCAAATATTGGGGGTGTACATATTAATGATCCCGACTGTTACGTAACAGTCGGTGTTATGTTGAGATTCGCCTGTTCTTCTGAGGTCTTTTAAACAAATGAGATTTATATAAGAAGGAGGAAACAATGGAGTTTGAGACTCACTGTATGTCTTTTCCATGTACTGAACTCTTGTTATTTAACTATGCCAATATAAATTCAATATTTAATTCTAGGGCACCTTTAATAAAACATCCGGTAAACAAGATTTACTTGAGAAACAACATTTTTAAGATAATATAGACTTTTCAGAGAATATGTCTAATAAACATACCGTTCAAAAGTTTGGGGTCAGAAAGTAATTTTATTCAGCAAAGACACATTAAATTGATCTAAATTGGCAGTAAAGACATTCATCATTTTATAAAAGATTTCTATTTCAATTAAATGCTGTTCACTGTAAAAAATAAATAAATAAATAAATAAATTCCTTTAAATATACGGTAAAAAACGGCAGCTGTGATTAGCGGAAATTTACCATAAAAAATACGGTAACAACGTCTTAGATTTTATGGATTTAAATTAAATATACAGTAAAATACCGTATTTCATTAACTGATATTATATTAATTCACCAACCTATTGAAGAACTAATATCTGTTTTGTACACTGACAACCACCAAACACAGTGGTGATGAGAATCACGATGAATCAAAGTACATCACAAGCAGCTTTTCCATTGAGAAGGTTAATACCATAGACTGTGAAAAAAGTATTAATACTAATATATAGAAGGTGCATACAGTGTCATTCACACAAACACTAAACACCATCATGGTAACAAACATGACATTTAAAAAAATGCAATAAACATTAATTTAACAACATTAGATGTAACATAAAACCCTAATGTACATAACTGATTAGAAAAAAAGGTAACACTTTACAATAAGGTTCATTAGTTAACATTAGTTAACTACATTAGTTAACATGAACTAATAATAAACTGCACTTCTACAGCATTTATTAATCTTTGTTAATGTTAATTTCAACATTTACTAATACATTATTAAAATCTTGTAGTTAATGCACTGTGAACTAACATGAACAAACAATGAACAACTATTTTCATTAACTAACGTTAACGAACATTAGTAAATACTGTGACAAATGTATTGCTCATGGTTAGTTCATGTTAGTTAATACATTAACTAATATTTAACTAATGAACCTTATTGTAAAGTGTTACCGAAAAAAATAGGAAAAAAACTTGAAGTGTCACGCAGGGAATTCTGGGAAAGTCAATTTACCTTTTTTTTACTGTAAATTATCGAATGAGTTGTTCTTTTTCATTTCCGAAAACTGTAAGTTTAACGGTATTTTACTGTAACATTAAATGTACAGTTAGATCTATTACAATTATTCACTGTATATAGTAAGGGAACTTTCTGTTAACCAATTAACTGTTTTTCGCCATAGCATTTTTACAGTCTTTTACCACTAAAATCACGATCATTTTTTACAGTGATTTTTGAACTTTCTATTCATTAAAATCCTGAAAAAAAGCATCACAATTTCTATAAAAATTTTAAGCAGCACAGGTGTTGTCACTATTGATAATAATCACACCAAATCAGCATATTATGATTTCTGAAGGATCATGTGACACTGAAGACTGGAGTAATGACTACTTTTCATTAATCCACTTTTTGGTTTGGCATGTTTTTAGCTTTTAGCTTGCTTAAAACACAAAAACATTGCCAAATATAGTGATAAAAAAAAAAAAGATTTTATGTTTAGAACATTTTAAGAATGTTTAGATATTTTACTGGAAAGTAAGACAAAAATACTGATTAATAAAACAGTGAAAATGCTTTTTGCAGTGCTCTTAGATGTGATAGTATCATTTATCTCTGTTACTGACCCTTTCACACTCAAGTTTGGCTGTTTCTATACAGTGACTGATATCAAATGCACCTGCCGGGGACCAAAGTATGTGTTTACCATCTGCATGTGTTGGCCAGGTGGGGCACAGACATTGACTATAGCTCTGTTTACCATTGTGGAGACAACACATGGTCAATTTGTCTACTTAGCATTGCAAGCTATTGTTAGAGGGATGAGTAATTGTTGGAGAGCAAGAACAGAAAAGGAAAGACAATCTCTCTCAGTTCGATATATATAAAGGCTAATTTATAATAAAACAGTGAGCATCCTTTATTGTGACTTGCAATGTCAAGGGCAGTTTTTCTTTATATTTTTCTTTCTCACTATATCTGTTGTCTTCCTTCCTGGTAAACCCCGGCTAAGCAGATATCCCAACAACAATCAGAGGGTGGGCAACCCAACCGCCACGGCTCATGTAAAACCACAACAGTTGCCAGGCAACACTGTTCCCTCCACAGCAGGAGCAGGAGTCCAATTGAACATTAATGATTCTGAGCACAAACACACTGGACTGTTGGCGCCTGCTAGATATTTTACTATGGTTAATTACGCAAGAAAGTGACAGCAAAAACACACAGAATTCTTCAGTTCATATGGACTAATGAGGAGGCTAATGGAGGCTCAATCTCAGGCCCAATCTGAAGCCTGTGGATCTGTGCAGTATCATCTTCATATATTTCGTAGTTAAATTCTTTCCCAGACAACATGAGGGGCTCCTGTCTGTCTATGTCCATGTATGGTTTTTGTTTGGCATCCTAATTTATCTTGTTGGTTGTTCACACTTCAGCAGTGATAATAATTTAAGATGTATCCTGCTGGCAGTTTTCCCTTGCACTCAACCCTGGTCTTTAAGTCCCAAGTAACAGCTAACAGACATAATGATTGTGTGTTTTTAGTCTGTCATAGCCTTGGGTTCATGAAACATATTAAATCTCCATTATATTTTTCCATGTTTCTTCATTTTATTTAGGTTATTAAAATGACAGTTCTATAAAAATGGAGAATTCTGTCATCATTTACATCATGATGTACATCATCATTTGCAAATGTTTTTGCCCATATAGTGAAAGTCAATGGGGTCCAAAACAACATGATTATGCTTCTCATTAAAGGATTGTGGAGTCTATATTGATTATAACCAGTGCTTGAAGTGGAAAAATAAAGGTGCCGGTACTCCCGGTGCTCAGTTCAAAACGCGTTACTGGAGAAGGGAGGGTGCAGCGGGCTTCCGTATGTGCAACTTGTCGGAAGTGCTGGTACGCAAGGAAAACTGGCAGTATGCTGAAGGTAAAAATAGAGAAATCGCAACCCTGACAGCAACAGAGTGTCGGCCCAGATCCAGCCCACATCTGATCCGCGTGTAATCCACATGTACCAGATGCGGGCCGGATTTGGGCCACATCATGGTGCTGTCTGGGAAACCAGCCCACTTCGAGCACTCATTATAACTGAAAACAGGAGTTAGCGTAGGCCAAATTATATGTGCATAAGGTGAACAGAACAAAAAAAGAGATATTTTGAAAATGTCTTAGTGTTTTTTTGTTTTGTTTTTTGGTCTATAGTGAATGTCAATGGGGTCCAAAAGAACACTGGACCCCATTAACATTCATTGTATGGACAAAAAAAAAGGCATTTTCAAAATATCTCCTTTTGTGTTCTGTTCACCTGATGCATGTACAAACCCGATTCCAAAAAAGTTGGGACACTTTACAAATTGTGAATAAAAACAGAATGCAATGATGTGGAAGTTTCAAATTTCAATATTTTATTCAGAATACAACATAGATGACATATCAAATGTTGAAACTGAGAAAATGTATCATTTTAAGGGAAAAATAGGTTATTTTAAATTTTATGACATCAGCACATCTCAAAAAAGTTGGGACAAGTCCATGTTTACCACTGTGTGGCATCCCCTCTTCTTTTTATAACAGTTTGCAAACGTCGGGGGACTGAGGAGACAAGTTGCTCAAGTTTAGGAATAGGAATGTTGTCCCATTCTTGTCTAATACAGGCTTCTAGTTGCTTAACTGTCTTAGATCTTCTTTGTCGCATCTTCCTCTTTATGATGCGCCAAATGTTTTGTATGTGTGAAAGATCTGGACTGCAGGCTTGGTCATTCAGTACCCGGATCCTTCTTCTACGCAGCCATGATGTTGTAATTGATGCAGTATGTGGTCTGGCATTGTCATGTTGGAAAATGCAAGGTCTTCCCTGAAAGAGACAACGTCTGGATGGGAGCATATGTTGTTCTAGAACTTGGGTATACCTTTCAGCATTGATGGTGCCTTTCCAGATGTGTAAGCTGCCCATGCTACACGCACTCATGCAACCCCATACCATCAGAGATGCAGGCTTCTGAACTGAGCGCTGATAACAACTTGGGTTGTCCTTGTCCTCTTTATTCCGGATGACATGGCATCCCAGTTTTCCAAAAAGAACTTCAAATTTTGATTCATCTGACCACAGAACAGTTTTCCACTTTGCCACAGTCCATTTTAAATAAGCCTTGGCCCAGAGAAAATGCCTGCGCTTCTGGATCATGTTTAGATATGGCTTCTTTTTTGACCTATAGAGTTTTAGCTGGCAACGGCGAATGGCACGGTGGATTGTGTTCACCAACAATGTTTTCTGGAAGTATTCCTGAGCGCATGTTTTGATTTCCATTACAGTAGCATTCCTGTATGTGATGCAGTGCCGTCTAAGGGCCTGAAGATCACGGGCATCCAGTATGGTTTTCCGGCCTTGACCCTTACGCACAGAGATTGTTCCAGATTCTCTGAATCTTTGGATGATATTATGCACTGTAGATGATGATAACTTCAAACTCTTTGCAATTTTTCTCTGAGAAACTCCTTTCTGATATTGCTCCACTATTTTTCGCCGCAGCATTGGGGGAATTGGTGATCCTCTGCTCATCTTGACTTCTGAGAGACACTGCCACTCTGAGAGGCTCTTTTTTATACCCAATCATGTTGTCAGTTGACCTAATTATTTGCAATTTGGTCCTCCAGCTGTTCCTTATATGTACATTTAACTTTTCCAGCCTCTTATTGCTACCTGTCCCAACTTTTTTGGAATGTTTAGCTCTCGTGAAATCCAAAATGAGCCAATATTTGGCATGACATTTCAAAATGTCTCACTTTCAACATTTGATATGTTATCTATATTCTATTGTGAATAAAATATGAGTTTATGAGATTTGTAAATTATTGCATTCCTTTTTTATTCACAATTTGTACAGCGTCCCAACTTTTTTGGAATCGGGTTTGTGTAATTTGGCTTACTCTAACTCTGTTATAATCAGTATTGATTCTAAAATCCTTTAATGTGAAGCAAGACGCATAATCTTGCTAATAAATCTTTGTACATTTGGGAAGGTTTAGATAATGGGAGATAGATTTATTGAGGATTATATGGATTCATCCTTTAGTGCTGCAACATCTCCAGCCCACCTACTGTGATCACCTTTGTTCTCTGGCTCTGAGATTTATGGAACAGTTCAAAAGCTCCCACTGGAGAGAGAAACAGAGAGAAAAGAGTGACCAAAAAAGAGCCTGATGCTGTTTTGCAGGTCTTCAATGTCAATGGTTATTGCAAGAACATGAATTTTGCCAACACACTGTCATCCAATTAGACACAATAACCCTCCAAATCAACCAGTGTCATTCTATTAATACAGACATAAGCTCATACAGAACATGTCAGCAAAGAAGAAAAGCGATCTTAGTATCAGCTAAAAAAGCTAAAATATCAGTATCAGATATCAGTAAGATGTGCCTAGCAAATTAGTCACTGCGGCTCTATTCTGGGAAGTTGTGGAATTATTTATTTCTGGCATTTTTAGTTAACATGATGCATTCAGAGACTTGTATTCATGGGAAGTTGTTTTAAGACAAAAGGAGAAAGGCAATTAATTAAAGACCGGACTAATGCAATTACGTATGCGAGAGTGCAATTACAAACCTGCAGGAGCATCAGTGTCAGCCTGTCGCCTACTCTCCTGCTTTTCATGGAAGAGAATTACATACTCCCTTGCATAAGAGATTATTGCTTGATGTTTGTTATAAGTGACAAATTTCTTTTGATATCTATCTTTTACTATCATATTTAAAAGCTCTAATATTGATAATAATATAGGCTAATACAATTTTAGCTTACATTAAACAAAAGTATAAAGAAAAAATGTTGATTATCATTTTCTTTCCCCTGTAACTGCCAAATGCCTGTTAGAAAATTCATTTTGAGATGCTACTGTGTTTCAGAACATGGAAGGTGGCATCTAGCTGGTATAAGCTGGTCATTAGCTGGTGTAAGCCAGTCATTTGCTGTTTAACCAGCTACCACTATAAACTGGATTTTCCAACATACAGTATACATAGGACATAATGCTACATACATACATACATAGTTTGCAGATTTCCTAGGCTCTCGTTGACTAACTGAAAAATATTTAACTGATTTAATTTGTTGTTGTTGTTGTTTCCCGCCGGTTACGATTTGACCAGGAATAATAGGCCTATTTTTCTATTTTTATTAAAGAAAAGACGTAATTCTTTCATAAAATACATGTGCTCATTCACCTGAAAAAAGTAATGTTGCAATTAGTAGGATGTAACTCAACGAGAACACGCCGACAGTGAGCCTGAAAGATGGAGCGCGGATGCTTCGCCTATGCGGACACAGACTCAAGTGCTCCAGTAGGAGCCGTAGTGTGTGTGTGTGTGTGTGTGTGTGTGTGTGTGTGCAGGTCTGCTCATGCGCCCATGAAGAGATGCTGCTGCTGAGGATCAGAGGTGTGTGCGCTGCGGCGGGCTTATTTACACCCGTTCAGGCACACTGCATCAAAGAAAAGCTCTGGCGCTCCTTAGGAAATGGACTTTCTAAAGGGATTCATGTGTCTTTGCGGTAATACATCTCAAGGTTAGTACTGAGATATGGCGTTAAGTGAGTCTATTTCTTTACGTAATCTTATTCTTGCCCATGTTATTTTCTATCAGTGGGTCTGCCATCATATTTCGCTCTTCGTCCGAGCTGGAAACATTTTATTTTCAGTCTCTCTGAAGACTACACCTCTTCCTCGTCGTTTCCGTTTTTCTTTTCTTTAAATGGGAAAGACGTGTCACTCTGCTGATTTTTTTTGAGAGATTTTTTTTCTTTGAAATTACATTTTTTTAGGCACAACAGTATGCAGGTAATATATATGTATGCAGGTTTTTTTTTTTTTTGTACTGTGTATTTTATTATTTCATTAAAATAACCGGTGACTGTATGCATATGGAAGGCTAAATGGTGCAATGCTACACCATGTTGAGTCCGTAGAGGCCATAACAGAGATCTTAACACTTACAATGAGTTTTGCCTCGGAGCGCTTGTCAAATTAGTTTTTTTTACGGGCATGACAGATGTAGGCCTAATTAAATAAAAAAAATTGAATTAATTAATAAAACACAGACCCATTTCTGTTCCGCCATGTGCGCCATGTACTGAATGAATAGGTCAGAGCTTGTTTGTAAACCTATGCGCATGCATTAGGTTGAGCGCGCGCTTGTCCTGACAATACTGTGTTCACATTCATTCATGTTACCTTAACCCGTTCAGATCCGAATTATATTCCGAGGGACACAAAACAAGACCGTGCTTTATTTCTGTGTAAAAACCTTGTTGGAAAATCCATAGTGGTTTCTAGTTGTTGTATATTAAATGTGGCAACCTAGCTCGTTGACGAGCCACCATGTAAAAAGCACTAGTTTGACCACCTTGACCAGATGGTAGCTGGTTTGTTGCTGGTCCAAGACGCTCTGCCAGCTTGGAGCAGCTAATGACGAGCTTTTACCAGATAACGTTCTGAAAGCCAAGTTTAAAAAGAAGAAGAAGAAAAGAGAGATAATGATAATGTATCTTTGATAGTTACATTTTAATGGATATGTTGACATAGTTCTGAAAGGCTCAGGGATCAGATTATATTTTAAAACCAATTAATTGGCCTGTAAAACAAAATAATTTGGCCTGTATTAAATACACTAACCCTGTTTGGATTAAATAGGCAAATGCTTAAGAGTCTATGATTGGATCTTTATTGCAGTGATTATTATGTTTCTAGCATATTATATGTTTGGCAACAATTTTTCTAACCCTAACTGATGGAATGCGTATTTTTATTTCTTAAACAATTGTGAAAAAATGGTTGGGAGGGAGCATGAAGAATCATTTTCACACACAAATTGGCACCTTTATAGAGACTCTGACTCTTGCATTGTCAATACAAGATCTTGATCAAAAATTAATGCACCTCTTGATGGAAATAACATCAGAAAATTTATTTCCATCAATTTTTGGTCAAGATCTTGTAATGATGCACGTCCTGATATTGCTGAGTTAGATGCGTTCCTGGGTCAACATATTTTGTTGATCCTGGAACAACATTCTAGTCTAAAAATTTAGTCTTAACCCTATTCCTACCCCTAAACCTAACCCTACCCATAAGTTATCCCATAAATCAGAGGGAAATGATAGATGAATAACACTGATGTAGAAGCACCAATTCATGATTTTAAGCCTAAACTTGACATAATCTGTAAACTTGTCCCTCAAATCTGATTGGTTGATTTGAATGTTGTTCCAGGATCAACAAAAATGTTGACCCAGGAACATGTTGAACTCAGCAATATCAGGTTATGCTGTAATGACAATGCAAGAGGTGAGCACTCTGTAAAGTCTCCTCCAGCACATCCCAAAGACTTTCAATGAAATTAAGGTATGGACTCAGAGGTGCCAATTCATGTGTGAAAATAATTATTTTTGCTCCTTCCCAATCATTCTTTCATGATTTGAGCCTGATGAGTCTTGACATTGTCATCCTAGAATATGGCCATAATGTGTCTTCCTACATGGTTGTTTAAGAAATGAAAAGCTACACACTCCATCAATTAGGGTTAGAAGAACTGTTGCCAAAATATAACATGCTAGAAATATAATAATCACTGCAATTGGCCGAGCAGTTAACATTGACATTCAAAACTGTATAAAATTCTATTTTATATATATGAAACTTAATGTTGATTTTGAATTTCATAAATTTTCATGAAGATAAAATATAACAGTAAACACATTGATCTGTGTAAGATGATAAAATAACAAGCAAAGAAACACTAAATGTCACTTACATGGCCAAGTATGTTACATGGACGATCCCTTGGATCATCCTCTCAAACCTGCACCTTTTCGGTGACCAGCTCACAGTGCCACATCACCCACAACTTTGGCGTGTTTCCAGAGAGACATACAAGTCGAATGTCAGTCATAAGCAGTGTAATTCAGTGTAGCTTACGTCTGTTGCTTTTTTTACAGGCTAATGTTTTTGAATACAAACTATCCATTTGATAACTTATCAGGCATGGTCTGCAGATAATCTGAATCAATTTTGGTTAAGATTAGACATATACATTTATGTATATATTATACCTCTTTTTTATATAAGTCATTAACGGACATCAAATAAAAGAAATCAGTGTAAATTAGTAAAAGTCTTATTTAATAATGCTAGCTTTAAAATATAAATAAATTACTTATAATTATAAAAAAATCTTTGATTTGATTACTAAATGATGAAAAAAGAAAAAAAACACTAAATTGAAATGGACACTGGGTATGAACAGGTTAACATTTTGAGGCAATTCTGTGTTTTTATTTTTTAAAAAGTACATAAACACTCTTGTTTCTTTTTTGTCTTATAGCTCTAAATTTGCCTCATCAGTCCCACAGGCTGTTCCTCCAAACAGTGTGGAAAGGATTTAAACAGCCACATTATTGAAGAGGATTTTCTGACTTATGCAACATCCACATTCTAACTGCATGTCAGAAATGCCCCCTTCCATCAAGTGGTGCATTAGGCGGGCTGTCTGCTTGTCCTTTATTCTTGCACTGATCCCCAGGACCAGAGGATCGACACTGAATTGTCACAAAATGTGCATATGCGCCAGTAACATTGTCAGCTGCTCCAAGATGAACCTGACGATGGTTCCATCCGACCTGCCTAACTACACAGCTGTGCTTGACATTAGTTTTAATGACATAACCGGACTACGCGCACAATGGACCAAGCACAAACTCCCCAAACTCCACAACCTCTTGCTCAGCCACAATGGTTTGTCGTTCCTCTCTTCGGAGGCGTTCGTTTTCGTAAAGCAACTGCGCTTCTTGGATCTGTCGTCAAATAATCTGCGACAGCTAGACGAGTTTATTTTCGAGCCACTGACACTTCTGGAGGTTTTGCTGCTCTACAACAATCACATCTCGCAGATCGACCGCACGGCCTTCACGGGCCTCAACAGCCTGCAGAAGCTCTACCTGAGCCAGAACCTGGTGTCCCGCTTCCCCCTGGAGCTCCTCAAGGACAAGAGCCGACTGGACAAGCTGAGCCTGTTGGACTTGTCTTCCAATCGGATCAAAGTTCTCCCCATTCATGACCTCCAGGCACTGCCGGCCTGGATCAAGAACGGGCTGTACTTCCACAACAACTCCCTCATCTGCGACTGTGAGCTGTACAGTTTGATGGCTCACTGGTATATCCGACGACTCAATTCGGCTCTAGACTTCAAGGACGACCACACCTGTGTGCATCCCGGCCCGGATAAACGGGTGCTGCGTTTGTACGATCTCAACACTCATATGAATTGCAGCACGTTTAAAGAAACTGACGAAGAAGCTTATTTGGACCAGACACTCAACCTTAGCTGTGACACCCGGCATCGGAACATGTTAAAGACATGGATGCTACCCGGAAACATCTTGTTATCTTCTGGCAATAACCACAGCGCTGTGGTTCACTCAGACGGCAACCTTGAGATTAAATCAATCCGACCTGAGGACTCAGGTGTGTACACTTGCTTCGCCGTGAGTGAATACCTCAACGAAACGCTCTACGTGGTGGTCAAAGTCCACAACTTTACCCTCAATGGCAATGGCGACTCCCTCAACACTGCTTACACCACCTTGGTGGGTTGCCTGGCTAGCGTGGTCCTGGTTCTTATCTATCTGTACCTGACGCCCTGTCGCTGCTTCTGCTGTCCCGACCAGGGCAAATCGAAGAACCATCATGAAGACAGCATCCACTCCTCCATGCTCAGCGCCACCCCAACGCACACGACGATATGGCAACCAAAGCAGAGCTCAACAGGCACGTGGCCTTCATAGACCCCAAGGACCTGCAGGGACAGAACGGAAAAGTGAATCCTAATGGAGAGGAAGAAGTAGATGAGGAGGCCATGCAGGGAAAAGGAAAGCGGAAGAAATCAGTGGCAGACTCAATTAGTTCTGTCTTTTCTGATACTCCCATTGTAGTCTGAGGCAGGATGTGTATTTTTGGCTGGAGACAGTTCATTGTTGTGACTTTCTCGGACAAAGAGACTGAAGTACAGTTTGCCATCCTCAGTGTTTGGCTGTTTCTGCAAAACCTTTCCAGCATTTTAATCTGTAGCACTTAAGTATATACTGTGAAAAGGTCTTGCCATATTAGTGGAATCTAAACTTGGAGTGTTTAGATTTGAGTTTAGGCCGACTAAGTGTGACTAGAGGTAGTCTGGGTAAACATCACATGCAATCTGCAATTTCTCAATGATCAAGCTAGGAAAGCTAGGTTGAGAAACATTAATACATCCACTATATAATCACATCATAAGCATGAGCTTTGCAGACTGCTAATGTTAAGAAGAATATAGCATAGAATGAAGCCCTTGTAGCTAATCATATTTACCACCTTTATGCTAACTGACCGACCTTACCACTTTATGTAAAGCCATATGCCGTTGATCATTGCAGGGGGAAAGCAATGCACTTTTGCATTTGATAGTACAGCCACAAGAAAATGATGGAAAAGTATCTGTCTCTATGGCACATTGCTAGTTTTTTTGTGAATGAAAGAGTTGAACAGTGAACTGAGTGACTGTGTAACACGCATATGATGATGCTTATATAATTACCAATTACTGATATATGGCTATGGAAAAATAAAATCCTTGTCAAACTGGATTGGCTGGTTGAATCTAGACTCTTTCCGTCCAATTTCGTTAGATAGATATATATAATTGTCTTTACATTTAATTGCTTGATTCCAATCACAAAATTGTAACTTTACATAGAGTTCCATCTATATCAAACTGTATGTAAACACAGCACCAAAAGATTGTAATTTTGGCTAACTCTCGCATAAAATGCAGAATCTGTCACGACACCCAGAGAATGACATAAAATGCAATCTTTTAATAGAATGGTGTTTCCCATCTGCTTGCATTCTCATCTCTAAAGCTATAATGATTTGAGCCTGGATTGATCAGCCAAAACAGTTTCGGACACTCAGACCTCTTCTCACTCTGCGTTCATTTGCACTTGTGGTGGTTGACTCATCCATTGTCAGAATGGATGTCATTTTTTTTTTTTTTTTTTGAGCCCTTGAAGCGCTGGTGTAATCTTCATCACATAAAAGCCAAAGGCTGAGGAAATTTTTATTTTTTCATTATTATTATTTTTTTTTAGCTCAAACCATTATAATTTAAATACGTTTTCTGAATGAATTCAAATCAAGGTCGAACTCAGGTCAAAACGCGGTGATCAGTCAATCCCCCTCATGTTTTGGTATTCTAAATGATTACTACAGGCATATAGCAGTGATCTCTCAAAGACCGATATTATATTTGAATAAACAATGCCATAGGTATCTAAATGAGAATGCTATGAATGACTCATAATGTAATGCATAAAGCTTGCCTGCTGTGCTCAAGGAAGATGTGTGTAGATCCATTCCAATCATATATCAACAATACTCATTTCTATAAAAACATTATTGTCCTGGTGGACTTGAAAGCCATGATAAGGCTGTTCTAGAACACAGGGATGTAGGCAATGATGCCACAGAGGAAATTAGAGAATCATACGTGGATTTAGAACGTCCAGCACTGTGTACACCATATCTAGAACCCTTAATTCTTGGAATTCCGCTTCCATTCTTCTGTTCCTGGAAAGAAATCAGTCAAATCTCATGTGTTAACCATAACCACATATTTACAACAGGGTCTGGTTTGGTTCAGCAGGAGCAATCTTAGTTTCCTCCGACCTCTTTCCCTAGTAACATCGTAATTACATCCTGTTTTGCGAGCAAGGGAGTGGGTGAAGCTATTAAATGTTTGATAGGTGGATGAACTCACAAACAGTATTATCTCAGGGAGAGGGAATGACAGATAATAGCAGCTATGGCAGACTGCAGTCATGGACAGTTGCGGTCTCTCTTACTCGTCTCTCCAGCTGCAATCCAAAATTAGTGTTGAGGGGAGGGAAAGGCCTTACCATCACGAGCACTGTGGGAGGAGGCCTGAGATCTCTGTGGTCTGCTTGCAAAGAGAAAGAAAAGCCAAGTGCTCCCCCTAAAACCACATCCAGCAGCTTTTCGCCCCGTCATGTGTGTTCTTCTGAAGTGTGTCCTTGGCTATTTCGCTACGAGCAGAGTTCTTGTGAAAGACCACTGTTCATTACTCAGCATTTGACAGTACATCTGTGCTTTTTTGTATGTGTAAACAGTGTTTGTTTTTACAGTGTTTATGAGATTGTGTCATTTTAGGTAGCCTTTTTCCCCTCTTGAGGTTCCAAAGAGACTGAATTCCTTGTTCTTCTGTGTATCGTTGTTCCTATACAGTTGTCTAGATTCCACTTGTGACTATAGGATATTGGTAAACCTATTTTAATGACACGGACTGTAAAGGTTTTTTTTTCTTCTGTCATGTATTTTGAAATCTGATCATCTATTTGTCCAATATATGTTGTTATTTAGGCACATACTGAGATTTTTTTTTGTAAATTAAATCTTAAGAAGCCTCACAGACTGTATGAAGTACCAAAACTTTACATTCATTGTTGCATTCATTGTTTAAATTTCTAAAGTCAGCGTGAATTGCCGTTCTCAACCCGTTTGACTTTTGTAATCAGTTGTATTTCCAATTGAAACATGATATTCAACAAGAAAAAACTACTTAGGGTGAGAAATTGATTGGATTGTGAAAAGTGGCTGTTATAACCCATGTGACATCCATGGAAAAGTTGCTTCAGAGGAAGGTCAAGTTAGAGCAATGAGTTTTTTCCTTGAAATAACCAACAAATCATTCAAAATAAAACAAGAAAAAGTGCGTCAAGAAAGAAAAAGGGTGAATTTTGATTTCATGTTGACTAGCAGCCTCTCAGAATGTCAAGATGGACAATATTAGAAGAACTTGTGCTAATGCTGACTCTCAAAACTGTGCAATATTCACACCAAGTACGATAACTATAAAGTTTTAATAGTCATTCTAATTCTTTGAGAATACTGGAGTCCAGACCTCAATAATAATGACACAGAGGAATGATATCGTTGGAATCACTTTCAGATATTTTCGATTTGATGAACGATAAAAACATTGACAACCAATGAGAATCCGTCGGGGTGGACACTAATATAGTTATCATTCTCTGTGCGAACAGGCCTTAAACTCTGCACTCTTGGTACTAGAGACTAGAACAAGTGCTATGCTAACATGTAGACTCTTAAAACTCTAGATTAACAGAACAGAACTCAAAACAAGCAATCATTGAGCATCTTATAGTTAGTTTTGTGACAGTAAACTATATTTGAGTACATAAAAACAGAGGTAAACCAACACAAATCTACCAAAATCACAGTAACGCAGACATATCTGTACCAATTCTTATCAAGCATTCTGATATACTTAGATTTTGCTAATAAACTGCGAATTCTAAAAGGTTTGAGATCTAAAGTCTCAGCCATCATTATAGTCTCTGAGAGTGAGAACAGAAATGTCAGGTCCAGTATTAGAGCTAGAGGCCTCGCTGTTAAAGCTTATTTAGTCTGAATGTCAAAAACGAGACTGATGAGTGCCGGGTGGCGTTTATTCCTGAAAACTGAAACTGATTCTGGATCAGCAGTCCACATGGACGTATACTTGTGAGAAGTATTATTTATCAATAATATAAAAGTGAATAAAAATGAAATCGACTGTTTTTGCCTGTTTTTTATACTTTAAGCAGACATACAAAAACATGTTAGTTTACATTTAGCCGACATTATTTATCCAATACAACTTTGGAAACATTAGCTCCCATAATAGCTACTTTATTATATACAGAATCTTTGAGCTGAGCACTTTGGCAAGGGATCAGCTATATTTATAAATATACAGGACATTTTTTGTTGATTTAGTTACATTAATGAACTACCCTGAATTAAATATTTACCCTGAGGGATAAGATAAACTTCGGTTTAGTGTTAAATTGACAGTATCCCACAAATACTGACTTTTTAATTTAAAAACAAAACAAAAAACATTCACATTAAAGAACAAGCCCACTATCATCCAGCGCAACAACAACAACAACAACAAAAAAGACCCTTTGGCATGTTTGTGTAAAATGGAGGTATCTAACTTTTTAGTGTCATCTAGTGGTGAGATGAAGCAGCTCAATTCATCAAGACAACAGAAACATGTTGGCGTATTTATTTCAGAGTCTGACAGTCCGTTTAGCAGCATAAGGAAGGTCTTGAGGTATTTCTATATTCATTTGCAGGTCATTCACCAATACATCCACTCACATAGAAATTCAGTATACAAAAATACAGACACACACATACATACAGATATGTCCTCCTACAGTGAACTTCAGACACTTTCACCATCCTGTGCATAAAGTCTGTGGCAAATACATGGCAGTAAGCCTGTGCTTCTGGAGGAGTTTAAGGCAGACTCCCTCAGTGAAGAAGCTTTGGCTGTTGGGAGAAAAGAAGAGCAGATGGTCAGGAAAAGGATCTAAATTCAGAGCTGAGACTCAACCACTGTGCAGAATTAAACCTTGATGATTCATCTTAACAGACTATCAATCTGTGACTTCCTATACTTCTAGTTCTCATTACCACTGTGTATTTTTATCCTTGAAGTGTTGAAGAAGTAAGCTTTGCCAGTTTTCTTCAACAACTTTAGTGTATTTTCTTTTCCTAACAGGAGAATTATGTCTACCAAGAGCTGCTTGAGCCTCCTGACACCTATACATTTGTACTATTGGGTCATTTAACACAACACTTAAAAACACATGGTACAAGCACTTAAAGGTGCACTCAGTATTTTTCATCATTAAAGTGTTTGACTAAAATCAATAGTACTTTTAAAATCATTTGCACTCACATTAGATGAATCATATTAGTAGCCTAATAAAAGCAGGCTTGGTTGCTGATAAACTGACAAAAAAAAAAAATAAAAATAAAAATATTTCTATGAAAAGGAAAATTTATATTTTAAGATGATGTTTTTCACTGCATGCACAGTAATTATGATATAGAAAATTTAACAAATATTTTAAATAAAAATGTATAAAATGCTGTTTAAAATAAGTTTTAAATGTTTTAAATGTTTAGCCTGTCACACCACAGGACAGTTTAAACCAAGTGGCCAAATTTGTAGCTTCAAACTAACAATTAGCAGTTTCAAGTCCATTTATGTAATTGCCATTTATGTAATTTCCTGAAACAAAGGTCAGAATCAACAAAATATGAGCATCAACCCCTCCCCATGTTATTGTTAAAGCTGCATTCCGTAAGTTTTGCCTCTTTGTCGCCATCTCTATTTGAAAACTGCAATTGCAGTTATTTGGGAACTATCATCTTTACGTGGGGTGTGCATCGGCAACAAACTACCATGTTTTTTTTCTATGAATCATATTTAGTGTTATCTTTTAAGACATGCTTTTTTATTTGATTTGAGACTCTTATGAGCTATTAAAACTAGAGAAGACTGTATCTCCATATTTCTAAGTCCAAGACCAATACAACAAACAAAAAACGCATTACTGAATGCACCTTTAGTTAAACATTTGAGGCTTTTAAACTACGAATAAATGTGATAAACATACCTTTTGTGCAGCCAGTTTCTTTGGCAGACTGTTGGAGGTTGATCCTGGTCTGCCATCCCCACCCCAGGACACCAGGCTGGAGTGAGTTTGGGAGAGAGAGGAGAGGATATTGGGTTTAGGAGCAAATGAAGTGTTTTTGGGGGGAGAGGCACCGCTGGTCTTACGTTTCCTGCCAGGCCCTTTATGCTCACTCCCAACAGCCCTTTGATTGAGTCCTGAGGCCCCTCCCTTATCAGACTCTGGGGAGGGAGAAGGGGAGATGTGGGCGGGACTTTGCTTAATCAGCCCTTTAATTTCAGGAGGGCGTGTTTTGCTGCCAGGTGAGAGCGCACCATTGAGCGGGCCATGTGGTGAAGAAATGGCAGTTTTGGTCAAGGAGGACTGGTGGTCTCTGTGGTGGGGGAGAAACAGGATTTTGGACTGTCCAGGCAAGTCCTTGTCCACTTTAGGAGATTTTCGCCGCTTGCTGGCTGTAGGACTGTCCTGAAGCTCCCTGAAACTCGCCTGCAAAGCCTGTTTGTTGGTCCGACCAGCAGGGTTACGTTGCCGGCCGGGGCCTGAGGGTGTCTGGGCTTTTGTTGGTAGTTTGGAGGCGGCTGTTAGGTTAGTGGGCTCGGATTGTCCTGAGGTGCTTGTCCTGAGAGTAGAGGCACTGCGGACGGGTACCGATCCGCGCGTGGCATCATGGGAATTGTAAGTGTTTGTGGTGACTAGGGGTTGATGAGAGCATAGTTCTGACACCTGAGGGAGTTTCCTGCAGATAAAAGATTTTACTTACAACAAACTAAATTCAGAGGAAAAAGAACATTCCTGAATACATATTTAAAGGCAACCGATTTTATAATTAAAGGTGCTACAGAGGATCTTTTCGTCGACTGAGAAACCAAATACTGTTAGTGAGTTTTTGAGGGAACGCCTCCCAAAACTCGTGCACGAGTATTGGAACACGAGTGTTTACCACCGGCATTCGCTGTGTCGTGTTAGTGGATTCATTATGTCAGACTCACTGCAGGTAACTCATAATCTGCAGTTGTTACTCCTGTCTCCTGACAAAAACATTGCATGCGGCGCCTGTGGAGTGTGGAAAGTTACTGGAGCGCGCAGCCGCGCGTCTCTCACAAGGAACATCATGGCAGTGATTGACAAGCCAGAGGGCCAATCGTTTACGCAATGATCGCGTAAATGATTGGCTGATGTTTTCAAGGCCCTACCTTGTGCACAGATGATGTATATTAATATTATTCCTTTCAGTGCACCTAATAAATAGTCTTTTATCAGTTAATAAAGACAGTTTCAAGTAATATTGCAAAAATGTATAAAACAAAACATTCTCTTTAGCACCTTTAAACTCTGAAGTCTTGAAAAAGAATGAATAATTTAAAAAACAGTAGCAAATTAATAAAATACTAAAAGACTCTTTATGTTGAGGTAATGAAAAAATAAATTAAACAAAACAGTTGAAATAATATAAATATTAGATGAAAAACATAACTAAAGTTACACCATTTAAATAAAACTAAAAAATGAAAGTCATATGGAAAATTAAGAAAATATTAAGTACATAAATTATTAAAACTAAAAATGAAAATTGAAAATATAAAATAAAAGCTACTATAATAAAGTATTTATTTACAATTTTATAAAAAAATATTATTCTGATAAATACAGTATATTTGCAATGAAAAATGAAAAAATTATGGTAACACTTTACAATAAGGTCCCATTAGTTAACATGAATTAAAAAAAATAAATAAAAAATCTAAAGCATTTATTAATTGTAGTTAATATTAATTCCAACATTTACTAATACATTATTAAAATCAAAAAATGTATCTGTTAATATTATTTAATGACCCTGATCTAACATGAACAGTTGTATTTTTAAGATTAACAAATGCTGTAACAAATGTATTGCTCATTGTTAGTTAATATTAGTTAATGCATTAACTAATGGGATCTTATTGTAAAGTGTTACCAAAATTACATTGTATTAAATAAGGGAAATACAAAAGAAGGCAGCTTTTCAATAGTCATCTTGGACTTTTGGACCCCACTGCATTTTCTCAATTGACCCTTCACAAAGACCCGCCCTCCTTAGTTACTGCTGCTTTGTTCAACAAGCCATGGCTCTGTCACGCCACACAGAGTGAAAAATACATCGCGGAGCAAAGAGGACACTGACAACACATCGACACACAAAACAGAGCAGGTTACTTATGATATTAAACAAAGTCCCAGCTTTCAAATTGTGTAATTCTTTAAGAAATTAGAACAATAAAAGCCATTTTGTGGCTCTTTAATGTATTGTGACTGACCATGGTCGTGACAGATTGCTGTAGCGCCTCAGCTCAAGCGGCTCGTGAACCGATCATCTCTTCCTACTAGATAATTTATAGTATAAAATAAACATGAATGAACATGAGAAGGAATATGTTTCAAACGCGGAAAGACGTCAGTACACATCATTTTTCAAGTTCAAGTCCAACTAGGTTAATCTTCTAACTCCTAACTGCTTTGTTGGACAAAATGGCGGATTCAGTGTTATGATTGGTTAGATCGCTTGTCAATCAAACTCCTGGCGAAGGGTCAATTGGCTCAATGTTGAAAACACACAAAATAAGCTCTATAAATGTCACAAAGACATCAGCCTAATGTTGTAAATCATCTTACTTCCACAGGTAAGTGCTGAGGTGCTGCTCCATCATGACACTGAAAGCTGACCGCAGGTGGAACAGCCTTCGGTCAAACGCTAAGACGCTACGGCCAAGTACACGTGCCCCGAAAGTGCAAAGCTGGGTAAAATGTGAGAGAGGGGACAAACATGGGTTCATTTTTCTTTAAATGTTCTATCATGGGATGAAACTATACTATTTTGTGTCACTTTTGTTATGAACATCATCTTACATTAGGATTTGGAGGGATTTGTTGCAGTTTTTAAACAACTGCTTAAATGTAGATATGAAGGAAAACACTTACACCCAGAGGTTTGGGGTGCAAGGTACTTGCTGGCAGATGAGCAAATTCATCACGGTTCTCCCCGTCACTCTCCTCACTGGAGAGACCGGCTGAGAGAGATTCCACCTGCGTCTCCTCAGAACGCATCACCTCCTCCATCTCTACAACAGCATCTGATGGATTCATGGACCTGTAAACACACACATTCAAATAAATGTTCTGTTTACGCATCGTATAAGCTTGAAAGGGTCAGTCTCCATTCACTGTAATTTCTTTCTTGCTCATTTTACCAGGTACACTGGAATATTTCAAACCACAGAAAGCAGCATAAGAACAGACCTGAGAATAGAAGAGTTAGTCATTTGGCTTTTGTAGTGCAGAGGCCCAATCTGAGACGCAGGGGTCTCATGTTGGGCAGAGCCTCCATCGGGGACCCCTTTGGGCAGAGGGGGGCGCTCTCGAGGCTTTGAGCTCATCTTCAGCTCCATTACAAGTTGGTCAAAGGGTTTACTCCTCCCTACAACCTGCCGTCGTTGATGGATGGAATGAATCTGCGGCAGAGGAGAGAAGATAGAAATGACAACTAGCGTTTAAAGCAAAAGCACTCAAATGTGTATGTTAGTGTGCTTTTTTTTTCTATATATTGACTATATGCTCACATTACAGGTCAGCAGTCTGGTGCACAGTTTCTTCCTCTCAGGATCCATCACCCCACAGTGCTTGTCCAAGTCACATTCTTTCTCTAAAAATAAATTGGTTTCAACAAGAGGAATCAACATTTGTAAGCATAAAAACGTTTCAAAAACATCATAACGACCCAAAACTTTTGAATGGTAGTGTATATTTTTACTCAAATATTTGAAATAAAACTTAAGTATCATGATCATTCCATTAAAAGGTTAGTTCACCCAAAAATGAAAATTCTGTCATTTATTACTCACCCTCATGTCGTTCCACACCCATAAGACCTTCGTTAATCTTCGGAACACAAGTTAAGATATTTTTGATGAAATCCGATGGCTCCGTGAGGCCTCCATAGGGAGCAATGACATTTCCTCTCTCAAGATCCATTAATGTACTAAAAACATATTTAAATCGGTTCATGTGAGTACAGTGGTTCAATATTAATATTATAAAGTGATGAGAATATTTTTGGTGCGCCAAAAAAAACAAAATAACGACTTATTTAGTGATGGCCGATTTCAAAACACTGCTTCAGGAAGATTCAAAGCACAAATGAATCAGTGTATCGAATCATGATTCGGATCGCGTGTCAAACTGCCAACGGCTGAAATCACGTGACTTTGGCGCTCCGAACAGCAGATTCGATACACTGATTCATTTGTGCTCCGATGCTTCCTGAAGCAGTGTTTTGAAATCGGCCATCACTATATAAGTCGTTATTTAGTTTTTTTTGGCGCTCCAAAAATATTCTCGTCGCTTTATAATATTAATATTGAGCCACTGTACTCAGATGAACTGATTTAAATATGTTTTTAGTACCTTTATGGATCTTGAGAGAGGAAGTGTCACTGCTCCCTATGGAGGCCTCACAGAGCCATCGGATTTCAACTAAAATATCTTAATTTGTGTTGCGAAGATTAACGAAGGTCTTACGGGTGTAGAACGACATGAGGGCGAGTAATAAATGACAGAATTTTCATTTTTGGGTGAACTAACTCTTTAACATTTGGTGGTGACAAATGATAATAAATCTAAATGGAACCTATCTGAACAGATTCTGAATCTAATTAAATGGATCATTTGAATAGATTCACAGAACCAACAGAACTAAAACTCGATTTTGACAAAACAAATAATAGTATGGGTAGCATCAGAGACGTACTAAGGACTTTCCTGTAGGTTCTGCTGTATGTTTTTGGTCCGTGCAGGTGAGATTGTGAATCCAAACTCTTCTGGATTGGTTTCTCGGCTGATGGAGGTGTTTTTTTTGGTGGGGTGGGCAAATGTGGAGGTGATGAAGGGGTTCCATGGGAAACTTTATCCACTTGCTGAAGACTGGAATTTAAACGAGATGACACTGGAATAAACAGTGGATGCGTAAGATCAAGGTAAACTGCACTTCACTCCTTCTCACCTGGGTCCCTCACGCTGAGGTTTGGAACGTCCCTGGTGGGGAGAATGAGGTGGGAGTCGTGGGGGTCCAGCCCCCTGGTGCCTGCCGTCTTGACCCTCACAGGGGCTGCCATATTGGGAGGGGGGTCTCCCCTGTTGGGGTCGGTCAGGAGAGCAGTTGGATGGCGTACCATAGAGCTTGCTGAAGAGGCCATGCCGTCGCTCACAATGCTTCTCAAAAGCCTGTGGCTTCACGACCTGCCCACAGTGGCTGCACACCACCAGGAAGAAGTCATCATGTGCTGGGCAGTGGCCATATATAGACATGTCTGTGAGGGAAAGATTATTATTTTTTATGTCATTCATCATCATCATTGCAATCTGTTAATCACAGGCCTAACAAACTCTTCCTCACCCTCTTTCTTGAGAGTCATGGTTTCCAGACGTTTCTTCACATTTTTGCTGCACTCTTCCAGAGAGGACCCTAAAAGAGGCAATGAAACAAACAGAACATCAAAACAGGAAATGAAACAGCAAGCAAAGTACATTCAAATTAGCGTCTCTTCTCAGAATAGCAGAACTCACTCACACTGGTAAATGTTAGACAACATTTCTGTTGCGACTGGATGGATGGATGGATGGATGATGGATGGATGGATGAATGGATGGATGGATGAATGGATGAATGGATGGATGGATGGATGATGGATGGGTCGGGTGGATGGATGGATGGATGGATGGATGGGTCGGGTGGATGGATGGATGGTCGGGTGGATGGATGGGTGGATGGATGGATGGGTGGATGGATGGGTCGGGTGGGTGGATGGATGGATGGATGGATGGATGGATTGATTGATGGGTGGGTCGGGTGGATGGATGGATGGGTCGGGTGGGTATATGGATGGATGGATTGATGGGTGGGTCGGGTGGATGGATGGATGGATGGATGGATGGATGGGTATATGGATGTATGGATGATGGATGGGTCGGGTGGATGGATGTATGGATGGATGGGTATATGGATGGATGGATGGGTAGAAGTTAAACTAAAATGAAAACTCCAAATACAAAAATAAAAGTCAACTCAACCTTTTATTAATAAACACTATAGAATATAAATTATACTATTTTTATAACATTGGCAAAAACAAGATGGCTGCGTCCGAAATCGTATACTCTCGAGTAGGTACTTATTTTGAATAATTAATTACTTTATGACCGCTAAAAAAGTACGTTCTATATAGTATAAATGTATGTAGTATGAGTGTAATCTAGACATACTACATTCACCATGTTGTCTTTATCATGTGACCTACCAGCGTCAGTTGCGTCGCTTCACTGCCCTTCACAAATCCTCTCCTGTGGTCTCATGGGATAGTAAAGTGTCCATCGTATGCACACTTCAGAATGTCGCCAGTAGTAGTAGGTCATCTGGGTACTTTTTGCCTATGCTTTTATGAGTACAGTGAATTCGGACATACTTCTTTTGTTGCATACTCTTTTTCACCTACTATATAGTAAGGAAGTATGCGATTTCAGATGCAGCCATTCATTATAAGCAGGGGCCATGTGTGCTCTGTATAGTGGTATTCTGAGTCAAATTAGGCGATTGAGGGTGTGGAATAAAACTCACACCAGTAAATAGGATGTAAAAACAGTTTGCCAAGTTTTGTGATGAATTTGAACCGCAGCGTTTACGTGGGTGTGGTGACGTTGGTTTATATGTTGTCGGCCTACATTTTTTCTAGCAGTTTTTAGCGAATTAATTACGTTTGATTAATTTAGTACAACATTATTCTTAACTTATTTTAAGTCACATCCAGCTCTAGCTGTAACATGTTAAGGTGGGCTGTGAAAGTGGTTGAGGTCAAGCTCATGACTGGGTCATTCCTGGACCCTGTACCGTTCTCTTGAAAGTTTGTTGAGGCCCAGCAGTTGAGAGCAACTTCCTTAGACACTTCCATCAAATATCAAAGCAACAGTGCTGAATGTTCCAATTTCTATTGGCCACAGCTCGCTGCATTCAATGTGGGTCATTTCCTGCATTATATAAACCACATACATGAGAAAATGGCATTCTTATTTTTAATCAGCTGATCAGTGCGACAGATGCTGAGAGACCATCTCAGGGTTCTGTAAATAGATATAATGTAAAGGAAAGTGAGAGCAAGGGCAGTTTGATGTGAAGATGCCACTGGCACCGTTCCTGGCTATTGCAAAGGGAAATATCAGCCCAGCGTTTCATAATACTATCGCTGAATGTGAATAATGAGATGTTCTTGCGGCGACGAGAACAGCTATGAATCTGGGAGTGTGTAAATGGGTCCAGAGGTTTATTTATCTTGATAGTTTTATGGCCAGAGACTCGTCTCCACCTTCACTTCCCGTCGCGCTGGCTGTCAGTTCACAGTAGATGATATACTGAGCCGCATCTTCTCTCTTTAACCCTCAAACCAACACGACAATATACAAAATCAATTCAGGCATATTACAAACTCATTTTCAATAATGTACATTTTAGGAAAGGCGATATTCATCATCAAAACGGAGCGCTAGGACCTGGGAGATTTTCCGAAAGTACATTGTGTCGGACTACAACCCATGCGGCGCTAGGACCCGGCGGGGCCTTTGTTTGGGTCGTGGTGGCCGGGGTTTGCGCTTTTCAAACAAATCCATTTCCTGTGCTCGCTCAAAGCGATTACAACCGAGAGTATCGAGAGCTCGATGTTGTTTTACTCACCGTCCAATGTAGATACGTTCGCTTTGTCGATCCAAGCGGTCCAGCTTTGCCCTACAAAGTCAAGGATGGAAATTCGCCGATCTAGGGCAGCCATTACCGTTTTAGCGCGTGCACGATCCGCCACCATCACGACGGGAGCGCATTGCGACGTCATCTTGCGCGCTCACGACGGATTACCGTAGCGATGGGAAGTCGACTCATTTTTACGAGTCGGTTCTAAAGAACGACATCCCAACCAATATAGTCACATATTGTTTTTGGTTTAAAGTACTTTTTCCCCATCAGTCAAATGCCCGGTTCACTCCAAACACTTTTAGAAGAGACGTCCGAAAAACACGTTGAATCAATACGAGCCCTGCTCAGATCGATCCAGTTAGATTCATGAACGAGTCGTTCAGATGTCTGTGAACCGCTTCAATTATTTATTGAAAAGATCTGACTCCAAATAACAATTCGTTCACGAATCGGACATCGCTTCATGCTCGTGTCCGTCCGTACGCTTGAAACGTTGGAAATACCCAATTTTTTTTTTTTTTTTGTATATTACATCATAATCTGTAAATTCGTTGATGAAAACGTCCTCACAACCCACCAGCATCAACAGAAGCACAAATCCACAATAACACTGTACTGTGAACATCAAATTAAGAAAAATATTAAATTTTGTCTAAGAAAATAGATGCTTTGCCTTTTATGCAGTTTGCATAAGTAAACTAGAATTAGAAATTAATTTCAATGTAAATTACCATGATGAAATTAGAAGTACACATGGGTCAAATCACGATATGATGCACAATAGGTAATAAAACATGAATTTATTTTATTTTTTATTTTAAAAAATCCTCTTTGTTAAACAAACAAAACAATCAATTTGTTTTTAACAACAGTTTTGCCTGGATTGATGTAAACATTTCTTAAAATAGGCTAAGTTATAAGGCACACAGTTTAATTAATAAAAGGACAATTTAAACATGAGAAGTACAGTGGAAATGTAAGCTGAGATGATATTTTATAAGGCAAAAATGAACTAAACAACAGCATGGTGTACTGCACATCCTCAATTGCTTTAAAAAGGGAACATCAGAACAACTGTAAACTTATGTATCCAATTCAATATGTCAGTGAACAGGAATCAAAAACATACATGTTCATGTAACAAGTTCAAATGATACAGAAATGTAACAGTAAAGAAATGAAATGTAACATTTTAATGGTGCAATTTACTTAGTACAAACCGTTTTATGGTAAGGTGCCCTAGTACCTTCTCTAAATATACAGCTTTGCTGTAGTGTGTATTAATATGCAAACATTTGAATATATTGAAGATATACCTTTGGTGCGTTTGTGACACATATCACGCCAGGTAGATCCATAACATCAGTCGACCAGGGTGCTATGTAGCACCACTTTAATACTGCAACGACACCTGCTTGATGAATGTGGATGTGACCTGCTGTTTAATTATGGCTGTCCTGCTCCTTCTTGCTGATTGGCTGGCTTGTGTAATGGCGTCTCCTTGTAAAGGAACCAGCAGTTTCCTCCCCACAGGATACAGTTGAGGAATCCAAAGATCTATAAAGATTCATTGATTCACATTAATCTAATTTGTTTTGTTTTGAATTCATTTGATTCACTTTTTTTTTTCTTTTTTTTTTTAAATCGAGTTAAAATGAAACAGTGTAATATCCATATAACTACAACATGAATGCAGACAAAGGATAGTAATAAAAAATGTGGGAAAACAGGATGAATAATCTCGGTATAATATAATTGGTTTCATATTTTGCTATACATTATAATTCTCTTACCACTGAGGAATTGAGCCGGCCCATTAAGGGGGTGTGCCCAGCAGTGCACATGTGTAATTTTTTACACACATCAGCTATGAACAGAAGATGATTTGGACTGGTTGCCCTCTTCACATCAGTGAGGCCTTTTCCCCAGGCAGATGAACACACCAGCCAGAGAAACGTGAAGATCCCAGTTAATAGTAGATCCTAAGGAGAGTCATGCATGTGAGTGAGAATGAGTGTAAATACATATCAATATATAAAGTATAAATATATTGAATGTGATATAAATATTATTATTGTTTGTTCATAAACCAATTAATTTCATCCTTGCAATAATGACTAATGTATATTGAACACTCAAATGTCTTTACCGTCAGGACACTTTGGGCTAACAGCTGTCAGAAAAACCCACCCCTCTGTTTCTTCATTTACACAACAGAGAAAGTCTTCACACCCCCAAACAGTTCAGAAAAATGTCACTCCAAACTAGTGATGTTGAAATCCTGCATAATACTGAATAAGCTAATATAATGAAGGCCAGAAAGTTTATAAATTAACTCATCAGGCATGCATGCAGTGGCTGGATTTCAGTTCTCATACAAAAGCGTGAACGTCTGAGTCAGCCATGGAATATGAAAATTAATTTAAAGGCATGCACAGGCATAGCAAGGTTTAAGAATGTACTGAGAACTTTTAAAGGGTTAGTTCACCCAAAAATGAAAATTCTGTCATTTATTACACACCCTCATGCTGTTCCACACCCGTAAGACCTTCGTTAATCTTTGGAACACAAATTAAGATATTTTTGTTGAAATCAGATGACTCCGTGAGGAGTCTTGCTCCGTAGGGAGCAATGACATTTCCTCTCTCAAGATCCATTAATGTACTAAAAACATATTTAAATCAGTTCATGTGAGTACAGTTGTTCAATATTAATATTATAAAGCGACGAGAATATTTTTTGTGCACCAAAAAAATCGAAATAATGACTTATTTAGTGATGGCCGATTTTAAAACACTGCTTCAGGAAGCTTCGGAGCACAAATGAATCAGCGTATCGAATCATGATTCAGATCGCGTGTCAAACTGCCAAAATCACGTGACTTTGGCGCTCCGAACCGTGATTCGACACACTGATTCATTTGTGCTCCGAAGCTTCCTGAAGCAGTGTTTTGAAATCGGCCATCACTATAAGTCGTTATTTTGTTTTTTTGCCGCACTAAAAATATTCTCGTTGCTTTATAATATTAATATTGAACCACTGTACTCACATGAACTGATTTAGATGTTTTTAGTACCTTTATGGATCTTGAGAGAAGAAGTGTAATTGCTACCTATGCAGGCCTCATGGAGCCATCGGATTTCAACAAAAATATCTTAATTTGTGTTCTGAAGATTAACGAAGTTCTTACAGGTGTGGAACGGCATGAGGGCGAGTAATAAATGACAGAATTTTCATTTTTGGGTGAACTAACCCTTTAAATAGCAACAACATGAACTTGAACCTATACACACTCACAATGCTGGGGTTGCGAGGAGATTCACGGTAGAGGTGCTGGTAACCCAGGTACAACACAAGAGTAGCTGTGCTGTACAGGAATGCCAGAACTCCAATAGCTACAAAGAACTGAGCTGAAGATGAGTAATCTCCAGTCAGGTACATGGTTTTAAACACTGTTCCATTCTTTTCACAGGTTGGGACTTGGATACTGTGGGTATTGAGCCTTTGTATCAAAGAATAATAACAAAGGAAATTATGAAAAGGCAGAAAAATATCAAAAACAACAAAAAGTATATTGTGTGTATTTAATATGTTTACCTAAAAGGGTAGCTGAAGGATGCATTTATTTCTTGGCTGGAACTGCTGTTATTGCACACAATGTTGAAACTAGTAGAGCCAGAATAACCACCAGTTGTAGCAAAAGCAAAAATGGCGAATATCTGAAAAGACAGTTAAAAAATGCGGAGAGGTGAAATTAATAAATATATGAATGAATATAGTTCAAATGGAAACCAAAGGAAGTGTGTGTTTGATTACATAGCCACAAGACCAGCATATGAAGATTAATTAGCAACACAAAAAAACATTATCTTCACACATCCTCATTACTTTCTACTTCCTCTTTTTAGTGGAATCCTTTTCAAAAAAAAGAAATGCTTATTGTGGTTTTTAATACCACAAAATCTGTATTATGGTAATATCTTGCAATTACCTTAAAATAAGGAGCATCATAGAGGCATGATGCATACATGTATGCATTAATAAAAATATCAGTAAAAAAAGTAAAGAATGCATGACCCTCTGGACTACATTCATGGTAAATAGTACCAAAATGAATTTAAAAGGACAGTACAGTAATTGTTTACTTTATCTTGAGGCAGTCAACTTCAAAGATCATACAAACACCATAAGTAACATAAAAAGAGAGACTGCCAGAGAGGTTTAAAGTGTTTCTTTACAGCTAAACATTTTTTAAAATGGCTGTGACTCCACTTATGGGAGTAATGTTGTGATTATTGATTTTTTTTTTTCATAATAAATTTTGATGGTTTTACACAGTATAACTCAAAACAAAATATATGAATTGAAAAGTACGTACCCATTCCAATACACGCATAAAACTCAGTGGTTCTTTCAAAGGGCTGAGATCTAGTCGAAACGCGCTCATCATCTTCTGCAAATAAAGCATCAACAGAGGTCAATCAAACAACCGTTACAACTGTCAGAAAATGGTGCAATAATCAAACACCCGGAAATACTATGAAACGCGGCACATTTTGGACTCTTTTATCACCAATTTCATCAAATCTGAGCAAATTTCTACATGTAACTTGAGTGAATTAAAGTATGTAAAGCGGGAAACGCTGAGACTTTGTTGAACTGCAGAAAAATAAGGCAGATTCAGAAAGATTACCTTGTATAGCAGTATTCCCCAGACAAATTTCAAAAAGTTGTCAAAGTTCCCTTCCCTTTTCTTGTTTCTGCATGGTTTGACCACGTGATTCGTGACGTAGTACCCTCACACAGACAATCTGCGACATAGTCGAGCCAACATTGTCGAGATAGAGAAAAAAAAAAGTGTTGTATTGTACATGGCACTAATTATGCTTTATTTACCCTTAATTACTTAACATCTTATCGTCATCATCGTTCGGGCTTGCAAAAATATTTCCATCATTTACGTGATTTTACGCATCATTTCTGCGCATTTGTTTTAGTTATATTTAGGCTATTGTCTTATAAATATAAAATTAACATAAATATATAATATAAAAATACAAAATAATATAAAAGTGATTAACTGCATTTTTTTTATTAAAGGGATAGTTCACCCAAAAATGACAATTCTGTCATCATTTTCTCACCCTTAAGTTGTTCTAAACCTGTATGAGTTTCTTTGTTCTGTTGAACACAAAGGAAGATATTGTAATGTCTGAAGAAAGACAGACAAGGCTTCGTTCTGAAATGTTAATCGGAACCAGAACAACTGCAACACAAGCGCAGACTAACTAACTCTCTCACTGCTTCTTCCGGGCTTATTAACTTCCTAACCCTAGACCTGCAGAGGCAAACAAAACAGCAATTTAAAAAAACAATTATAAAGATTCTGTACGCTACAATATTTTGAAGAATGTTGGTAACCGGAAAAAAAAATACTATGGAAGTCAATGGGGACCAGAAACTGTTTGGTTGCCAACATTCTTCCAAATATCTTCTTTTGTGTTCAACAGAAGAAAGAAACTCATACAGGTTTGGAACAACATGAGGGTGAGTAAATGATGACAGAATTTTCATTTTTGGTTGAACTATATCCCTTTAACTGCATTCAGCGTTGCTGTAGTATGACCATAAGAGGACGCTCTTCTCACCCGAAACAGCTTAGTCCTGTAGAATTCCTTATTAAAGGGTTTGTTCACCCAAAAATGAAAATAATGTCATTAATTACTCACCCTCATGTCGTTCTACACCTGTAATACCTTCATTCATCTTCAGAACACAAATTAAGATATTTTTGATGAAATCCGATAGCTCAGTGAGGCCTGCATAGACAGCATGGTGACTTCTCTCTCAAGATCCATAAAGGTACTAAAAACATATTTAAATCAGTTCGTGTGAGTACAGTGGTATACAGTGGTAGTACAGTGGACATCTTTATATTATAAAGTGACGAGAATATTTTTTGTGCACCAAAAAAAACTAAATAATGTGACTTTTTAACAATATCTAGTGATATCCATTTCAAAACACTGCTTTGGAGCTTTACGAATCTTTTGTGTCGATTCAGTGATTCAGATTGCGTGTAAAACCGTCAAACTGCTGAAATCACGTGACTTTGGTGCTCCGAATCATTGATTCGATTCGTAAAGCTCAGAAGCTAGATATTGTTAAAAAGTCATTATTTTGGCGCACATTTTTTTTGGTGCACAAAAATATTCTCGTCGTTTTATAATATTAATATTGAACCACTATACTCACATGAACTGATTCAAATATGTTTTTAGTACCTTTATGGATCTTGAGAGAAGTACCATTGCTGTCTATGCAGGCCTCACGGAGCCATCGGATTTCATCAAAAATATCCTAATTTGCGTTCCGAAGATTAACAAAGGTCTTACGGGTGTGGAATGACATGAGGGTGAGAAATAAAGGACTTTATTTTCATTTTTGGATGAACTAACCCTTTAACATGTGTAAAACTGACTCTTACAATAATTAGCCATCTTTTACTATTTGTTATTAAAGGCATTTTTCTTAACACATCGATAAGAAAAATAGTAACCTTTTAAAATATTATAAAATGGTACTTATTTTCCCTTGCATTAATTAATTGAGTAAAACAATGTTAAGTGAACATCATTAACATACTGAGGATGTTGCAAAAGTAACAAGTTCATATAAAAGAGTCTCAGGATTCACAGCTCACTGGGAGTTTCTGTCAGATTCACTTGGGGTAACATAAGCCTTTTTGTTTACAGTTGCAGCTCAATGGATAGGAGGTGTCCAGACATTATACAGTCACTACTGAGGAATTCAGGTCACAGTGACTTGTGTGACAGGTTTTTCCAGCCATGCAGAATTTAATGCACTGCAAAGTTAAAGGCATTATTGTAGTCACATTGGGCTGACATTTAGAATAATCCCCCTTACAGAAGCAACAACGTCTATACATTGCTTTTTTTGCTAACGTTATCCTCTAATAGAAGAGACAGGATGAGTATCAATGGGAAGCACGTGGCTCTCAGCCAGCAGTACAGATCTGGAATAAGCATGACTGTAGATCAGAATTACAGGGCACCGATGGGAGTCACAATAAGCCTTTATTTCTGTGTCACATGGTTTGTGATCATGGGATAGGCAGGCTTTTCTATGCCAGATCCTGCCATAAATCATATGTACACACAAACAAAATATAACAACAATGTAATAGAAATGTTACGCTCTGGAACATAAATACATTGTAAGAATGTAAGAATGTTATGTCATTTATTTTAGCCCAATGAATGCTGAAATCTG
Source organism: Megalobrama amblycephala (assembly GCF_018812025.1). Taxonomy (NCBI): domain Eukaryota; kingdom Metazoa; phylum Chordata; class Actinopteri; order Cypriniformes; family Xenocyprididae; genus Megalobrama; species Megalobrama amblycephala. Next base: position 24,534,856 of record NC_063055.1, on the reverse strand, counting down.
AACAGGTAAACTGTTTAAAAGGTCAAACAGGGTTAAGAGAAATGGCTGAGCAAGTAACCGACTGTCTTGATGATGTTATATAATGATAAAATGCAGAATCTGTGGGAAGATGCACTAAATTTGTTCATTATGATATGACTCAGAGAGACTACACAGTTATGTTGTAGGCTTCAGTGTCAAGTGTATCAACAGATGCTTCTTTCTTCCATGATGCACATTTGAAAGCTACATTATTTTCCACTACTATCTCTCTCAGAACACTGACAATTTGAGTCATGCACTTGCTACTATTAAGGCATGAAATGATTTTGCTGGTATAAAAATAAAAAGATGCAGCCTTTTATTCGTCTTATAAAAGAAATAGCTTTTGCAAACATTTAAATGTGAAAGATCATGCATGTTGGTCACATTATCTGAGAACTGCATCCATGCTGGGACATTAGCCTAGTAAAAAAAACGAATAAACTGATAAAGAATAGCCGATTTTACAACATGCCTTCACAGTTAAATCTTTGCAAAGGATATATGACTACAATTATGTTACTGACATTATGAGTTATTATTTTTAAACATGATACTGTCCTCTGTAGTGTGACATGTCAAACTAACTTGACCGCGCAGGCTCACAGAAACATGATTGCGCAGTGACGGACCACTCAGAAAAACGCACCAGTCGCTGCAACCAATCAGGTACAGTCCCTGCAAGGTGCATTCTTTTCAGCGTTATTTTTATTTTTTTGTAAGGTTGCTCGTTTTTTTAAGTGTTTAGCACGAAATACTGTAAAGGATACAGCGTCTTGGATGGTCTGCGATTTTTTTGCGTTTTTGGAAATAATCTAGACATCAAAAGGGGTGTTGAAATGCTCTGAGGAGGCAGCGCTAATAAAATGAGCAGCAGGGACCTTTCGCTGTCACAGGCAGTCTGTTTTTGTTGATACCGCCAGCAGCCGTTCAGGAAGAAGACACTGAGGAATTAATGCGTATTTAAACAGCAGCACAATCGTGTTGGAAATACACTGAAGAAAAATGCGAGGCCTTGGACACTTTATTGCACTTTTATTTTTTCCCATTGCATTTAGTGTGGATTTCCATGTGGAACCAGGATCCTTTAACGCGCACCGGGTGTATGTGAAGTCTCCAGTAGCCGCCAGAAGTCTGATCGGGACGGGATCGGATGCCGATATTTCTCGAATCCATCGTCACATCCAGAAAAGAAGCGCTGATGTGTCAGACTCCTGTAACGGTTTAAAGGGATATGAGAGCAAGTTAACTAGCAACACTCACAACGTAAGTTCACTCGAAGCACCGTGCAGCTTTATCTCAAAACTAAATCTTCACCTAACCCTAGACAGCGTTGTTTTTAACAACATATAGAGTTCTTATTGAAATATGTATTCATTAAAACTAATATTTTTATGTTGCTAACACTTATTTGTTTGTAGGCTACTTGTTTAATTGCTAGTGAGTAATTCAATAGTGACCATACGTATGATGACTTGTATCAAATGCATTTGTAATAAGGACAAGATACTGGTCACAATTGTATTACTTGCTAAAAACTGTAAAAATAGGTACTAGTAACATAAAAATATATACTAGTTATTTATAAGGAATACGTGTTTTATATTGTTTTTAAGCGCACTAAATATTGAAACAGTCCATGTCACATTTGTTTAGCTTAAACGCATTCAAAGTTCTTGCGAAAGTACTTTAGTTCTGTGATAAACATAAATGTAAATACTGTAAAATGTGATTAAAAATGCACATTTTCTTTTTTATTAGAACTTTTTTCTTAAATTCTCTTCCATTTCTGTTTTTATAACTATAAAATGTTGATGGTTGTGTTTGAACTGTGTCCTTGACAGGTAGGTGTAACTTGGCTTGCAGCAGTTGTAGAACCAGTTAAACTGGTATTACAACCTGTTTCATATATTTTTCTCCCCAAATAGCTATGCCTTTCTAATGCATGTTAAGTTTTGCTAAACCATATAATTTATAATACAAGAAAGTATAAGGCTTACAGAATGGAACATACTAGTCATTGCAAGTTAAAATGACTTCCTTTTCTCGGAAAAAAAAAATGTGGTTGCTTCTTGTCAGATGAGGTGAACAATCGAGGTGTTTGAGGGTTGGTTGAAACTACACCTTTTTGAAATATAAGCTCATCTCTACTTAACCAACCTTCTCATTAACTTCCTCTGTTCATTACTCACAGATGCGTCAACCTTTTTTTTTTTTTTTTTAACAGTTCTACTGTGGTCTGTAAATACAAAAGTGGTGATAGAAACTGCCACAGCTCTTAATGTCCCAAAGTGTTTTAGGATTATACTTGTACTGACCTTTTGGCCTTTGTATAGCATTTGGGTATATGTTCAGTTCTAGACTGGGTTCAGAAACGCTAGATGGGATTAGAAGATTTAACTGTTATTTAAAGGGACACAGATGCAGCCCAGAGAAAGAAAGTGAAAGTATTTTAGCTGTTCTCCTCATTCAATGTAGGTGCACCATGGATATCAGCCAGAGAAGTGCATTAAATGAGAGAATGCAGTCAGAATTTATTTTTTCACACTTCCATTTAGCCATTTGATATCTTCATATGACTCACATTGACTATGAAAGTGTATAGGAACCAATTTATGTGACTTTTCAAACAGATCAATATTATAATTGTGAATTAATTTTATACATCAACACTCCCAGATTCTGTTAATAAAAAAGGTTTGTCATAATTACAGCAGAAATACCAGAGGAAATGTCCAATATATATAAACAGATGTTGAAATGATAAAACCGTTGTTTTGATATGTCATCTTCAGTTTCACAATTAATTTCTACTTTTTCATCTCAGTAATTTGTCATATTCATTGTGTTTCATGGTTAGGTGTTTTGAGTATTTGTGGGTATAGTTGCTAGGTTTCTGATTCAGTCTTTGTTTAAGGTTAGCATGTGTTTTGCATAGCCTGATGATAATGTCTTTCTAGGATATTCGATAATAAAAGCTTTATTGTGTTTGTGAAAATTCTTATGTTTAGTCCATGATGATACACCTTTCATTATTGTTTTTATTTAATATTAATAAAATGTGTTTCTTTCAGTGGACTTTTCCAGATATCAGTGGATCTGTATCTCTGGCCTGGGTGGGGGACGGAACTGGGGTGAGTTTCACTTTTGATTTATTATGTGTACGCACTATCATAAGCTTGCTGTTTTGAGATGAATTCTCCGGAAGAAACTTCCACTGTACTAAAAATACCATTCAAGGTTAAATGAGGACTTTTTTATCTTTAGGTTTAAATTTAGACTGTTTGTGTAATCTCCGAAGATCTCTTTGGCTGTTCGCAGGGCTCACAATGAAAAATAAACACAACTATCAACATGGCCAAATGCAAACTCATAACCATTTTGACCTTTCTCATGCCCACATTCAATTCGTGAAGTCTTATTTTTTACTCTGACCACAGCTGTTGTGTTCTTTACTGCAATAAAAATTACATACACTCTGTAAGAACTCTTATGCTCACCAGAGTTGTAAATAATTGTTTTCTATTTTAATTTATTCCTGTGATGGCAAAGCTGAATTACTCCAGTCTTCAGTGTCACATGATCCTTCAGAAATCATTCTAATTTGCTGCTTAGGAGACATGCTTAGGATTTTTTGATGAATATAAAAGTTAAAAAACAGCACGTGTTTGAAATAGAAATCTTTTGTAACATTATGAATGTCCTTGCTGTCACTTTTGATCAATTTATTGCATCCGTGTACAGATTTCTTTGGAAAAAGAAGAAAAAAAAAGTGCTTCTTAAAAAAGATCAAGCCTGGAAGAATCAGAAGTTTCCCATCATTTTTTTGAAGGTTTGTATCAAAGTAAATAACTGTCTCTATGTCTCAATCATAGGTAGTACTGGCCCTGACAACATTTCAGATGCCATTAGTCTTCCTGCGATTCGGTCAATCTAAACTGTATAGGAGGTGAGTGCTGGTTTGAATTGTGTTTGTTCTTGTAATATCAATGTAGTGTTTGCTTTACTCCATGTCTTTCTCGATCTTCCACTCCTTGTTACAGTGAAAACTATGGAAAGTCGTTTGAGGATGTCACAGACCTCATCAACAACACTTTCATCAACACTGAGTTTGGGATCGCTATCGGTCCGGAAAACTCTGGCAAGGTGGGCAAGACATGTCAAAAATCCAGCGTTTCAGTAGCTTCTCCCGATACGCCCGCATGGGCAGGGCAGCTGAATCAGTTTGCTATGTTAAAGATGTTTCTCAAGTTGCTGAACTGGCCTGTAGACACTTAAATGCATCATGTCAATCAAAGTAAAATTAGACTAATTGAACTTTCTTTTCTTTGCTGATGTTCCGATACTCAAAGCAATTATACGGATGTGTGACAGCGCTTGAAAGTACAGATTTTCTTTCCCTCAGGTGATCCTCACAGGAGATGCTTCTGGAGGCACTGGCGGCAAAATTTTCCGTTCAAAAGACTTTGGCAAGAGTTTCGTCCGCACAGATTTGCCCTTCCACCCTCTAATGCAGATAATGTACAACCCTCAAAACACTGATATGCTTGCAGCCATCAGCATCAAGGTGAGAGCCTATCAAAATTTGTGTTATTTCTTTACAGATTAAAACGAACAGAAAGTTACTAAAAGCCGTTTGATCAGTGAATTTAATAAGTGTAAATTTCCACAAAGTATGCATCATGACCGCATTTTGCATTTAAGTATTTAGTTTATCTCATAGTGAAGTTCAAAACTGCCATCAACACATATTGGGTTTCCTGAACTGATTAGAGTTTTTATTTTGTGCTTGTCTAAATGATATGCTAGCATATTAACTCTTTCCACGGCATTGACAAGATTTTCCGCCTTTTACGACACATCAGTTTTTCCGGCAAGCCATGCTTTCACTGTTATATGGTAGGGGGCGCTGTTATGGACCTTCTGAAATAGTACAGCATCTCCGCATCCAAAAACAAGCGAAGAAAAAGATCTGGGTAAATCAGAGGGACCAAATAGGAGTTTATTTATGTACACTGCACTCCAAAAGTTTGGAAACACCCCTGGCAAAGTGTGGTTTTGGACGATATCAGCATAAATCCTTATCATTTTTTGGTGCAAATACATTAAAGTAACTTGACATTATCAAGACCAGCAATAATAATTTTCATTTTGATTACATAATAATGGCAATATATACATGTCAAAGTCAGACATGCCCCTTTGCCAGCTGTGATGCCTGGTTACTGGTTTAAACTTGGCCCAGGTTTGTAAAAGATTTTTGGGTCAGCACACCTTAATAGCTTCAACAATTGATTGCCAGTTAAGTTTAGAATACAATGAACCAATTAGAACCCAGTTTAGGTCAGATAGCTGCTAATGGTGGATATTTTGTTGAATAGAAAATTTAAGATTTTTCTATGTATAAACTGTTTATGTAATAAAATATGTTTTCGTAGTTTGTGTTGTCCCTTATCAGTGCAAAATTATCACAAATTAAAAAGGATTCATGCCAATATTGTCCAAAACCCCACTTTTCTAGGGCGTTTCCAAACTTTTGGAGGGCAGTGTACAAGTAAGCTAATGTGGTAACGTTATTTAAGTAACATTATTTACTTAATCTATGTTTTGATCAGATCCGGACGTAGTTTTTGACAAAAATGTGATTTTAAGCTTTTTTTTCACAAGATTTTTTAAAAGTGCTGATAAAAAAAGAATGAATGAAGCTGGAATAAAAGAAAAAAAAAGCAGAGGCTCTGTTTTTTTGTTCATATATTGACTGTTTATATGTCCATACAACTAAATAATCTGGGGGCCATGTAAGTTGTGAATGTGATCAAAAATGCTGATGCTGGCTGGCAGGGAAAGAGTTAAATATACTTATTGTAAATATTTGCTATTCACTTCCTTCTCAAGTATAGTTGTAAAAACAAGAACATATACAAGACAAGAAAAGATATATACACAAAGATATACAGTACATAGTTATTAGTGTAAATGCTTTTTTCCTTTTTTATGCATTTCAAGTGGTGCATTGCTGCTTTTGCACATTAGCATATCATCTAATTGCTGTTGTTGTTTCAGAATGATCTCTGGATCTCTAAAGACTTTGGTACAACATGGACGAAAATTCATGAGATGGTGTGTGTGGTGAAATGGTAAGAACTGTTAATGATCTTTTAACTTTGTATTGTATGTTTTACTGTTTGACAAGTCTTTTAAAGGCTGCACATCCAGGACACACAAAAACACAAACATGCAAATACGGCCACCATGGCAGCAACACGAGACATTCTCTGCTGAGTCACTGTGTTTTTCCACACGGCTCAGCTTTCAAATGTCCGAGGACGCTCGGCTGCTCCAGATAAACTGCTGCATCAAACTTCAGTTGGATTCTCCTTTTTTTTTTTTTTTTTGCTTGAATTCAACAGTCCCTGGTTTATACATATCAACAAGGAAGCTCATTTGCACAATTAATGTTTGACTAAGGAAGTCGTTTGGGCATGCTTTGGTAGCCAGAAAAGTCAAACCAAAAACATGTTGTTCCTTTTATGCAGATTCTTTTAAATGAAAATCTTTTTCATATTCAAATTACAGCACAAGCTTATTTAGAATATGCTTATGTTGTAATTTAAAGAAGAATTTCAATATAAGCGTACACCAGAGTTTCAGAAACATGCACCATTCAAGCTTAGACACTTTATCAACTTTAATTATTATATCTTGATTATTTAAACAACGGCAAGAAAATGAACAGAATGGAAATAAAGAGCAAAAGTGAGTGATTGAAATTTTGAATTGAAAATGGATTCTTTTAATTTTAAACAGCCTGCGATGATTTAGAGTGATCCCACAAAACATCTCAGTATTCATCAAATTGGGATGTTTTTTTCTGTTGTTTTTCCACCACAAATAATGTCACATCCTTTTTCTTAAAAAAAAAAAAAAAAAAAAATCACCTCAAACTGTTATATTGTAATATTGTGATAAAAGAAAACAAACTAACTTATATAATTTCATTCCTAAAAAAATGGTAAGTTTAATATTTTATCCTATATATTAAGTATAAAAAATGTGCTGCATGAAACATTACATTTTAATTTTAGAAACAGTTTTCAGTTATGTTGCAACCTGAAAGCGCCTCGACCGGAGTCACTACCTTAAGTCTTATCTTAACAAAATGTCATATGATCTGTGACAATTGTAGATATCCTGTTACAACAATGCCATGAATTTTAATGGAGAATCTCTTTGCAACCAGCTTCTTGTTGCATTGGTCATACGTTATCTATAAATTGAAAATATGGTTTGTGTGGTGATTGTCATAAACTGTCTCCTTTCTTGACTTTTTAGTGTGCAGCATGTTTGTACTTATGCTGTAAAGTGCAAACAAGTGACTGATCCGAAGTGAACTGATCTGACTGCTGTTGTTTTATGAGGTCTCTTGAGTTTAATCTCACAGATCAATTCTCTCTTCCTCATTTCCACAGGGGAATAGATAGTCTGTTCTTCTCAGCCAACCTTAACGGATCCTGCTGTGAGTAATATTTATAGCTTTGTTGATCTAAGGTGTGGTGATATCCATTCTGTCGCTGTGTTTAATGATTTCTTATGTGTGTTTCTGTTTGTGCATCCTTGTGCGTTAGTTACTGTATTAAAGCTGAGTTATTCTAATTCTGAAATGAAAGATCTTGAGATTGCCCTGCCAACATTTTCTGAAATATATATATATTTAAGATACACACTGCCGCTTAAAAGTTTTGGGGTCACTGTTTTTTTTGTTGTTGTTTTTTTGAAAGAAATTAACTTTTATTCAGAAAGGATGCATTACACTGATCAAAAGTGACAGTAAAGACATTTGTAATGCGACAAAAGATTTATATCTCAAATTGATGCTGTTCTTTCTGTTAACTTTATATTCATCAAAGGATCCTGAAAAAAATGCATCTCAAAATATATAAATTAGCACAACTGTTTGCAACATTGATGGTAATAAGAAATGTTACTTGAGCACCAAATCAGCATATTAGAATGATTTCTGAAGGATCATGTGACACTGAAGACTGGAGTAATGGCCGATAAAAATTCAGTTCAGCTTTACCATTACAGGAATAAATTACATTTTAAAATATAATAAAATAGCAAAGAGTTATTTCAAATTTTAATAATATTTCACAATATTACTGTTGTACTATATTTTTGATTAAACAAATGCAGCCTTGGTGAGCATAAGAAACTTTCTAAAACATCTAAAACATATATCTTACCGACCCCAAACTTTTGAACGGTAGTGTGTGTGTATGTATATACAGTTTATATCTATCTCTGTGTGTGTGTATATATATATATATATATATATATATATATATATATATATATATATATATATATATATATATATATATATATATATATATATATATATATATATATTCACACTTTCTTTCTCTAACTGCTATCTTCTATAAAAATAAATAAGAATATGTATTTATTCCATAAAATAAATTTATAAAATATACACTACCAGTCAAAAGTTTGGAAATATTACTATTTTTAATGTTTTTAAATGAAGTCTCTTATGCTCATTAAGGCTGCATTTATTTGTTATAAATGTAATAAATACAGAAAAAACTGTAATATTGTGAAATATTACTACAATTTAAAATTATGGTTTTCTATTTTAATATACTTTAAAATATTATTTATTCCTGTGATGCAAAGCTGAATTTTCAGCATCATTACTCCAGTCTTCAGTGTCACATGATCCTTCAGAAATCATTCTAATATGCTGATTTGATACTCAGTTATTATCAATGTTGAAAACAGTTGTGTTGCTTAATATTTTTTTGGAACCTGTGATACTTTTTTCAGGATTCATTGATGAATAAAAGGTTAAAAAGAACAGCATTTATTCAAAATATAAACCTTTTCTAACAATATAAATCTTTACTATCACTTTTTATCAATTTAACACATCTATGCTGAATAAAAGTATTAATTTCTTTCAAAAAAAAAGAAAAAAAAAAATACTGACCCCAAACATTTGAACGGTAGTGTATATTGTTACAAAAGATTTCTATTTTAAATAAATGCTGATATTTTTTTAACTTTTTATTCATCAAAGAATCCTGAAAAAGTATCACAGGTTATAAAATAATATTAAGCAGCACAACTGTTTCCAACACTGATAATAAATCGGCATATTACAATGATTTCTGAAGGATCAAGACTGGAGAAATGATGCTGACAATTCAGCTTTGCATCACAGAAATAAATTATATTTTAAAGTTTATTAAAATAGAAAACTATAATTTTAAATTGTAATAATATTTCACAATATTATTGTTTTTTTCTGTATTTATTATGAAATAGTCATAGTCATTCTTGAAATTTTGAAGAAAAAACAGCAATTCACAAAAAAGTCCAAATAATTTTGTTTACAAGTACATGATCAACAAATGTAAGTCAGAGTCACAATACAGCAATGACAATCCTGTCATCTGGCCCAAAACTCTCTCGCGGCTATCCTTATTTTTGAACCCAGCTTGAGTAAAAGTGTATACTTTTGAAGCTTCCTTTTCATGATGTTTTGCAATGTGTGAATGTACTTTTTTTGCAAGGTGATTGCACCAGTGTCAGAGGGGATGATGCAGCACCCTGTGAGTGGTGTTGCTCAAGAGTTCATTAACACTGTTTAAATAAAGTGTTTTTAGAATTTTTTTGAATTAGAATTCAGCATCCCACAGTGGATTTGAGTCAGCAAACCTTGTGTTATTGCTATAGAAAAGCACGACACCACTGCGGCAAGAAATACAGGTCTGGGTAATGTTACCTCACTGTTTGTTGTTTTGTATTTTCAGATGATAAAGGGATGCTGGTGCTGAGGAAGTCAGTTGACCTTGGTGTTAACATTAAGACAGTCGCCGAGAGAATCTACTCATTTGGGATCGGCGGACGCTTCCTGTTCGCTTCAGTTATGGCTGGATCAGGAAACGTAATGCAGACAGCGTCAGAGGTGTGTGTGACAGTGCACCCGAGTGTGAGTGTATATATTCGTGAACTTGATGCTTTAACTGTGTGGATGTTCTTTAGGACATTTTACGCGCAATACATGTGTCGATAGACCAAGGTGAGACATGGAACATGGCGCAACTTCCTCCTGTCAGTCATGAGCAGTTCTACTCAATACTAGCAGCCAATGATGAAATGGTCTTCATGCATGTGGATGAACCAGGAGGTCAGTGTTCCTTTTTGTTTTATTTAACGTAACCATAATACATATGCTTTCAACTAACATTTCCTGTTGTAGAAACCATCATGCCACATTATTGTATCGAAATATATAATATAGTATGAAAAACTTTTATTGGTTAACCACTGGCCTTTAGTAATATAGATATAGAGTGAAACAACATTAAAAAAATACAACATTTTGATTTGTTCTTGTACTTTATAGACTTTTAACAGTATTGTGTTTGTTTTTTTCCCCCAGACGCTGGGTTTGGCACCATCTATGTGTCAGATGACAGAGGCACTGTGTATTCCAAGTCTCTAGAACGCCATCTGTATACAACACCAGGGGGTGAGACAGACTTCACGAATGTCACTTCCCTCAGAGGAGTCTTCACTACTAGCGTGCTGGCTGAGGGTATGACTACATTCTACATAAGACGGATATACAATTATAGTCTGTGTGTATTTAACCTCAGATTACTCTAGGAGGCCTGTATCACTTGGTATGCTTTAAATCAATATGGATTTAAGCGGTTTCTAAATAGCAGCTTGCAGTTTACTTTCTAAACATACATTTGAAGATGAATATGATATTTAAGATTCCATACACTACTGTTTAAAAGTTTGGGGTCGGTAAGATTTTATAAATATTTAACCAAGGCTGCATTTATTTGAAATAAATACATTTAAAGGTGCCATTGAACGTTTTTTTACAAGATGTAATATAAGTCTAAGGTGTCCCCTGAATGTGTCTGTGAAGTTTCAGCTCAAAATACCCCATAGATTTTTTTAAATTAATTTTTTAACTGCCTATTTTGGGGCATAATTAGAAATGTGCCTATTCATGTTGCGGCCCCTTTAAATGCTCACGCTCCCCACCCCCGAGCTCTTGACTCTATCGTTCCATAAACAAAGTTTACACAGCTAATATAACCCTCAAAATGGATCTTTACAAAGTGTTCGTCACTGCATGCATGCGTCGGATTATGTGAGTATTGTATTTATTTGGATGTTTACATTTGATTCTGAATTCATTTGAGGCTGTGATCCGTGGCTAACGGCTAATGCTACACTGTTGGAGAGATTTATAAAGAATGAAGTTGTGTTTATGAATTATACAGACTGCAAGTGTTTAATAATGAAAATAACGACGGCTCTTGTCTCCGTGAATACAGTAAGAAACGATGGTAACTTTAACCTCATTTAACAGTACATTAGTAACATGCTAACGAAACATTTAGAAAGACAGTTTACAAATATCACTAAAAATATCATGATATCATGGATCATGTCAGTTATTATTGCTCCATCTGCCATTTTTTGCTATTGTTCTTGCTTGCTTACCTAGTCTGATGATTCAGCTGTGCACAGATCCAGACGTTAATACTGGCTGCCCTTGTCTAATGCTTTGAACATGGGCTGGCATATGCAAATATTGGGGGCGTACATATTAATGATCCCGACTGTTGCGTAACAGTCGGTGTTATGTTGAGATTCGCCTGTTTTTCGGAGGTCTTTTAAACAAATGAGATTTACATAAGAAGGAGGAAACAATGGAGTTTGAGACTCACTGTATGTCTTTTCCATGTACTGAACTCTTGTTATTTAACTATGCCAAGATAAATTCAATTTTTCATTCTAGGGCACCTTTAAACAGTAATACTGTTAAATATTAAGCTGTTTTAAACTATTTTGTATTTCAATATATTTTTAAATATAATTTACTCATGTGATGAAAAAGCTGTGTTATTTTAGTAATGTTTTTCTATGGCTTTAATTTTCATATAATAACCACAAGTTTTCAGCAGCCATTGCTCTAGTCTTCAGTGTCACATGAGTAGATGAGTAGAAGCTTCTCAAAAGAGCATTTATTTAAACCAAAATTTTGTAACATCATAAATGTCTTTACTGTCGCTTTTGATAAATTGAATGCATCCCTACTAAACATTTTAATAAAAATAATTAATAAAATAACCAATAAAAATAGCCAACTAAATGTGACAACATATATCTCACATGAAATTAAGGATTTTCTGAAATGTCAGAGTAATTTTTGTGTTTCACTCTATTTCTCTTTTTCTGCTGTAGACAACTCGGTACAGACCGTAATATCATTTGATCAGGGAGGAGAATGGGTTCCTTTGAAGAAACCAGAGAACAGCAAGTGCGATTCTACAGCCAAAGATAAAGAAATGGTAAGAATCACTTTGAATGGAAGCTGTGATAATTGGACAGATATGACAAAAAAGTTAAAATCCTTGAGAAGTCTACCTCTAACAGTATGTTTATTTACTTACCTTGTGTTGTCTTCCTCCTGTGCAGTGTAGTCTGCATATTCATGCTTCATACAGCACCTCCATGAGGCTCAATGTTCCCATGCTGCCTCTGAGTGAACCCAATGCTGTGGGACTCATCTTGGCTCATGGTAATGCACGCACACTTTTAAGAAAAGTCCAAAGTGCGATTCAGTTCTGTGACAAATTGTAATGTTTTTATTTTATTGTATTTTATTTTATTTTATTATTATTATTTTTTAGTTTAGTTTAGTTTTTTAAATTTTAGTTTTTTAAATTTTATTTTATTTTATTTTATTTTATTATTTGTAGTAACAAGTTGTAAAACATATAAAAGTAACTAATATGAAATTATATAAAATAGATGCAAGAAAATTAAAGGTGCAGTAAGTGATTTCTGAGAAATTTATAATAATTTCTGAGTTATTTGAAATCAACCCAAACAAACACACCCTCCCTTTTTTGCTCGGCCCACCAAAATGCACAAACGAAATGCAGGAGTGGATGGCCGTCCCGCTTAGGTCTCTCCTGTGCTGGAAAGCTGTTCTAATATTAAAGCTGCTGTAGGTAACTTTTGTAAAAAAATTTTTTTTACATATTTGTTAAACCTGACATTATGTCCTGACAGTAGAATATGAGACAGATAATCTGTGAAAAAATCAAGCTCCTCTGGCTCCTCCCAGTGGTCCTATTGCCATTTGCAGAAATACACCGCTCCCGGTAAGAAACAACCAATCAGAGCCAGGAGGAGTGTCTTAGCAGTGTCAATCAATCAAGCTCGCGTGCGCGCTGATCTCACCCCTCCCATACACAGCGCCAGCGCATACAGGCTTCAAGATTACCGGTGTGCCGCAGCTTTGCTTATGGCGGAAAAACAATCCAAACTGTCAATTCCTTGAGTGGCACCTGCTCATAAAATAAAGACGGGTAAACGGAAAAAGACAGATGACGATGATAAAAAGGCCAAAAAGAAAGAATTAGACAGAGCCCGAAATAAAACGAGGGTAAATATCGGAGCGGCTTTTCCGAGGTGGAGGGAGCTATGTGTCCTGAACGGATTAAAAACCGATGCAGAGTCAGCCACATTTCTGCTTGACAAGTAAGTATCCCTGCTTGATTTGTTTCATTCAAAACAGGACTGACAAATTATGTATGGCATGGTTTCTTGTAGATTTCAGGTTTCAGGTTTCTTTTAGTTTCAGGGTGGTCCTTTGCATATAACATCGTTTTATTTCGCCATAAGCAAAGCTGCGGCACACCGGTAATCTTGAATTTGACGCCTGTACACTGTGCATGACAGGAGTGTGATCAGCGCGCACGCGAGCTTGATTGATTGACACTGCTAAGACACTCCTCCTGGCTCTGATTGGTTGTTTCTTACCGGGAGCGGTGTATTTCTGCAAATGGCAATAGGACCACTGGTAGGAGCCAGAGGAGCTTGATTTTTTTCACAGATTATCTGTCTCATATTCTACTGTCAGGACATAATGTCAGGTTTAACAAATATGTAAAAAATATTTTTTTACAAAAGTTACCTACAGCAGCTTTAACATATCCTAAAGCTCTTGCTTGATCATAGTTCTTCTTTTTCCAATGGAATTCCTCTGACCTTTTTTCTTTTCATGTCTCTCAGCCATCTCTCTTTCTACAGTCTTTTTTCAAATCTCCCTCTTGCTCACTCTCTCTCCTCCCTCATCATGGCTTTATACGCCCCCCCACTGCTGATCGGCCACGAGTGTGTTGTGGCACTCGGTCCGATCCACTTTCAAAAGCATTTCTCAGAAATCACTAGCTGCACCTTTAAATATAAAGTGTGTAAAAATTTCTGCATCACCAAAGAGAATTGAGAAAATAATGAAACTTAAAAGAAGCTATCCCGCTTACTTTTTTTCAGGCAGCGTAGGTGACGCTATCTCATTATTGACGCCTGATGTGTACGTGTCTGATGATGGAGGCTACTCCTGGCAGCTGGCTCTGAAAGGGCCGCACCACTATGCTATCCTGGATTCGGGAGGCCTCCTGGTGGCCGTGGAGCACAACCAAGCCAAACCCATCTCTGAGATTAAGTGAGCTTCCTTTAGTTCTTGAGACGAAACCCATACAGTTGGCTTTTATACAGCCAGTTTTCCACGCTAACCCGAAGAATATGATAATATTTCCACATGCCGAGTGCCGGTACTCATTGTTTCTGTGTCTCTCAGGTTCTCCACCGACGAGGGGCAATGCTGGCATGTTTATAAGTTCACCAAGACGCCAATGTACTTCACAGGGCTGGCCTCAGAGCCTGGTGCCCGCTCAGTGAATGTCAGTCTCTGGGGTTATGAAGATGCTATGATCAGCCACTGGGTAACTTACACCATTGACTTTAAAGACCTGCTGACACGTAACTGTGAGTGACCAGTTCTGTTTGAACCACACAAAATCAAAGGCTATTGAACTTTATATAATTGGGTTTAGCACAAACTAATCTTTCTGTTTCCCAGGCATAGCAACTGATTATGTCCAGTGGCTGGCGCACTCTGATGACATCAGCGACCCAGAAGACGGTTGCATGCTGGGTTATAAGGAACGATTCCTGCGTGTAAGAAAGGACTCGGTGTGTTGGATTGGCAGGGATTACGTTGTCAACAAGCAGCCCACACCATGCAGATGCACACTGGATGACTTCCTGTGGTGAGTGGGAACCAAAGTTATTATAGCGTTGTATTTTCGAATTCTACTTTAAAATTCATTTTAGTTTTAGTTCATTTGAATGGAATGGATTGTTTTTTTTTTTCAGTTTTATTTATTTCATACATATTTCTAATTCATTTTAATATATATTATTTCAGTTTTGGTAATTCAGTTTTAGTCTAAAATTTTGGATGACACTTTTGGACATATTTTCAGTGCAGTCGTCGATTTATCTCATCCTCCCGCAAATAACCAGAATGATATTTTTTTTATTAGTTGGCCCGCACGATCCGCAGATTATCCGCAGTGTCCATGAATATAACCGTGATCCGCATATCACTAACACACACATCACTAACTATCAGACGACTTCACAGTAATGCAAAGATGGCTCGATGATTAGGAAAACAAAACAAAAATGATTTAGTATGTTTATTCATTTATTTTATTTATTTATTATATTTCATAATTACTGTTTTTAAAGGATTAGTTCACTTTCAAATTAAAATTTCCTGATCATTTACTCACCCCCATGTCATCCAAGATGTTCATGTCTTTCTTTCTTCAGTCGAAAAGAAATTAAGGTTTTTGATGAAAACATTCCAGGATTTTTCTCATTATAGAAGACTTCAATGGAGCCCAAACAGTTGAAGTTCTTCTTCTTCTTCTTCTTCTTCTTCTTCTTCTTCAGTGTAGACGCTGCTAAGTGTATTACTGCCCTCCTCAGGTCAAAGTTTGAACTAAATTGTCATATACAATATGCTAGTGCAAGTATATAACAATTAGTTCAAACTTTGACCTGTGGAGGGCAGTAATACATTTAGCAGCGTCTACACTGCCAGAATTCTAATAGAGAAGAAGAAGAGAGCTAGTTCAAGATGAGCATTTATGGTTAAAATGTATATAATTTTTAATTTTTTTAGAAAATGAGTGATGGTTTCTCTAGATAAGACCCTTATTTCTCGTCTGGGATCGTGTAGAGCGCTTTGAAGCTGCAATGAAACTATTTTTGACATTCAACCTTTTGGGCTCCATTGAAGTCCACTATATGGAAAAAAATACAGGAATGTTTTTATCAAAAACCTTAATTTTTTTTCGACTGAAGAAAGAAAGACATGAACATCTTGGATGACATGGGGGTGAGTAAATTATCAGGAAATTTTAATTTGAAAGTGAACTAATCCTTTAACATCTTTTTTATGATTTATTTTATTTTAGTTTCTAAAATGTTTTTAAATCTGTAATTTTCATGTGTGTTTAAATCTGTAATTTAGTGATTTACCCTATTTTGAATGCTCCCGTAGACATCTGTGTTTATATCTGAACTATTCCGGTATGTTCCGGTGTGAATTTTGTCAAAGGTTTAATAGACATAGGCGAATCATTGTCATTTAGGAATGAGATCATGTGGATGTTTGAATCGAGATCTATTATCAATTAATCGTGCAGCTCTTTTTCAAAGTTTTCAAATATTCTCTTCCCTCCTTCTTAGTGACTTTGGATACTACCGTAAAGAGAACAGCTCAGTATGTATTGAGCAAGCTGATCTCAAAGGCCACGATTTGGAGATCTGCATCCACGGGAGAAAGGAACAGCTACAGACCAGTGGGTAATGCACTCTTTGGATTATTCTCCATTGCTTGAAGACTAAATCTTCGTCTTCAAGTTGACACTTGAGAGTCAAGATTTTTCATTTGCTTTATTACCTTACATCTGGTTAGCAGCACCTGCTTGCTTCTCTGTGATTTATTAAAAGAGCTCTAAAAAACATGCTGATTATAATTCATTTACAGGTACAGAAAGATTCCAGGTGATAAATGTGAGGGAGGAGAACAACCAAAAAGAAAGGTGATTGACCTGAGCAAGAGATGTGTCAGCGACCTGCTGGAACCTCAGCTGCTGGTGAGACTGCATTTACCCTGCTGCATATTACTAGTTTAATAATTCAGACAGGGGTTCAAATGTGTCACATAGACAGTGTATATATATATATATATATATATAATATATATATTAGTAGACCACTCTTTTGAATATAATACATTTTATAATACTTTTAAGTTGCTTTTTGTCATTTTGGAGTTTAACAACCCCAATCCCCAGGTTCAGGGATGAAAGATACAGGCAAAGAACAACATAAGGGTTAGAAAATAATGACAAAATTTTATCTTTGGGTGAGCTATCTCTTTAAAGCTTTTGTTCTCATGCAAGTGTTAAAGTCACAATGAAATGGTAGTAGTGATAGATCTTTTTATAATAATAATAATAATAATAATAAAAACTGTATAAAAATATTTATTTGCCACATTATGCTATTTTAAAGGTTCCTAATGTTGTTTTGGGGGTCTCCTACAATATGTTTATATGCATCCAAGGTCAAAACTCTTTAATTTTATCATATACATTGCACATCATCGCAAAGAGTGTGAAAACGGTTTGTTCAAAGATTCAGAATACATTTACACGACAACGATGTACTAAAAACGGAAAAGCTTTTCCTTTGAATTTTTTAGAGTACACATAACACCATTGTGTTCCCCGTTCACACGGATCCACGGAAACCATTAAACACGCTGTATTATGAATGCCAGGCCAGTAGGTGGCAATGTGACTTTGTAAAGAACCACTAGGCACCTATAGACCGAACACGTAATGTGCATATGCATGACGTCACCGTTTTCACAAATTTGGGTTTTTGTAGTTTACACAGAGATGATAATAGTAGCGTTTTCAAAAACTTGAACTTTGAAATCCCTTTTCAAAAGTTTTTCTTTTCAGGACCCCAAAACGCTGTTGCCGTGTAAATGAGCGTCCAAAATGCATAAAAAGTTTTACGTTTTTAGTTGAAAATGGTGTCGTGCAAACGGTCCCTTAGTCTCTCTACTCACCTTCTTTCTGAGAACCTACTCTGCTTTGATTGGTCAGGCGGCCAAGTTTGTTGTGATTGGTCTACCGCTTAAATTGCATGTTGAAAAATGAAATGCCTATTACCATATCTGAATTTCAGCTCCGGAGGCTTCCTCAGCGCTTGATACACAGTGATACGGACTGTAACAACAGCATCTGTTTTTTTCCCATATCTATTGGTCCTCATCCTTTTGAAATACATGCAAAGTAGATTTACAGCGCTGAAAATAGCATCTTCTTGACATGTTGACAACAGGAAACCAATCTCTTCCAGGCCGCAACTACAACTACAGTGCTCGAGAAAACCTCAAATATTTGTGCACCGCTGTTTACCCTGTATCTCTGTAATCCACAGATAGGTCAATCCACCTCACATACCGCCCCTATCATTGCGATCGTCATTGCCATCCTGTTGACCGGCGCAGTGTTTGGGGTTGTGTTTGTAAAGAAGTATGTCTGTGGTGGAAGGTCAGTCTGTTCTCCAGACATTTTATGGGTTACATATAGATTTTTTTAATGATATAAAATCAAATAAACATTCTGACTGTCTTGGCCTCAATATTTCGCAGGTTCCTGGTACACAGATACTCAGTCTTACAACATAATGCGGAAGCCAACGCCATAGACGAACCACTGGACACAGATGTGGCTGGAGAACCTAAGAATGATTTCCATGATGACTCAGATGAGGTACAGATTTGGACCATCTCACACTAATACATATACCTATATGTAATTTTCTTTTTAGAAAAAAATGCAAAATAGTTGTAGTGATCTTGCTAAATGAAAGTGTGTTTTTGGCAGGACCTACTGGAGTAAAGCTGTGCATTAGATGAGCATATGGAGCTTCATTTCCTGTCATTCAGGCATTACTGCTGCTGTCTCTCTTCTCCTAAAGCACAAACCAGCTGTCAGCTTTCTCAAACTTAATCTACCAGCTAATGTCATGCGCTTCCTGCTTCTCGACCATTGGGAGGGAACCCGGTTGCTTCTCCACCAATTGGAGGGCATTCTGATGATCCTATTCTAATGATAGAATAATCTTGTGAATGTAGCTCTGCTGAAATTCTCTGAAGCAGAGAAGAAGTGTTTAAAATGCTGTATGTGGAAGTTTCAGTTCTTTCTTCTGACACTGGGGTCTTCTGGGTGGGATTTTAAGGATCAAACCTTTGTTTGATGAGACTGTCGCGGGGGTACTTGTAAAATACTTGCGTTTGTTTTTATGTACAGATGCCCTTACATCAGAACTAGAGATATAGTTCATCCTCACAGTGATATCAATTTTGAAATTGTTTATTTCAGCAGGAATTTCATTCAGAAATAGGAGACAAATGAATCATATCATATGTGATGTTTAAAATACTGTGCTACTGAACCCTGACTGTGTTTATCACAAAAATGTGATCATACCTGCTGTCAAAGCTTTAGTATAATGTTACTGTAAGCAAGCAGGTACATTAATGAATATAGCAATAAAATGCTGAGAAACAGGCAATAGATTTGGCTTTACAAAAAAAGGGAGAATATATTTATAATTTTAAGATTATTTAGCTGAAACTGTGTAGCTAGGCTGTGAGTTTGATAAAGTGCGTTTGTTATTTGGACAAATAACTGTAGAACATGGCGATAACATTGTGGTAATTGTAAATAAGCAACTGTCACACTTCAAACCAAGCAATTTCTGTGATGGTTAGGCAAAATTTTGTAATAATAAATATTTTTATGAACTAAATGATGCAGATGCATGTAAAATAGATCACGACTGTAGTTTGTGTACAACCTTGAACATTTTGCCCAAATCAAATTTTGTAGTTAAATAGTTTTCTTAGCTTTCAACATTTGTGGTTTCTTGCTTCTTGTATTGAAAGCAGGAAGTCCCATGTCATCATGCAGAAAAAGTGTGACCCTTTTTTTTTTTTTTTACCATTGCGCATAGAGACGCCTAAAACCTGACTAAGTGTTTGTATGACAAACCATTAGTCGCAATAATTTTGCATGTGTTAATTATTTTCATGTGTGTGCAGCAACTTCAGCGAGGTGAGAACAGATCCAGTGGTCTGAAGTCTTGTGATTTCATTTTGGATATTCAAATGCAATAGATCAGTTTAGCACCTTTCCATTGATTCTTCCTGTTTGCATAGATGCTTGATGTCTGATGCAGTGAGTTTTTTTTTTTTATTAAGTGTGCATTGTGCTATTTTGAAGGTTCTTAATGTTGTTTTGAAGGTCTCCTACAATAGGTTCACATGCATTCAAGGCCAAAAATGCCTATTACCATATCTGAATTTCATCTCCGGAGGCTTCCTCAGCGCTTGATACACCGTAATAATGGAATCAGTTTTTTCGATATCAAATCCAGTGGTCTTAAGGCTTTGACCGTGTGATTTGATTTTGGATATTCAAATGCAATAGAGAAATTTAGCACCTTTCAATTGGTACTTCCTGTTTGCATTGATGCTTGTTTTCTTTTAAGTGTGCATTTAAATATCAGTTCTACAGTTAATTTGGAGCCATTTGTTTCAACATCTCTAGCAGTTGTTTGTTTATATACACATATATAATCAAAAGTCTCATATTTCCTTAGAGAATGACAATCTCCTTTGCAAAAACTATGAGTTATATATGATGTTAATAGGTATAAAAACCCTAGTGTGTGTTTTGATTCAAGTGCCTAGCATGGAGGCAGAGCTTGTGCCTTCCAGTGAAATATAGATTCATTTAAAAAGAAGAGAACAATCTAATTTCTGAAAGAATTGCCAGTTCATAACATTAGCATTGACAAACAGTTAATATTTCAGTTGATGAAAAGATCTGTATAAAATTTTAAAAACAAACATGCCCCTAAATGATTTAATACTTATTGTCTTACTAAATTGGGTTGCTCTCCATGCTTGGGAATAATAATAATAGATGCAAAGCAAATGAAATCTTAAGGTAAATGATTTGCATTGTGACAGTGATTTTATTTATATGAGGTGTAAAACTTTTCTTGCTGTGCAAAATCAGTGTACATATTAGTTGTGAAGCTCTGTATATACGGCAATTCCGACTTTGTATGTTATTTTTTGCTCTGTATATTTGGAACTGTTTGTTTGAGAAATAAATTGATTTGTCCCACTGATTTTGTATTTTTATTGTGTTTAAGTTTGCTCATAAGAGTAAAAAAAAAAATGTGACAAAGGAAAGTATACAATAAGCCATATAAGTTTTGTTACAAATTGTAACAATAAAGTCCTTTCCTCTTAAAGAACAGGCCTAAACTTGAGCAACAAGTGTCTTGATAAACATGGATGACTTAGCAGCCACTCAAATTCGGTACAGGAAGTTGCCTTCGCTGTCAAAAAACTCACTTCCCTTCTGTTTCACTGGACTGGGGTTTGTCTGCAGTGTTTGTGCGACGTGCTCTAGCTCTTCCTCTGTCAGAATCACTCCATCCCACTCCTCCTCCTCCTCTAACTCTATGTCATCTCTCATGCCCAATCTCGCTGTAGAGTCAGGTTGCTCCTGCAAAGCAGGTGTCAGTTTGTGTACAGCTGATGATACAGCAGATGGTACTATGTTTCCACCAGAGGGCGCCAGTCCAGTCTCACCGTCCCTCACTGCAAGGGCTGTTTTACTCTGTGTTGTCAGGGCACCTGTTTCTCCAGAGGAGAGTATGGCTGGTGATGCACTCTTTGGTAGTCTGGACTGTTCAGTTTTGCCATCTCTGAGAGACTGCTGTCCAGTACTGACTAACACTTTAGAGTCTTGCTTTAGCTTTCGGACTGCTGTTGGGGTGAATTTGCTGCGGAGGACTTTGGAGATGACATCAGGGCTTACAGAGAAACCCTCTGCTAATCTCTGTAGTGTCCATTCCTCTGGGGACTCCTGCTTTAAGTACCTGGGAAAAGAAATACATGACTGGTCAGTGTTTGGAGGGGTGGAAGATAACTACAGTATTTTTGCCAAGAAGTATATATATATATATATATATATATATATATATATAGTGTTATGTTATTACATACAGAAATGTGTTGGATTTGAAATTATTATTTTACTTAAAGCTGCTGTCCGCAATTTTTGGCCCTCTAGCGGTTAATAAACAGAACTGCATGCGTCTTGCAGAGGAACATTCTAGCCGGAGCTACTTTTCTCCATGTATGTCTATGGCGAGTCACGCAGTTACTGTGATACTCTGCGGCGGGTCCTACCAGTCCGGTCTGAAATAGTCCGAATATAAACACTTATTATAAGTGTACCATAATGACTCAGGATAAGACAAAAACACAGTTTGGAAAATGGATTCATGTTGTATATTCTCATTCTATAATTTTTGTAAATTTTCAACACAAAAAAGTTGCGGACTGCAGCTTTAAAGTTTCATTAAAAGCATCTGCTAAGAAAAATCATATTAAAATGATATAACATATTATATATATATATATATATATATATATATATATATATATATATATATATACACTACTATTCAAAGGTTTGGGTTGGAATGAGTAGATTTTTCTTTTGAGAGAAATGAATACTTTTATTTAGTAAAGATACATTAAATTGATCAAAAATGTCAGTGAAGACATTGATATTGTTATAAAAGGTTTTTTATAATTTTTATTTTGATAATGCTGTTGGTTTGAACTTTCTATTCATCAAAGAATCCTGAAAAAAGTCATGGTTTCCACAAAAATAATAAGCAGCACAACTTTTTTCAACAGTGATAATAATAAGAAATGTTTTTGAGCAACAAATCAGCATATTAGAATGATTTGAAAATTCCAAAAAGAAAAAGTACACTTTAAATACCCGGATGATGCACTAAATTAACAGAAAACTGAAGTGTGGAATGTTGGACACTTCATGCACTTAACTGTCGCAGCTTTAATTACGTAGCGGAGTGTGAGAGGGTATCAGACTCCATTGTTAAATGACAAAATAACCTTATACAATTCACACACTACATGGATAAGTACATAAATACATAGTGTATAGTGCGGCGTTTGGGACGCAACTATAGTCACACTGATACCTTATCTGTTCAATGGCATCCCAGGTGAGACTTCTCTCTGGGGATCCAGGATTGTTCATTTGCTTCTTGATTATGTGAAACTTTGCTGCTTTATGCCTTCTCTTCTCTTCACTGCACAGGAAATCATTTAAATACATGAAGACAGAGGTATTTGCTGTTGTGCTCCTGTGTAAGGACTCACCTAATAATAGAGTTCAGTTTGGCTTCCACTGCATCCATATCATGGTCATCTTCAAAAATGTCTTCCTGTTGTTTCTGTTTTGAATGTGAATCAGAATACCTCTGTGACATCCACCCGTTTGGGCCTCGACTGGCATGGCGACAAACCTGGCAAGCAGCAGGTCCTGGGAAAGAAGCCAGTTTGGTAGCCAACATGTGGGCCATTCTCCATGGTGTGGCCATTCTGAACAGTCACAAACATAAAGACAGTGACATCCGAAATTGCAACTTAATCCAACATAAAAACTACTACTTATGAAATAACTATTTATAATAAGAGTCTTAAGAAAAGTCTGAGAACACACTGGAAGTCTAGGATTTTTTTTTGCAGGCAAAACCATTTTTCCTGAACTGCTCAATTTTGAGATTTTGGACTATTTTGCTTCCATAACTTGTCTTCTTTCAGACTAGCAGAAAGGAAACATTCATAATTCATTTTTATTTTATTACACTTTATCTACTGTAGATTTCAATTACAAAGACTGTTTTCTCAGAATGGGCTTTTTCTCCTGCACCAAGCCAGACCTCACCATTTCAATGAAACATAATATGCCACACTTTGAAGTTTTATTCCTATTTATATTCTTAAGGTTTTTAGTTTTTATTCCTAAAAACTGAAAAGCAATATTTCTACGTCACTTCTCAAACGTAAGCTAATTATAGTGAACCATCGTACAAAAGGTCAAATTTACCTTGTTCTGTTTCGTAGGTCAAACTTTACATTTATACAACCATATAATGTCAAATGCTGTGTGAACACATTTTGTAAACAGTGCCTGTAAAACACTCACATGTTCCTCTTGCGCTTCTCTCCTTTCACGGTGACATTATACCGGAAGCACGGTTCATCCACGCATGCGCGGCAGTCATTCGATTCTTTCCGATTCGGTTCGTTTTTACTCGGCAACACTCGGCTCCGTTCGCCGATCACATGCGTCAAGCCTGCCTCCTTTCTTCTCTGTGTGGCTCATTTTGCGCCATTTTGTCCACACCACTGTGTTGATTGGGTTTTTGAGATCTGTAGTGGAGCCAATCAGAAGGGTACCGGACAACCGGAGAAACGGTAAAGGGTTGCGCTTGCTCTAAGGGAAATGGTAGCTGACAACACGGATTGGTTTGTCAGTGACCAACCAAATGAGTAATTCCGAATACAGATATCAAATCGGTTAATGCGAGAGGTAGAGAGCGCGAGCCATAAGCGATACGCGCGCGAGAACGGACACTGGACATGAATGAGACAGTTAGTGAAGGGGTCACAGACAAAGACAGACCTGCAAATGTTTGTGAATTAGGGGCTGTTTTGAACTAATTAAAAGCTGGTTGGCTTTTATTTACCTTGGTTTGCCCATAACAAGTAGCAAATGTTTGTGAAATGCTGCAAATTTGTGAATTATTAAGACCTTTTTGTCAACTTTTCAGCCACTTACTTTGTATGTGTAGCTAAAAACCTCAAACAAGCAGTCAGAAGTGAATATAAGATGCTGTTCATAATGTTAAACAACAGCTTCAACAAGGAAACATTCAGTCTCAAAATACACCTGGCTTCTGGCCAAAACCTGCAGCTAGGGACTTGTGTGTTCAACATCAGACTTCATAGAAATCATGTTTTCATAGACGTCTGTTGGTTGTATTTATACTGAAGAATAATTAGGAAACGGCTTGCACCTCATTTATTTTATGTTTTTATGACAAATTAGGTGAGGAAGGAAAGATGGAGCAATATACAGCTACAACTGGGGATCAGATAGTGGTGCAAGCTGCCAATGGGCAAATCCAGCAGCAGGTAAGAGCCAATGTAAACAGGTTACTGTTTAACCAGTGACTTTTACTGTGGAAAAAAAGACCATGACTGTGTGTTTGATTAGTTTTTTTCCCCCATGCATTTTTAAACTTATCTAAATTGTAAATTTTACTGTATGCACTGCAGATGTATATCAGGTGCGGTAGTATTTTTAACATAGCAGGAGAGTAATCTACTTCAGGAAGCGGTTACCAATTCAAGGAAAGGACTGGGTAAATAGTTTTTGAACTGGCCTGCAGTCTTTCTCCTTTGAAATGAAATACCTCAGTCCTGATAAGAACAAGGTTTATGTGACACAACACACCCAGTGCACAATCACTATATTAATCACAGCTTTTTGTCATCTCTCTCTCTATATATGTAGAATTTTATTTAGTTTTTTAACAAAAGAGCTGCTGATTTATCGCTGTACAACTGGTTGTCAAATAGCTTTGCTTTTAGAGCCGGATTTTAAATTGGACTTCCAACACTGTAATAAAAATGTTTATTTTTCAAAAGTAAAAGACTGCCCCCATAAAGTCTAAAAATTAAAAGTCCAAATCCAAATATAGGGAGCCCTTTTCCTCCCTTTAAAAAGTTGCTAAACCATTTTTGGGTTTTGAATCTAATGAGAACTATTGATCTGGAATATCTGAAATGGACAGTTTGAATTACAGGATTAGATTGAATTATATTAGGAAGTATAAAACAAGAAAATGCAGAGCAAGGTGTGATGTGGGATTGTCCACAGGCTCAAGGCACCGTAACTGCAGTACAGCTGCAAACAGAAGCACCCGTCGCTACGGCAACAGGCCAGCAAGTGCAGACGCTCCAGGTAGTTGTGTGAACTCCGACCTTCAGGCTTGTGATGTTGCATGTGTCATGTCACACTGTCTGTGAGGATGTGAGCCTGTCCAGCATGCCCTGCTTTTACTTGCAGCAAATCGTGGTCCGGATCGTCCAATGAGCTTTTCTGCCATGTTCCATGTTGCCCATGGCAGCAAAGCATCTGCTTAGGACACATTTTGAAGAGGGATTCACCTCTTTTAATGTGTTTGGAACAGAATTTGTAGAGTAACTGTGGAGACATTACAAGATCACATGCATGTCATCACCACTTTATGCTTTATACTGTGATACTAGTTCACAGCATTGTATGGATTTGGATGAACTGCATGCTCGTCTTTTAAGTGGATTCTCACTATGATCATGTTTGTGTAAGAATACAAACATGTGGAAATCTTGATACCTTATTGCAGCCATTACCACCATCCTAGGGCATTTTCTGTAGAAACTGTAAAAATAACATTTATTGTATAGTAACTGGAACAACATGGCCATCAAACTTTTTCCATCATAAACGTTGACGTATGTCCTGTGTAATGCCTAAAGCTGCATGTGCAGGTGTAATACTGTGTTGAATATCTATATCTCACCATGCTAACTTTCAGTTTATGTGTGCGCTCAGGTCCAGGGTCAGCCATTGATGGTCCAGGTGAGTGGCGGGCAGCTGATAACATCCTCAGGTCAGCCCATCATGGTACAGGCCATGTCTGGGGCTCAGGGCCAGACCATCATGCAGGTGCCTGTGTCAGGAGCTCAAGGCCTTCAGCAGGTAAGTGCAATTCTGGTTGTCATCAACACTCCTCAATGTGGAAAAGGCTCCTTAAATAGATCTGTAGATTGTCCTATTATACTGAACAACAGTAAAATGATCTTAATATCCCTTTGTTGTTATTATTAATGCTCATACTTTATGAAACAATGGCTTCTTATTATTATTATTATTTTTATATTTCAAGGTAAAATGATCTAAATACTTCTCTGTTGTTGTTATTATTGTTTTTAATGCATTTTTTTAAAATGCATAGATCCAGTTGGTTCAGCCGGGTCAGATTCAGTTGCAGGGAGGTCAAACTCTGCAGCTGCAGGGTCAGCAGGGTCAGGCTCAACAGATCATCATACAGCAGCCCCAGACTGCCATTACAGCGGGCCAGAACCAGGTCTCAAACACACTTTATTTTTTTCTCTGGTTATTTGGAATGTAACTAAAAAACTCCAGGCCTAGGAAAATTATGCAAATTAAAGCAATAATTCATCCAAAAAATAAAAATTCTGTCATTATTTACACATCCTCAAGTTGTTCTAAACCTGTATGAGTTTCTTTGTTCTGTTGAACACAAAAGAAGATATTTTGAAGAATGTCGCCGGTCAATGAGTATGACAGAATTTTCATTTTTGGGTGAACTATCCCTTTAATAACATTTCATTTAAAATGGTGTGGGAACATTGTACTTTATATTTTCCCTGATGCATATTATGTCATAGAGAATGCTGTCATATCAACTATAATGACTACAGTTTGTGCAACCGGTATGAGGCAGATCTTTTTATTTTAATTTTTTTTTTTTTTTCAGATTACTTCACACAGTTTTTGTTGTATGAGCTATAAATTAATTTGTGTTATTTTTTTACAGGGGCAGCAGATTACAGTACAGGGGCAGCAGGTTGCCCAAACAGCTGAAGGACAGACCATTGTATACCAGCCTGTGAACGCTGATGGAACAGTTCTGCAGCAGGGTATTTAAATACAATACCTATACCTGGTCTTCAATGTAAATTAAATCAGACATGAACATTTATTAGGCCGCATTTACAGTACATTACATGGTTCAGGTGACCCAATTCCGATTGTTTTCCTCTCATGTGACAGATCGGATATAACCCATGAACGTGCAGGCAGAAAAAAACGAATGGATTCCGATATTCTCAGATTGGTTGCAGGCCTCATTCATATGTGGAAATAAATCTGATATGAATCAATACGTGCATTTGCATCTGCTATGTAAGCGAACAGATCGGATGTTCCACTGTCCACGCGAGTCAGATGGACACCAACCTCAATCACATGACCTTTTTCAATGGCGCAATGGAGGACAAAGATTCAACCCAATGTTTTGCATTTTAAAGATGGTGCGGAAAACAAAAGCTTGTATTATCATTCTGTCTGCGTCCATTGCAAATCGGTCAGTACGTCTACCTTGGGTTGTTTCGCCAAGTGTATAGTGATTTCAGATTTCGGATATAGGACATTTATATAAAAAAAAAGAAGAAAAAAAAGACGTTAGCTGGTCATCAAAAAAATCAAATATAGTCCACAAATCGGAATTGGGCATCAAGACCTGCAGTATAATTGTGGCTTGGATCAATCAGGGTTTTAACGGCATGAATAATATGCCATGTTACTGAAGGTTATTCGGGTTAGGACTAATGGTTCTCTCCCATCCATAGGCATGATCACCATCCCAGCAGGCACCCTGGCAGGCACTCAGATTGTCCAGGCAGCAGGTGCCGCTAACACCTCCACAACCAACAGCGGGCAGGGCACAGTCACCGTTACCTTGCCAGTATCCGGAAACATGGTGAACGCTGGGGGAATGGTCATGGTAAGACCTCCTGATGAGGTATCTAACAAACTTAAACCGTCCCCTTCATTAGTCATCAGAGGTGTAGGAGGGTGCATGCTGTGTTAAAACTCAATCACTTTGCTTGTGGACTCGTCTTTTCACGTGCTGATCCAACCTACTGAAATCAAATAGATACGTATGAGTGATTTTACCTTAAAGGGATAGTTCACACAAATGTTGTTCTGAACTCACATGACTTTCATTTTTCTGTGGCAGTGTTATTTTAGTATTATTTATAGTTTAGTTTTTGGTAATTTTGTTATGTGCCTTTATCATTTTTATTAGGTTTTAATATTTCTATACAGTTTTAATTTATTTTTGTCTTAGTTTTAGTAATTTTAGTACTTAAACGTACACTTGGGCTGGGCGATGTGGCCAAAAAAATCAACAGTTATTTTGAAGCCCTTAATATAAAGCATGTCTCATGTTTAGGACAAGCAGCAGCTCACTCTGAGTCCTCCGCTGTTGTTCAGATGTGCTTATAGTATCAAATTCTATAACTTTTATAAAAATATATCAATATAACATACAAACTCGATATATCACTCCGCCCTGATGGCAACATTTCTAGGTTCCTTAGCGTTTTTCATCTAATATTTATTATTTATGTTTTATTTCAGTTGTATTTCAATTACAGAAATCAATCTGGAATTGGGCTGTCAAAATTCTAAATGACAAAAAAAGCACCATAAAAGTATTATAAGAGTGGTGACATTTAAGTAATTCACTGAAACTCAGTTATGGCACCTTTAGACCTTTTTGATGCGACCCTTCATCATGAATGATTAGGTGTGTCACATTGTCTGATCACGATGTGCCATGCTTGAAGTGGGAATGAGATATAAGAACTACAGTGGAGAGGAAGATTATACGTGAATAATGACAGAAATTAGTTTCTTTTCATATCACAAAGCTGTTGTATGACTTCAATTGAATTTCAATTGAAATATAACGCACAAGTCATATTGGCCACTTTTATGAATTGTGAACAGTGCTTTCTTTGTCATTTGGAATTTCATTATTAGATTAGATGATTAGAAAAAAAGATTAGATGGGATACATTTTTCTTTTTGTTTTGCAGGAGAGAAAGAAAGTCATACAGGTTTGAAACATCATGAAGGTGTAAATAATGATATTGAGGGTATGCACTGATGTCACTTTCCCGCCAGAACACACCCCTCAGCTGGTAGGGCTGCACGATATATCGCATGAGATTGTCACGTGCATTTCGTCAGTAAAGCCGGTTCCCTGATTACCGCTAAATCGCCATCACCTGCTTTCAAATGGAGCGCCATTTAATAGATAGAGCCGTAGATCACTGAAAAGCCACGCAATATCGCGTTCATATCGCAGATGAATCGCCTTCGATAATGAACGCGATATTGCGTGGCTTTTCAGTGATTTGTGACAATCTCATGCGATATATCGTGCAACCCTATCAGCTGGAATGAGTTTCAAAAAAGCCTGCTGCATGACTGAATTTAATAGCGGAAACTGCGAAAACGTGAGTAAAACACAAGTAAAACAAATGATTAAACTAAAGGTTGGACTCGATAGTGTTCCTGTTTCAATTTACCAAAGATCCAGTAATCCATGGATATTGACATGCAGCCAGGAATCGTGTTTCCAGACATATATATATATATATATATATATATATATATATATATATATATATATATATATATATGTGTGTGTGCCTGATTTCGACGCCAGGGAAATACATAAAGCAAATTTGCCAGTGAACGTTTCAAATAAATACAATATCGGTAGGTCTAAATCTGGGTCATCACTTTTATCAATGTTATATACAGTCAAATCAAAATTTATTCACACACCTTGAACATTTCATTCATTAATACAGTTTATTCACTATAGTTTAATAAATGGTAATAAAATATGACAAGATCTCAGAGTTGAACTGTGTCAGAAAAAAATTAATCTTAAAGGTGATAGAGAGGATTTTTTCGTCGACTGAGAATCCAAAGACTGTTAGTGAGTTTTTGAAATAGAGATGTTCCGATACCCCTTTTCCATTCCCGATACCGATTCCGATACCTGAGCTCAGGGTATCGGCCGATACCGAGTACCGATCCGATACCTGGGTGTATATATATATATATATATAATATACACTACTAGCCCTGTATGAATTGATAGAATTATTTATGGTGTGCTTCAGACATATCCCTTAATAAAACAAGAACAAAAACATACAGTGAACTAGAGTATGTTTATTATCTGACATACATTTGTCAGTTATATTATTTATTTATTTTAAGTGAAAAAGAACTTCAAATGCAGCCACAAATCTAATACTGTAAACTGAAAAAGGTATATTAGTTTTACAATATAACTATAAAAACAGTGCAACAAATAAATCTAGGAATATAATTAGGCTATATAAGAAAATAATCTCTTTAAAACCTGAAGTCCAGAAACAATTTTGTTAAATAAAAATCTCACGTTTTCGACGACTGACAGCAGCTGGTCATCCAGAACAATAAATCCGACAATTTTGTCGGTTATCTTTATTTGTCTTTTGAAAACATTTCTCTTTGTTTGAATGAAGCTGGCACGCCTCATCCTTCTCCATCTTAAGCGCGTCAAACGCCCGAATCGCTCAATTCGCACCGCGTCATTCACGCGAATCGCACCGCAGGGAGTCAATTTGCGTCTTTGCATTGACTTAACATGTAAATCACTCGCGCTTATCGCTTCATTCGCGTCTGGTGTGAACGCAGCATTAGCCTAAATGTAACCATCGTGTTGTGCGGGGTGACGCGTCTTCAAATGCTTTATTAAGTTATTTGTGTTAAAGTTGCCAATACTTGTGCCACTCGAAATTGCAGCATTGCATATGAGACATGTCGCCGTTTTACTGGTCTGAAATACTGCCAAACAGCAGACATACTGCTAGCGCGTTTTCACTTCTCCGCTGCTCTAAACAGTGGTTGCTTGTGGCAACACAGCACAACTTCCTGTGTTTGCATTCTGAGCCGCGAAGAAGAATTGATTTCCGATTTGCTGCATTAAGCAAAGATAGCGGGCACAACTAGGTATTGTTTAAGAAAATGGTATCGGATCGGTACGTGAGTTAAAATACTCGCCGATACCGATGCCAGAAATTTTTGTGGTATCGGTGGTATTTCCGATACTAGTATCGGAATCGGAACAACCCTATTTTGAAATGAGCGCATGCGTAAGAACAGCCCCCCTCCTTCACAGCTCATTTCAAAGGAACGCCTCCCAAAACTCGTGCACGAGTATTGGAACACGAGTGTTTACCACCGGCATTCGCTGTGTTGCGTTAGTGGATTCATTATGTCGGACTCACTGCAGGTAACTCATAATCTGCATTGTTACTCCTGTCTCCTGACAAAAACATTGCATGCAGCGCCTGTGGAGTGTGGAAAGTTACTGGCACAAGCCAGAGGGCCAATCGTTTACGCGATGATCGTGTAAACGATTGGCTGATGTTTTTAAGGCCCTACCTCGTGCACAGATGATGTATATTAATATTATTCCTTTCAGTGCACCTAATAAATAGTCTTTTATCAGTTAGTAAAGACAGTTTCAAGTAATATTGCAAAAATGTATAAAACAAAACATCCTCTTTAGCACCTTTAATTATGTCAGATAACACTTAAACAAAACATGGTCAGGTCAAAGTGTCTGAGTAATTTTTGGTTTCAAATTTTTATCAATTTTACTGGCAGTCCACTATATGAAGAATTTTTGGGTATAATGTGTCACAGTTAACTTTATTTTGCTATCCTCATTTACATAAATGAACTACAGTGTCCTGCACCCACTAGTAAAAATATATAAAAAATGTCTGAATAATTTTTGGTTTGACTGTACATCATCCAGTCCTAAAACTTGTAAAGTTTTTGTCAGTTTATTTAAAAACACTCAATTATGCAGAATATAAGACTGTCAATACAATATATAGAGTATGATTTTACCCCAAAATTCAACATATTGACAAAATAACTGCAAATCCACTTTCGCTGCCTAGAGTCCAGTTGTTTCTGTGATTTGCAGCGATCCATTTGCT
This sequence comes from Megalobrama amblycephala, assembly GCF_018812025.1. Lineage (NCBI taxonomy): Eukaryota > Metazoa > Chordata > Actinopteri > Cypriniformes > Xenocyprididae > Megalobrama > Megalobrama amblycephala. The sequence goes on along the minus strand of NC_063055.1, from coordinate 24,502,203 downwards.
TCTCTTTTCTTTAGCTTTCACCAGTTAGTAAAAATATACTTCAGATTTCTTGTCAAATCTATTTGTACAGTCAATCGCAAAGCTCTTTCCCGTTTTAAATGTGTTTTGTGTGTTTTTCGTTGCATTCACGCTGAAAACCAAAGCTGCCACTCAGTCTTTTTGCCACTCAGTGGGTGAAACTGCAGTCACTTCGGTCAACAGTCATGTCACATGCATACCTTCTATTGTATTTTAGGTGAACTATTCCTTTAATATGTAATAGCATTCAGTGTCCTCCAATTTAAAAAAAAAAAAAATCCTGGTTTCAAGAATATTCCTAGAATTTGATGATTTACTCAGAAGCAATTGGAAAGTGGCGACCTCTGCTCTGTTAATATTTAGCACTGATTCAGGTGTAAGGATGATATCCACCTGTTGTCTCTTCACAAATGATCCACTCAGCTGTTCTGTGGCTGTCCTTTTCTCACGCTAGTGTGTCATATTTCAGTCCATATTACATCATCTGTCACCTGACTGATCACTGGATTGCTAATTAATTTGATTAGACTGATTGATTGAAGTTGTTACATTTGCAAATACATTTTTATGTCACTTCTAGTTGGACATAAAATGAATTAATTCTCTGTGCTCTTTTCCTTCCTTTCCCGCTCTGCCAGATGGTGCCGGGTGGTGGTGCTGTGCCAGCCATCCAACGAATCCCTCTGCCAGGGGCCGAGATGCTCGAAGAGGAGCCACTTTATGTTAATGCCAAGCAATATCATCGTATCTTAAAGAGACGGCAAGCTCGTGCCAAGCTGGAGGCAGAGGGCAAAATCCCTAAAGAAAGAAGGGTGAGTCTTCTTCTTCTGAATGCCATAATGCTCATCTTGAAATGAATTCTGTCTCATATCCAGACTGATTCCTTGCTCTCCTCTGCAGAAATACCTTCACGAGTCACGTCACAGACACGCCATGCAGCGGAAGCGCGGTGACGGGGGGCGCTTCTTCTCACCTAAAGAGAAAGAAGAAATGGCCTTGGCCATGCAGGTGAGAGCGCAGGGCCATGTCAAGCAGGAAGACCTCCGCAATGTCACCGAACTCGCGAGCGCACATTGGCTACCCGAGCACACTCCGCCCCTCGCATAGACGCTCATCACCGCTGTCATTACAACTCCTTAGCAGATTGATTCTCACTCCTTTCATGGTGTGACATGCTGTCATTGGCTGCTCTTGCACGCATCACCTCCTGCTTTTTCCTGTGCTTGTTGGCTACTTGAGTCTGTCCCATCATGTCTCACTGCTAGTTAAGCATTCATGCAAACAGACTGCATGATCTGCAAAATCTGCTGTGGTATTTTACAACCTGGCTGTCTGAACTTGGATTTCCATTTCTGCGATATTTAACAAGAAAAAGATCAACTTTTCGCAGTAATGACATAATCAGGATGAAATCACTGATATCCCTTGCATCCTACTGATGCAGCTCTTCAGGACTAAGAATTGCTAATGCAATGTGACTGTCTGTTTGATCTAAGCACCATTATTATTAACAGCACGGGGGTTGAAGAAAGCATGAGAGCTCTGCCGTTGGCAAAGTGTGTCAGTTTCAATCATGAAATCACTGCCTGAAAATATAAAAAAAGATTTTTTTGAGGGACCAGTTTGAAAGAAATGTGAGATTTGTTTGATATGTATATATTTTATGTTGTTTTGTTTACTACATTTTTTTTTTTTTTTTTTTGAGGAAGCATTTGTTTTTTGTGGATACTGTCCTTTCTTGCTTGGCTTTACTTTTGCAGTGTCGTCACTGTTCATTTTTGTCGCATGTTGTGATTTTTATGATGAATAAACATTCTGACTGACTTCCAAAAGGTTCACTGAGAAAAATAACAATTTACAACCAAATTCAACTACCGTTTTAAAGTTGGGGGTCAGTAAGATATATATAATTAAGATATAAGAGATATAATTTTAATCAACAAGGGCACATTAAATTGCTCAAAAGTGACAGTAAAGACATTTACAATGTTAAAGTGTTAGTTCACCCAAAAATGAAAATTCTGTCATCTATTACTCACCCTCATGCCGTTCCACACCCGTAAGACCTTCGTTCATCTTTAGAACACAAATTAAGATATTTTATTTGAAATCTGACGGCTCCGTGAGGCCTCCATAGGGAGCAATGACATTTCCTCTATCAAGATCCATAAAGGTACTAAAAACATATTTAAATCGGTTCATGTGAGTACAGTGGTTCAATATTAATATTATAAAGCGACGAGAATATTTTTGGTGTGATCGGCCATCGCTAAATAAGTCGTTATTTTGTTTTTTTTGGCGCACCAAAAATATTCTCATCACTTTATAATATTAATATTGAACCACTGTACTCACATGAACTGATTTAAATATGTTTTAGTACCTTTATGGATCTTGAGAGAGGAAATGTCATTGCTCCCTTTGCAGTCCTCACGGAGCCATCGGATTTCAACTAAAATATCTTAATTTGTGTTCCGAAGATTAACGAAGCTCTTACAGGTGTGGAACGGCATGAGGGTGAGTAATAAATGACAGAATTTTCATTTTTTGGGTGAACTTAGCCTTTAAATTCTATTTAAACAATGCTGTACTTTTAAACTTTGTTCTACAAAAATATTAAATATTTTACAATATTAGTGTTTTTATTGTATCAAATAAATGCAACCTTGGTAAGCAGAAGAGACTTCTTTCAAAAAAACTTGCTGACCCCAAACTTTTGAACAGTAGTGTAAACTGTTCCTTGTGATGCATGTTCCTGTTTATCGTGTCTTGTCAAGTCATTGTTTTTTTTTCCAGAAATGTTTTGGGATTTAAATATATTTCCATATACATCACTGACTAGAAAAGGACAAATATCTGCTATGAAGTCTGTAACGTTAAACAGTTCTATAGAACAGAAGTCTCAATTTCCCTGAAATCCAATGATGTGACAGCTTGGTAAACATAAACCTTTAGCTGTTCCTTCTTGGTTATTCAGTGTTTTCCTGATGCTATAAGTCATGATGTCTCAACCCTAGTAAAAAGTCTTAGTGCTGAGTGAAGCATATCTGAAATTAGTCATGAGGGTAATGATTGACCCTCTTCCTCTCCCCTTCACCCCTGCAGGAGCAACAGGACCAGAACCAGACTGGAGACGAGGCTGTGGCCCAGATGATCCGGGTGTCATAGCACTAGGACTGCTGCCATTTTTTTAGTGACTCTGAAGGCCTAAATTTACACCAGTGTGAATCACCTTCTCCAACGCAACACTAACAGACAGACAGTCCTAATTCATCATGGCCTGTGTTCCTCCTGTCTTCCACTGAAGGGAGGGGCCCTGTTTTCTGTTTTCTCCATAGTCTGGTATTGCTCCTGAGGACGCACATAGAAAGCCATTACTGTTAATGTACAGCGTAATGAATTCAGCTTGCGGTTTAAAAAGCAATTAAATAACGAAGCGTAAATTGACCCACAGAGACGGCTAACCAATGACTCGTTTACCGTGATGTTTCTCGAAGGTGGTAGTAGAAGCTCATTGTAGTGTTGTTCAGTGTATTTTTACATGTTTGGCATGGCGGAAAGAGCATTGGGGAAACCATTAAGGCAAAAGGGCAACATTTTTGGGAAATCAGTCCTAGTCACCAAGGAAACACCAAGCATATGGGGTGTCCTTGTTTCCCAAGCTTTTATACAGGATTTGCCCTTAACAGGAATTCATTTTACATTAGTGTTTTGGAAAAAAACTATCATTTGTAATTTGAGTGAGTTTTGTGTATCCAGTGACCTGTCTTCCTGGCTCATCTAGTTCTTACGAGGAAATGTGAATACTCTTGAGTTATTGTTTTAGACAATGAGTCGTCTAACCTGTATTTTGATAAAAATTGTGTGCGAATGCATTGTGAAAGATCTTGCTTTGTGAACTTGCCTTTATTATTCTAATCTGTGTGAGCACAAGAAGGCTGTAAATGATCCTAATTCAAACAGTTCTATGATTCAATCCACTTAGGTGCGATTGAAATCAGATATTTTAAAGCAGTGGCTCTTAACCTGGGGGCCGGGGCCCGATAAGTCTTACAATTATTTACTTGTATATTTATTTGTTTATATTGTGCATATTATAAATAGGTATATTGTTTGTATTACAACAAAAAGTGCCAGAGATGCATATTAGCTTAGATAGGAGGCCCTTTTAAATATTGTCTCGGAAACGGTTCACTCATAAATGAAAATTAGAACCAAAAGGCAAATACTGCATATTATGGAATTTAAAGGAACAGTTCACAGGAAAAGATTTCCAAAAGGGATGTTAGACAGCCTCATTCACATCCATTGTGTAGACAAACTACAACATTTGTGTCTCACAGAAGAAAGAAAGAAATACTGGTTCGGAACTGCCTATTTAAATCCCATTATCCAGGTCAGTTTATCCATATTTGGTTATCTTTTGAGTAAGTTTTGAGAGGAATACGTTTCTCAAAATATATTAAACTTAATGTTATTTTTACATTGTAATGTATTTTCATAAAGTTAGCTAAACTCTCAAATAGTTGCTTTTCGACAAGAACTGTTTAAAATAAAGCGACATTTCGGTACATGCACCGTTAAGACACGGTTCTCGTGCAACTTCCTCTGCGTGCAGGTGCTCGCCTCGACGCCCCGCCCACCGCTGATGCTGCTGGCCGTCAACCGGACAGTCAAATATAATAATCTGTGGTCCACTGCGGCGTGGACTGAAATACATTCTTTTAAACTCGTCCGCATCCGTTTTCTATCCGCGTTCGACAGTTTTTTATTTCCCTTCAGACGTTTTTGCGCAATCACCCCTTCCGCTTTAGATAGTCGGAGCTTTTGAAGCGCTCCAGCAGCAACATAAGGACGAATCGAAAGGTTACAGTAACAGAGCTGAAGGACTATCGCGTAAAACCACCGGCAACGGCTCGGAAACCGCGTAGATTTAGATTGCCATGACAGACTGTGGCGGGGATGCGAAGCTGGAGGTGAAACAGGCCAGCAAAGAGTTTAAAGAGAGCGAAAACGTTGCCGAGAAATACTCTGCGATGACAGCCACGAAGAACAGCGACGTGAACATGAACGTCGGCGAGCTGTCCGCCGCATTCACTGCGGTTCCGACCCACAAATCTGTGAAAAAGGTAAGAAGGACGTGTCTTTTGTCCGGCTATCTGTTACAGGCTGAAGCACACATCATGTGTGTCCTGAAAACATCGCACTCGAGTTTGGGACACGTCGATTAGTTTACTGGGATCATTAGGAGAGATTATCCCTGACAAGAGTTGAACTAGAGGTGTGTGCTGGAGCCTGTTAGAATCACGTGACGCATGTTTCCAGCGTTTCTTTAGTTCTTTCTCGTCGCATCCAGTAAATTTCCCTGCGGTAGTGTGACTGTCACATCTGTCAGTCACTGTGTCCAACGCAGTTTACAAATTCTGGAAAATATCATACAAGCTAAAGGAATTGTGGAGAAATATATTTTTAATTGTATCTAAAATGTCTTAAATATTCTCCTGGTGTCTAATACTTAGCCTATTTATAAAAAATCGGCCCAGAATTGCATGTAGGACAGCTGAAAGTGTCAGAGCACTTCACTGCACGGATCAAAGAGTGAAGATGCAGCATAGATAGATTGATATGAAACAGACAGACAGATCATTTAGACTGGAAAAGAAAGATGATCCAATTCAGATTGTGTAAATGTATTAAGTGTGACCCTCTGAAGTGTGTGTGTGTGTGTGAGTGGGTGGTAAAAGAGGCACACTACTCTGCCCACTCGCTCGTCGAGTTGTCAGCTGGTTATACAACAGAGCCACAGGCTGTTCTGCAGCTTCTCTTCAGCTGCATAACACTCAACACCAAATCAAATTCAGTGCTGATGTTTACATTTACTGTTTAAGATTTCACAAATCTGAATTTGGCTTAGTATATATAGTGAGTATGATATAAATAATGAAGGTTCAGAATATCTAAATCTTTCAACAGCAGTATTTTGCGCTCTTAAAAAGATTGTGTGCGCACTACTGAAAAAGAAATTGGTGTAGGATTTACTTTACAGAAATTGCTGGCAAATTTACCAAATAATTACAAATAAATCAACAATTGACACATTGAATCAAAAATGAAGTTTTTAAGACTAAAAGGATTACTGACTCCAACACCAGCAGATTCCTGTTCTTTGTATTTATCTGGTTTAATAAATATAGGGTCATTTATACCAGATAAATACAAGGGACATTGATTTGCAGATTTATGTACATTATGTGCTTGGCTTTTAGTGCACAAATTACCTTGTAACAGGTGAAGTCTCTTGAGAAATGCTCAATGGTTTGAATATATGATACATTTATCTTTTTTACTCTCTGATTTTCCCTCTTTTGTATGTATTGGCAGTGCTCTCCTCTAGCAATCACAGTTTTTTGTGTAATTGTATCCTTTTCTCCTCACAGTGTGAGGGTGTGAGAAAGTTTCTCTCTCGGTACCTCCGCTAGCTTTGTCCCTCTGTGAGCGGGAGGCTCTGATAACATTGTGAAAGAAAGTTGCACTGAGCGGAGAAATATGACACATGTCTACTGACTCGCTCAGGAACATTTTCTCCTGTTTCTCGGACCGAGTCTTGGCATGGGGCCGTGATCCGACCCTACCTGCTGAGAGCCCTGCTTTGACCTTGGGTTCTCCTCCTTGTTATTGTTCTCCGTGTTTTCTCTTCAAACATACATTCAGCCCATCATACGGATTTAGCACAATATGGAGAGTTAAGTTTCTTCATCTCTTTGAATAGATCTATTCCTCTCCTAATTTGACACGCAACACTTAATGCACATAATTTTGAAGATTAGATCAAATTTCAGGAATTTTTCAGGGAAGATATTGGTTGCACGTCCAGTTCTGCTGAATAGATGCATTGAGGGTTTAGACCAATGTTGCTGCTTCAGTGCCTGAGCCGCCATTAGGGTCTCTTTACACCGAGCAGTCATCTGAGAGAGCTTAGATCGCGTTTCATTTATTCACGTTAGACCATTGGCACTTCAGAGCCCTATTATCTCATTCACTCAAGTGGTTTGTGTAGGATGATCGTTTTTGACTGGGAGTTTCAGAACAGTTTCAGAAGTTTCACATTCTCATCTAAATCCTGTTAAAGTCACCATACAATCAAAATTCCTATTTTTATGGAATATCGCAGTATTTATTACAAATGAATTATCCGAGAGGGGCGACCTGTCACTCATATGAGATCACAGCAATAGCAATTCATGCCCTACATTTTTTCTTTTTTGAGAATCCATTTTACTCAGATACATATAACAAAATATGGACGAAAAGGCTGTTGCATCTTCTGTTTCACACCAATTTTAAGGCAATTTGGTTACGTCAAGATGATTCCTTGCCTGTTCCTTTTTCAGTAAAAACAAAAAACCAAACAAAACCAAAAAAACCCCCAAAAAAACATTTGGGTTGAAAACTAAACTGCTCTATTAGCTGTTAAAACTATGGTCATCATTATGACACTGAGTCATGTATAAAGTCAGGACTTTATGATATAAATGACTTTTTGTAGGGTAAATTTAGTGTGATTTTTTTTTTTTTTTTTTTTTTTTTAATCTCAAGAAAATACAATGATTAATGGTAATTTATCATGCCTCCTTTTCCATATGTAAATTCTTCAAAAAATAATTTTTGTGCCATCTGAGTAATGGTCAAAAATTTCAGTCTGCTTGTGTATTTAGACAATTTTATATATATTTTACACTATTGTCCAAAAGTTTGGGGTCATTTTGTTGTTGTTGAAAGAAATTAATACTTTTATTAAGCAAGAGAATGCATTAAATTGATCAAAAGTGACGGTAAATACTTTTACATTGTTACAAAAAAATTCTATTTCAAATAGATGTTGTTCTTTTGAACCCAGAATTCACAGTTTCTGTAAAAAAAAAAAAATGAGCAGGACAACCGTTTTCAACATTGATAATATGGTCGTTATTAATGTTGAAAACAGTTGTGCTACTTAATATCTTTTTAGAAGCCAGGATACATTTTTTCATGATTCTTTGATGGTTAAGAATAATATCTAAATAATAAGAAATGTTTCTTGAGCACCAAATCGGGATATTAAAATTATTTCTTAAGGATTAGCCTATGTGAAATTGATGACTGGAGTAATGATGCTAAAAAATTTAGTTCCTAAATGTAATTTCGGGAGGAGTGAACCCATCTGATCTTTCAATTAACTGCCGGAGCATATAGCAGCCAATCACTTTTCTCCTGCTTCAGCTGTTTTGGCATCCCTCCACCTCCCTAACTCCACCAATATAATTTAGGCATCTTGCTACCAGACTCATGTTCCAAGCATTAGTATTCCCACTGGGGGGTATATACAGTAGTCAGCATTTGAAGTGGATCAAAAAAGTTCATCTAAGTTGTCCTAAGAAATAAGTTGTCCTAAGAAGAAGGTTTTAGGACAACTTTGATGAAAGGTTTTGATCCACTTCAAATGTTGACTACTATATAAGCTTGAGTTGAAGCTGCTTCCTCGAGCTCTACTGCGGACAGCAAGCCAAATACGTTTAACCATAATAGCTTAAAGATTATATGGGCAAACAAACTCGTGAAGCTGGTACATATATACTGTGTATATATCATATGGATCAATGTGGACTGTAGGCCAATGACGGGCTCATGTTTAATGGTAGTGAAATAAAACACTATAGCCACGTTTCCACCGAAATTACCCAGAACAATTTGTCCCAGGAACTTTTTTTCCCCCAGACCTGTTGTTGTCTGTGTTTTTAAAGTACCATGAAGATTAGGCTGTACAACTGCACACAACTTTCCACTTCCCGCTGGATTTCATCCTCCGCATATAAGCTTAATAAAGCCTGTACCTCATCGTTGGTCCATCTGTCGCATTTTTTAAAGTCCATTGTTGATTAGAATAGCAAACAACTGCCTGCACCTCAACAGACTTTTAAAAATGGTGGTTGAAATAAAATGCTGCGTGAAGTCAACCAATCAAAATGCTGCGTGAACTCAACCAATGTTCAGCAACCAAGTCCCATCCCTGAAAGTTCCTGAACTTTGAAAAAGTACTACCTTGTGAGCAGGGACTTTCTGAGGGGGAAATTTTTACCCATAATTTCAACTAGGCCACATTCACACTGTCAGTTTTTGGGACTGACAACCGCCTTTACTTCAAGGTGTGAGTCTCGAAATGTCTCGTTCAAACAGCAGCTTCTCGAATACTGTCTGTATGAACATGCAACGCGAGTCAAGCCCGTATTCTCTTACTAGTAAACATAGTGACAGTGACCAAAGTAATTTCAAAGATGGCAACATCCATAGAACTGAAAAGTCTTATCACTTTTGACATGACAGAGTCCAATTGAGCCATGAGTTCATCCATCAAGTCTTCATTAACCAACAACAGCTTCGATGTAAACATGAGCTCGCTGGGCACCTTTAACCGTCGTACCTCACGTCCTTCTTTGCAGCTTCTCACAAATGACACAGCATTTGAGTCGCACATAGAATACAAAACTGATGGGAGCAGCTCCGATGGGACACACAGCTCTTATCTTCGATAAATTTATGAAATCCCGTAGCATAGCGGCTCTCTCGCACTGTATGACATGACAGACAACTAGTTGTCCAGTCCAGTTCCGTTCACACAGCGTAAATTTTCAGAGAATGCGGTTGTCAGAGTCCTGAAAATTTATGGGTGTAAGTTCGGTTATAGAATGCGGTTGTCACTCCTGTATATAACCATACTGTGTGTGAACGTAACCGTATTAAGGACTCAAATACAGGACTGACAACCGTATTCTGTTGCTGTGTGAATGTGGCCTGCCGTCGAAACACACCGAGTACCACCCCAAAGTCCCTAGTTCTTGGGGAAAGTTCCTGTGTTGGAAATGCCGCTTATATTGACTTCCAAAGCCACTTCTTAAAATGTCTTTAAATGTTTTAATCTTCCACAATAATGTAATTTCATTGAATTCTCTTCATTGGGGGCTAAAATCGATATATAATTGGGTTTAATTTGATTATGTAATCAGCATATCGTGTAACTAATTCAGTTAAAAAAAATTTTAATGAGTTGACAGCCCTACTTTTTTGTACCATTGATTGAATCAAAAAACCAGTACTATGTGTAGTGCTGTAGAGTTCTTTGTTTTTGTTGACAATCATGTGGAGTGTAGTGTACACAGCGTGACCTCGGCCTGGGATTAGAGACTGTGGCTGAAAGCCAAGCTGGTAACTTTAGGACTACAGCAGGTATTGTCAGAGTCACGGTAAACCGCTCAACGGTGTCTGCTTAACGCATGAGCGTCTGCTGGCCTAGTACTGCCTGTATGTTTCGACCAGGATGGATCATTGTGAGCTGTTAAGCAGAACAGTCAATGAACTGGATGGATTTCTTTTTCTTCTATTTTTAGTCAGATCTCAGAATAGAGTTGACCGACGTGACCTATAGTGGATGCTTTAGGGGTTTGTAGAAACATGGTTTAATTCCCCCCAGATCCCTGTTTTATTAGCCGCCCTGAATAAACTCTGCAGGAGAGTCTGTTTCTGACGGCACTGGGAAAACCAGTTGGATTAAAACACTCTGGGGCAACAAATACACCCTTCCTTTAGTATTCCTGAAGTATTCAGTCACCAAAAACAGACGTGCCCTTACAGTGGATGCAGTAGATTATAGAAAGAGAGAGAGCAAAAGTAGGCTGGCCGTGTTTGTGAGTGGTTGATTTATTGGTTCCCTTGTCACCTCCCATACCCTCATGTCCGCTTGTAAGAACTCCACACAGAACGCTCCCCCCTGCACCCGCCCGTGTGTAAAACTACATTGGTGAAACACCAGTAGTAACAATACAAAGGCACACAGAGCCGGCACAGACAGGGACCATGAACCATGGCTATGACTTTCCCAGGGTAAGTGCCTCATTATGCTCTCTTCCATCTTCTACAGAAGAACAAAGCAAAAAGAGCTTGGATTTGTTTGGTGAAGATATATATGGTTTATATACATAGAGTCTATATACTACTGAAAAAAAAAAAGAATATAAATATATCAATAAATATATTAAAAAACCTAGTTAAAATAAGAGACAGTTATTAGATTAATTTCCTATGTGTTGTAATGTTTATATATAAGATTCATATATGTGTGTATGTATGTATAAATCATTTAAGTTAGCCCCTGTAGAGTTTATTGATATGGAGCGAGTGCTTAAACCTTTGCCTTTTTATCCACACAATAAACAGTTATGCTTGAAATGTTATGCTAAAACCCTGTCAGCACATTGAAAGATTATTGTAAATGATTTCTGATATATGAAGTTCTTAGTTATTCTCTGAGTTGGAAGATTTGAGACATCATGTGCTGTTTTCCAATGACTGACAGACTAAAATAGACTTAAGCAATTATTACTCAGAATGTGAAGGTGAAGTTGTAAGTCTGACTGATCTCTGCCAAAGGGTGATATTTACATCTGCAACAGTCATGCATTGCCAGTTAAACAGTCTTTTGACACTTACATTGGACTATATACTACATAACACTGGCTAGGGCAGTGGCATAAGTCTGATTTAACATAATCCACAGCCCTCTGGATAATTACAGCACATTGCCAGCATGTTTAAAAAAAGAATATAGTACAATTTAATAATTTAACTGACAGTCTAATCAGTGAAATGAGCTAAAAGTAATGTTAATGCTTATGAGGCGTCATCAGGGTTCATATAGCTTTCTCTTTGTCTCTGTCCTTCACCTGAAAAATTATACTTTGCACTTCTCTGATCATAAATGTCCAGTTATTTCAAGCACTTATTTCAGTTATTTTAGTTCAAAGCTCTGCCTTTGGGCCACAATACTACCGTGCAATGGCATTTTTATTATCACTCCAATTTCCTTGAAATATCAGCTGTGTGTTGTGTCAACTTCACTGGCATGTCCTGCAGTTTTGTGTCCAAACATACCTAAACTCAGGACTTGGATGCTGTTTGGCAAAGTTAGATAACAGATAAACCTATTTATGATGGTGTTAAAGTAATGCTACAGGGGAAACTGAGCATTTTCTGGGATTGGAAAATAGATTGCTGACTGTTTTGTGTAAAGTGAAACTGTGTAGTGGGTCACAGCATATCAAACTCAAATCTGAAGTCGTGCAGTATCTGGAGCAGTTTTAGGAAAATCTCTTCATAGAAAAGATCTCAGGAGAAGATTTTAAGTGTCCTTATTCTTTCTCCAGAGGAAATACCAACAGATTATATATATATATATATATATATATATATATATATATATATATATATATATATATATACATTTTTTTATTCAGCAAGTATTAAATTAATCAAAAATGACAGTAAAGACATTTTAAAAGACAAAATAAAGATTTCTATTTCAAATAAAAGCTGTTATTTTGAACTTTCTATTCATCAAAGAATCCTGAAAAAAAACATTTCACAAAAATATTAAGCAGCATAACTGTTTTTGACATTGATAATGATAAGAAATATTTCTTGAGCATCAGTCAGCATATTAGAATGAATTTTTTATTTTTTATTTTTTTAACAAACAAAAGTATGAAAACATGAAAACACATACCAATCCACCTACCCACCCTCCGTCCCCTTCCACTCAGAATGATTAGAATGATTTCTGAAGGATCATGTGAAACTGAAGACTGGAGTAATGATGCTGAAAATTCAGCTTTGCATCACAGAAATAAATGAAATTTTAAAATATAACAAAATATTAAAGGGTTAGTTCACCCAAAAATGAGAATAATGTAATTTATTACTCGCCCTCATGTCGCTGTAAGACCTTCATTCATCTTCCGAACACAAATTAAGATATTATTGATGAAATCCGATGGCTCAGTGAGGCTTGTATGGAGAGCAAAGCCATTCAAACTCTGGAGGTCCATAAAGGTACTAAAAACATATTTAAAACAGTTCATGTGAGTTCAGTGGTTCTATCTTAATATTATAAAGCGACAAGAATACTTTTTGTGCGCCAAAAAAAAACAAAAACTTTTCAACAATATCTTTATGGGCCGATTTCAAAACACTGCTTCGGAGCTTTACGAATCGAATCAGTGAATCGGAGCGCCAAAGTCACGTGATTTCAGCAGTTTAGCCGTTTGATAGGAGATCCGAATCACTAATTCGAAACAAAAGATTCATAAAGCTCAGAAGCTTCATGATAGAGGTCTGCGCGGGACCGTTTTTTTCATCCTGCTCCCAAACTTTCCCGCAATGGTTCTATTCCGCACGAACCCGCTCCCGCCTAAAATTCACTCTGTGTTCACCCGCTATCCGCATATAGTGATTTTCTTCCCGACCCGACGGGTCCCGCTAAAGATCGTTTTCAGAATCTCGCATTTAAACTTCCCCTAAAGAAAGAGAGTGATTGAGGATAACAAATATAAAATGTTGCATATATACAAGATTTGTTATTTGTCTATAATGCTGTCAACACCATCCACGCAAGAACAGAATGACGCTGACTGACGACCGTTTCAGAACGTCTCTCCTCCAAAATCTGATCACAAAGGTTGAATGTTCTCTGAACGTGCACTCGCGCACCTCTAATGCAAAGAACATATCTTGCCAGGTTTTTGAACGCCACCACTGCAGAAAGTTTTGTTCACTTCAAATTCAAGCACAGATGCGCGGATGTCAATGCATCTCGGGAGCGACCGGGTTATTGTCAGCCGCGGGAATGCAGACCTCTACTTCATGAAGCAGTGTTTTGCAATCGGCCCATATAGATATTGTTGAAAAGTCGTTATTTTGTTTTTTTTGGCGCGCAAAAAGTATTATTGTCGCTTTATAATATTAAGATAGAACCACTGAACTCACATGAACTGATTCAAATATGTTTTTAGTACCTTTATTGACCTTGAGAGTTTGAATGGCTTTGCTCTCAATAGAGGCCTCACGGAGCCATCGGATTTCATCAACAATATCTTTTCAGTAGATGAACGAAGGTCTTACAGGTGTAAAACGACATGAGGGTGAGTAATAAATGACATTATTTTAATTTCTGGGTGAACTAACCCTTTAAACTGTTTAAATTGTAATAATATTTCATAATATTGCTATTTTTACTGTATTTTTGGTCAAATAATTTTAGACTTGGTCAGCATTAAAAGACTTCTTTCAAAAACATGAAAAAATCTTACCGACTCCAAACTTTCAAATGGTAGTGTATATTAAAATAATATTAAATATAATTTATACTTAAAAATAAAATATGTCCATAAGTGCCCTGAGCAATGAAAGAGCAGCCTCTAAGCAATAAAACTTTCTTTTGGGTCTCCATATTGTTCACAGTAGGAGTTGTGATGGCAGCTGTGTTTTGTAAGGTTGAGGGATCTGCTGTTTCGCTTGGGAAAAGTATCAGATTCATGAGCACTATTGAACTATCCAGAACCCTTTCAAAAAGAACATGGTAGTCTGATTATCATCAGATGCATTATACGAAATCTCATGTTTTTAAATACAACACAGATAGAGGTGCTGCCCTCTCTATCTGTCTGCGGTGCGCTTGGACAGTAAATATACTAGACGCTCGGATTATTTGACTGCTTATAACCGCACACAAACATACACGCTCTCACACACACACACATATTCAGGTAGATGTCACTTATTAAGGTCACAGATTGGAGGTTACTTCATCCTGAAGCATCCTTTTGCTCACTATTTGACAACTGGACCAGTCCAAAGCAAATAGACTAGGGCTGAGAACCATTTTTGTATGTCACCGTGTCCTTTAACAGTTCTCGCACATGCATTTTTCCGCAAATGCAAATGGAATAGCATAATTTATTATGCACTATTTATTTAATGTCACCGAAAAACTGAATCTAAAGCCTGAAACACACATCGCGCAAACTCACGAATGATTGACTTTAATGACTTTAATTTTTGAGAATCAAAGGCTGCATCTGAAATTGCATACTTACTTACTGTATAGTAGTTAAAAAGCAGTATGTCCAAATTCACAGTAAAACGGTAGTTAAATAGTACCCAGATGACCTACTATTTCCAGCGAGATGCTGTAGAGCAGATCCGGTGGACACTTCCCATGAGCCATGGGAGACACACACACCCGGAGCAGTGGGCAGCCATTTTTGCTGCGGAGCCCGGGGAGTGATTGGGGGTAAGGTGCCTTACTCAAGGGCACCTTAGTTGTGAGTAATGAGAGTGGAAGAGAGCGCTGTTCATTTATACTACACACATTCATACTATATAATTTTAATGGTCGCGAAGTAATTAGTAAATAAAGAGTAATTACTCTTTAATGCAGCCAAAAACTTTTAGTGCAACCACTGTAGTCTCAACCCCAAACAAATGACTTTATGAGTCAGTGCTTTTTAAACATACAGCGTGAAAAGCACAGCTCGATTCCCGCACAAATGACTAATGCGTTGGTTTTTTAGTGACTCAAACACATACAGCTTACAAGAGACTTATTATAGATCTTGACATATAGACACATAGTTTTGTTAGTAGTTTTTTCTGAAAATAAATGTATGAAATGTGTTACCACATTTTTGTTTGTTAAAGTGTTAGTTCACCAGTCATTTATTACTCACCCTCATGTCGTTCCACACCCGTAAGAGCTTCGTTAATCTTCAGAACACAAATTAAGATATTTTAGTTGAAATCCGATGGCTCCGTGAGGCCTCCGTAGGGAGCAATGACACTTCCTCTCTCAAGATCCATAAAGGTACTAAAAACATATTTAAATCAGTTCATGTGAGTACAGTGGTTCAATATTAATATTATAAAGCGACGAGAATGTTTTTTTGGTGCTCCAAAAATAAAATAACAACTTATTTAGTGATGGCCGATTTCAAAGCAATGCTTCAGGAAGCATCGGAGCACAAATTAATCAGTGTCGAATCTGCTGTTCGGAGTGCCAAAGTCACGTGATTTCAGCCGTTGGCAGTTTGACACATGATCTGAATCATGATTCGACACACTGATTCATTTGTGCTCCGATGCTTCCTGAAGCAGTGTTTTGAAATCGGCCATCACTAAATAAGTCGTTATTTAGTTTTTTTGGCACTCCAAAAATATTCTCGTCGCTTTATAATATTAATATTGAACCACTGTATTCACATGAACCGATTTAAATTTTTTAAGTACCTTTATGGATCTTGAGAGAGGAAGTGTCCATTGCTCCCTATGGAGGCCTCACGGAGCCATCGGATTTCAACTAAAATATCTTAATTTGTGTTCAGAAGATTAACGAAGGTCTTACGGGTGTGGAACGCCATGAGGGTGAGTAATAAATGACAGAATTTTCATTTTTAACCCTTTAATATAAAGTTAAGGCCAATTATTGGATTACATTCATGCCATTTCTCTAAAGACTATACAATTTTGTGTAAAATGCAAACACACCTTTTGCAAGAATTGTTTTATATCTAATTTTGCAATGAAAAGTATTATCTTTGGTAATATTTTGCCCCATCAAAAACTGCTTAAAAGTGCTCTGTTTGCTAAAGCACAGTCATTTTTCTGCTTATTTTTTCATGGTAAATCTGAATCTGCAGATGCTTTGAAGCTGAGCCGCTTGTGATCCATGTCTGTAGATGAGACATCTGTGTAATGCGTGTATGAAAGGAACATAAATCAGGTCTAAAGAAGGAACAGTCAGAACCAGAGCTCTGCTTCTGTGATTTACCTGCACATTACTGTGTAAATCTAATAGTCTGCCATGAAACCCAGCACAGATGCCCCGATCCTCCCCATCATTTCTTCCTTTTCAGACACATGATCAGTCCTACATGAAGTGTAATGTGAAACACTGATCTGTCTTCATTTGGTATTTTGGTAATATTGCCCTTCATGATAATATTAATGTTTCTGTCAGCCTATGTGCACTGTAAGGTTTTATCTTTCAGCTTACATTACTTTACTTTAATTGCACAATGACATTAACATTTAAAAATGTAGTTTTAGTCCATGCGTTAGCTTTGAGCGCATCTTATATGCTAATGTACTCCTAAAAGTATTTTTTCCCCTCAATTTTCTCCAAATATTTATATATTTATTTATTTATTATTATTATTTTTTTTTGTGTTTACCTTTTTTTTTTTGGTCTTTCTGTTTTAGGAAAATAGGTTACCCAAAAATGAAAATTATGTCCCACCCTCATGCCGTTCTACACTCGTAAGACCTTCGTTCACCTTTAGAACACAAAATAAAATATTTTTGATAAAATCTGATGGCTCAGTGAGGCCTTGCCAGCAAGATCATTTCCTTTTTCAATGCCCTGAAAGCTACTAAAAACATATTTAAAACAGTTCATGTGAGTATAGTGGTTCAACCTTAATATAATAAAGCGAAGAGAATACTTTTTGTGCACCAAAAAAACAAAATAACAACTTTATTCAACAATATCTAGTGATGGGCGATTTCAAAACTCTGCTTCATGAAGCTTCGAAGCGTTACGAATCATTTGTTTCGAATCAGTGGTTCGGAGCACCAAAATCATGTGATTTTAGTAAACGGGGCTTTGTTACATCATAAGTGTTTCGAAATTTCAATAGTTCATGTGACATTGGCAGTTTGATACAAGCTCCGAACCACTGATTTGAAACAAAAGATTCGGAAAGCTTCGAAGCTTCATGAAGCAGTGTTTTGAGATCGCCCATCACTAGATATTGTTAAATAAAGTTATTTTGTTTTTTTGGTGCACAAAAAGTATTATCGTCGCTTTATAATATTAAGGTTGAACCACTGTAGTCACATGAACTGTTTTAAATATGTCTTTAGTAGCTTTCTGGGCACTGAGCCATCGAAATTTATCAAAAATATCTTAATTTTTGTTCTAAAGATGAACGAAGGTCTTACGAGTGTGGAACGACATGAGGGTGAGTAATAAATGACAGAATTTTCATTTTTGGGTGAACTAACCCTTTAATATATGGAGCATCTAGGCTCAAATATTTGCATCACATATCTGTCTACTGAAATATCTTGATCTGGTCAATTTTATCTTATCTGGTTCATTGGCTTGTGGAAAGAATAAAAATGGTGTCTAAAGGGGTGGTTAAAATACCTTCATTTACAAATGTCCATTTTTAAGCTTACGAATCAGTTACTGTCACAAACTATTGCAGTATTTGTTTGGCTATATCAAAAGTTCTCATAAATATGTTCTAGATCATTAGACATGACGTTATATAGTCGTTAAGGTGCGTTTCCTCACAAGATGCATTCATACACAAAACACCTGTGAAGTCACTAACTGATTGGGCAATATAAACAAAACGCTTTTGGCGAAATACAACAACACAGGAAAGAAAATTGCATTTGTTTCAATGCTAACTCATAGTGTTTACTTCAGAGAATAAAGCTACAGTCACAGTTTTCTTGTAATCTGCTCAAAGCATCTTGCTGCTTAAGCTATACTTAAGCTATAATTTAACAGTCAAGTTCATCTGCATTCTCCACAAAACAAGATCACACAGTGCACACACATAGAAAACACAGCCTTCATCAGTCTGCTAGCATATATTCCATGAATATTTAAAGTTTTGCATTATTAAAATGACTGAAATGGAACTGAAATCCCCTTATGAGATTCGTTCCCCACATCTGTTATGTAATTGTGAAATATATTTAATACAGCAGTGAGCAGATGCTATTTATAGCATTCTTTTGGGCTAAATTAAGACCGCACATGTTTGAAGCTGTGCTGATCCTTAGAGTATTTTGGTGTATTTAATGTTCAGTAGTTATATTTCAAAGTTATGTTTTCATATTTTGTTTGATTAAATTTGTACTGCTTGAAATCGAGCCTGAACTATAAAGAGATTGCTGTTTGCATTAAGGTAAATGTAGGATGATATACAGTAATATCTGCTATATATGTCTTAAAGGGATAGTTCAC
Source organism: Megalobrama amblycephala (assembly GCF_018812025.1). Classification (NCBI taxonomy): domain Eukaryota; kingdom Metazoa; phylum Chordata; class Actinopteri; order Cypriniformes; family Xenocyprididae; genus Megalobrama; species Megalobrama amblycephala. The sequence goes on along the minus strand of NC_063055.1, from coordinate 24,483,281 downwards.
CCAAAAATTAAAATGTTGTCATTACTTACTTACTCACCCTCAATTTGTTCCAAACCTGTATGAGTTCCTTTCTTCTGTTGAACACAAAATAAGATTTTAAAGAATGTTGGGAACCAGACTGTTGACGGCACCCATAGTAGGAAAAAAATCCTATGGAAGTCACTGGGTGCCGTCAACAGTCTGGTTCCCAAAGAATTAGAAATGCGCCGATTCAGGCTGCGGCCCCTTTAATTGCTCGCGCTCTCTGCCCCCTCCCAAGCTCTCGATTCTATCATTGCATAAACAAAGTTCACACAGCTAATATAATCCTCAAAATGGATCTTTACAAAGTCTTCGTCATTCATGCTGCATGCATGCGTTGGATTATGTTAGTATTATTATTTGGACGTTTACAATTGATTCTGAATGAGTTTGAGGCTGTGCTCTGTGGCTAAAGCTAACATTACACACTGTTGGAGAGATTTATAAAGAATGAAGTTGTGTTTATGCATTATACAGACTGCAAGTGTTTAAAAATGAAAATAATGACGGCTCTTGTCTCCGTGAATACAGTAAGAAACAATGGTAACTTTAACCTCATTTAACAGTACATTAGCAACATGCTAACGAAACGATTTAGAAAGACAATTTACAAATATCACTAAAAATATCATGTTATCATGGATCATGTCAGTTATTATTGCTCCATCTGCCATTTTTCGCTGTTGTCCTTGCTTGTTTACCTAGTCTGATGATTCAGCTGTGCACAGATCCAGACGTTAATACTGGCTGCCCTTGTGTAATGCCTCGATCATGAGCTGGCATATGCAAATATTGGGGGCGTACATATTAATGAGCCCGACTGTTACGTAACAGTCGGTGTTATGTTGAGATTCGCCTGTTCGTCGGAGGTCTTTTAAACAAATGAGATTTATATAAGAAGGAGGAAACAATGGAGTTTGAGACTCACTGTATGTCATTTCCATGTACTGAACTCTTGTTATTTAACTATGCCGAGGTAAATTCAATTTTTAATTCTAGGGCACCTTTAACTACATTCAAATGTACTGCTAGAAAGCCTTATACAACGAAATCACATGTTCATGTGTCTATCCCTCCCCCATCCTCTCTTTTTCCATACCTCCATCTTACTGTAGCAGATTCAGTTTGCCAACCAAGAGGAAAAGCAGGAGTTCAGCAAGTTTCCTACAAAGACCGGCCGTCGCTCCTTGTCTCGCTCCATCTCTCAGTCCTCCACGGACAGCTACAGCTCAGGTCAGACCCTCATCCACCCTCACTGCAAGCCAAACAGAGCCATATATATGTCAATAAGGTTCTGTAGTTCAGAAGAAGAACAAAAACACAAACATTGTCATGTGGCATGAAGCGTTAAATGCATGCAAATGTATACATTTCAGGTCTAATACCTTTTTAGTACATAAATGGGTTTAGTTTTATTCCAGAAACTTAATGTCAACAAACATCATTGTGGCCCAAAACTGCTTATTTCTTGTTCATGCTAGTTTGTGTGTTGTATAACATAATCCCAGACCAGCTTAAAGCGAAAACTACAGACTTTTGGTAGCGTTGGCAGCGGATCAGACAAATTCACATTCCTAAATCGTTCGTAATACCAACAAAAGTGAGGGATAAACATTCCTACATGTTTGCGACTGCAGACCGACCCCCACCAATCGCAGACTGCTGAAACAGAATTGAAAAATAATTTCATAAGATCAGAAGAAAGGTTTTCATATGTCATGTTTTTATTGCAAACACGATTAAATGCATGAACTAAAATGTGCCTCCATGCTTCTGTAGCGGCCTCATACACCGACAGTTCAGATGATGAGACGTCTCCTCGTGAGAAAAGCCAGGTCAACTCAAAGGGCAGCAGCGACTTCTGTGTCAAGAACATCAAGCAGGCAGAGTTTGGTCGGCGGGAGATCGAGATCGCTGAGCAAGGTTAGGAGAGTCGCCTTTTATGGTTGTTACTGTGTGTCAGGTTTTCTTCACACCTTCACATTCTTGTTGCTGTGTGATATAAATATGGATTTACATAACCATTACAGTATTGATTCTCAACTAGTTTGTCATGTTTTGTCAAATTTTCTAAATTAATTTTGATGGTTTAGTAATGTACTGTTGACTCAGGACATCTGTTGTACCGGTTGAACACAAATGTAGGTGTGTATAAGTGCTGTCAAGTAAACCATGTTTGGTAACAGCTGCTGCTGTCAGGAACTCAATTTAATTTCATGATTTCAACTTTTTTAAAGGGATAACTGGGTCAAGATCTTAATGCCATCAACACAGTCCATACAGTACAGTACTTAAAGGGTTACTTCACCCAAAAATGAAAATTCTGTCATTAATAACTCACCCTCACGTTGTTCCAAACCCGTTACACTTTCGTTCATCTTCATAATGCAAATGAAGATCTTTTTGATGAAATCTAAGAGCTTTCTGTCCCTCCATAGACAGCTATGCAACTGACACTTTGATGCTTCAAAAGGTTCATAAAGAGATCGTAAAAGTAATCCATATGAATTGAGCAGTTTAGTCCAAATTTTCTGAAGAGACTCGATCGCTTTATATGATGAACAGATTTAATTTAGGCTTTTATTCACATATAAACAGAAGCTCAAGTGTGTTTGCTTGATGTGCGAGATCCAGTGAGGTTCATTCTCGTGTGTTATGCAGCACGTTTGAGCTTCTGGAAGATGTTTGTTCTTGTGCGTCAAACAGTTTCGGTTGAGTTTCTGTTTATGTTCGCTGGTCAATGTTTATATGTGAATAAAAGCCTAAATTAAATCTGTTCATCATATAACGCGATCAAGTCTCTTCAGAAAATTTGGACTAAACCGCTCTATTCATATGGATTAGTTTTACAATCTCTTTATGAACTTTTTGAAGCGTCAAAGTGTCAGTAGCGTAGCTGTCTATGGAGGGACAGAAAGCTCTCAGATTTCATCAAAAAGATCTTCATTTGTGTTCTGAAGATGAACAAAAGTCTAACAGGTTTAAAACGACATGAGGGTGAGTAATTAATGACAGAATTTTAATTTTTGGGTAAACCATCCCTTTAAAAGAACAGTTTACTCAAAAAGAAAAAGCCTAACATTTCGTTATACTAGTCTTCTAAAGCCATACAAATAGCTTTGTTTTAGGAAAAAAACACAAAAATGTCTCAACTCACTGACTCAAGTTCAACTCAGTGACTAAATGATCCCAAAATAAAAAAACTTCTCTGTTTCTCTTACAATGCCCCTTGGAATATAGTGCATGATTCATATACAGACCATTTTAATTATGCTTTTATGATGCTTTTGTGTACTTTTTGTAAACTTGATAGCTTCAGTCCACATTCATTCCCAGCAAACATTGGTTAGACAGCAACGTTGTGTCCCTGGCCAAAAATAGTCGTGGTTGGACAGCATAAATCTATAAAAATACGTAACACAGAACATTTCCTAAAAATGCATTAAGATATGTTTGTACATTTCTACAATTCTCTGGGGTTGCATGTGTAATTGTTACTTTGACTTTTAGCTCTGTGTAGTTCAATGTATAATAGTTAATTAATTCATTAGATAACGTCAAAGATGTCCGTTCACATTTTATTTTGGAACTATTTTTCAACCATGACGGAACGTGTCGGAGGGTTGTCTTTTCAACGGTCATTAAAGATCCAAATGTTTGTTGGGTTGAATTTTAGAACTGGAACGACTCGTCGATATAATCGATTACATTGATTACGCACTGTTTTTGTTCATCCCTAACCCCCTTTCGTGTTTCACACAAAACAAAACTCTAGAGCAGGGGTCCCCAAACTTGTTCCTGGAGGGCCGGTGTCCTGCAGAGTTTAGCTCCAACTTGCATCAGCATGCCATCCTGGAAGTTTCTAGTATGCTTAGTAGGACCTTAATTAGCTGCTTCAGGTGTGTATGATTAGGGTTGGAGCTAAACTCTGCAGAGACACCGGCCCTTCAGGAGCAGGAATGGTGACCCCTGCTCTAGAGTGAGTCCTGAAAATGTGCAGGTGTCAGTTCGGTTATAGAATGCAGTTCAAAAAAATGCTTTAATAACACAACCGTATTAAGTGGCGCTGCCATACTAGATATTTGCATCTGCTCTAGAGTTTTGTTTGATGTGAAACATGACAGGGAATTAGGGATGAACATAAACAGTGCATAATTGACGTAATCGATTACGGCGACGCAATATTAATTATACAGATTTTGAACAACATGAGTGTGAGCAAATACTGTGTGAACTATTCCTTTAAAGGTTTGATCTCTGTCTCAGACTCTAGACTGTACCTTCCTTAATAAAGTTGTCTCATCTCTAAACTGTTGACTCAATCATATTCACAGATATGTCTGCACTCATTTCCCTGCGGAAGCGAGCTCAAGGGGAGAAACCCCTCGCCGGGGCTAAAGTGGTTGGCTGTACCCACATCACTGCACAGACTGCAGTAGGTTTTCATCAGGGCCGCACTAATTCAAACACACACTTCTTCAACCAATCTTTGATTTTAATACAAAATATTTACATATTTTTATAGTTTTTTGGATGAATCTTAAAGTTTGCTGTATGCACAGTACTGTAGTATTGTATAAATAATCCTAAAATAACACTGTAGCAGCATTGCGTCCATTAAAATACCCAGCTGAATGATCAACAAATGAGCAAAAGTAACCATAGTACTACTTTATTTTCATATAAATAAATCAGAACCACAGTGCTCAATGTATATTTGCTTATGTGTGAACATATCCCAGAACAAATAAATGTAAATACACACCTTGTTACTCCTAGTTTGCTTTCCCATGTGCTTGATATGCCGTACTGGTTTCTTTCAGGTCCTGATTGAGACACTTGTGGCACTGGGTGCTCAGTGTCGCTGGACTGCCTGTAACATTTACTCCACTCAGAATGAAGTGGCAGCAGCTTTGGCAGAGAGCGGTAAACAACCCTTTAAACATAATGTTTTCTAAACTAGCAATTCCAACCTGGTCCAATGTGGCTCTGGACTCACAGTGTATTTATTGTGTGCCCTTTAAAGGTGTTTCGGTTTTTGCCTGGAAAGGTGAATCGGAAGACGACTTCTGGTGGTGCATCGATCGCTGTGTCAACATGGAAGGCTGGCAGGCAAACATGGTATAATATTCTGTGCTTAATATCTGGTGATATATAAAAAAAAACTGAAATAATGGGCAGTGTCTGTTTACACTGAGTGCAGATAACCATCCTTGTGTGCAAAGATTATTTTAAGTAACTCCAACCAGCATTTATCCATTGTACAAACTGCATATTACGTCTATTTACACTTTATGTGAATAGCATTTATCGCATTTTGTAACAAAGTGTAATGCTAACTGTTGCTATTTACACTTTGTGCAAACATATCTACCACTATTTGCACTAGCACACTGTGTCTATTACACTGTATTTGCTGCCAAATCAGTATTTAATCTTCAAAACAGTTATCATGATTCCTGATGTTTGCAGGCTAGTAATCGTCATACCATTTTTTTTGTTACAGATCCTGGATGATGGGGGCGATCTGACCCACTGGGTGTATAAGAAATATCCCAGTGTCTTTAAGAAAGTACGTGGGATTGTGGAGGAGAGCGTTACAGGTGTACACAGGTAAGGGAGGACTATTTTATTTTATTTTATTATTTTTGTCATCCCACACAATAACCTAACACAACAACACAAATCTTTATTTTTTATTGTATTATTAATCTGTATATGATTAGAATAATGAGATTAATCACATTTGAATATTTAATTGACTTCCCTAATAGAAACATATTTGTGTTTGAATCAAATTTGTCTCTTTGTATTCATTCTGCTAGGCTGTACCAACTCTCCAAAGCTGGCAAGCTTTGTGTCCCCGCTATGAATGTCAACGATTCTGTCACCAAGCAGAAGTTTGATAATCTGTACTGCTGCAGGGAGTCCATCTTGGACGGGTAAGATACCTGCAATGCTGACATATGCTTTTCTGATTTTGTTTTAGCATATCTTTCTCTGACTCCTTACCAAGCATGACTAAAACTTATCATAGAGTATAATCATGGTTGACTTCTCTTTCTTCTTAGTCTGAAGAGAACGACAGATGTGATGTTTGGTGGGAAGCAGGTTGTGGTTTGTGGTTATGGAGAGGTCAGTCAACATCTGTGATTTTGTAAAATGCCCCAAAGTGGATTTTAGATAATCTGCATAATGCAAAAAATTATCTCTAAATTTCTCTTAACTGCCAGAGTGCCTCAGGGATGACGCATTTTTGTAGGCAAAACCCGGAAGGGAGTTAGCATTTTAGGACTTCCGGTTCCAACGCCGTAAAGTCTATGGGTTTTTGCTAAATCGCCTGAAATAAGGTCTGTGGTTAACAAAGCCTCTAAATACTTTCACGTTTTGATCTATCACATAAAACACGCCAGTTTTAACCCACTTGTAATTTTTTTTTTTTTTAAATCTGCGGTTGCTAACAAATTGCTAAAAGGGACTACTTCCTTTGGTGGGGACTTTAGACGTCATCATTAAAAACGGGACATTTGGACAGCATTTCTCATGAAAAAGTGGATAAGTCTTCATAACAGCACAGATCATAATCAGCGAGCATGTTTATAAATAAAGTTGTTTTTTAAATACAGTTTGAGGAAGCTTGGTGGTGACGATGTCGATCCGCGACCATGGTGTGCTGTAGTCCGTTTATAGCCTACTGTTAGCCTTTTATATCTGACGACTTTATTTAGGCTTCAAAATCTATAAATGTTGTGTTAACTTGTAAAGATTATCTTGATAGACAAAACGTGCAAGTGTCATGACCCTTTGTTAAACACAGAGCTTATTTTCTGCGATTTTCCAAAAGTCTATGGGAAAAATGCATAGGCTTTCAATCGAGGAAACCCGTGCACCGCTAACTTCCGGGTTGGCCTACAAAAACACGTCATCCCTAGGGTACTACAAGCACAGAGATTTTAAGAATATTTTTGTGGGTTTTATTTTCATTCATGTATTGATTCTGGTGTAGGTGGGAAAGGGTTGTTGTTCAGCTCTGAAAGCGCTTGGAGCCATTGTATGCGTGACGGAGATCGACCCTATTTGTGCTCTTCAAGCTTGGTAAGACAAACACCCACAAATTACTATAATATATATATATATATATATATATATATATATATATATATATATATATATATATATATATATATATATATATATATATATATAAAAAAAATTATTTAAATAATATTATAGCATTATTTATTAATATTTTTAATTTTAATAAATATATTAAAATATTTTTTATAAATTTTAACTTTTATTTTTATATTTACTTTAGGTATTAGTACTTTTGTTATATGCTTTAGTCATTTTTTTTTTTTTTTTTATATTATTTCTAGCTTTCTTTAATTTATTTTTATTATTTCAATAATTCTAGTACTTTTGTTTATTTTATTTCAGTTTGTTGCCATTGCAACACAAATTTAGTTTGTTTTTTTAATTTAAATTTTTTCATCTAATATTTATATTTAAATTTATATTTTATTTCAGCTTTATTTCAATTAACAAAAGTGATTTGTAATAGTTTTAGTTAACAATAACAAGTAACAGGATTGTTGATCCAAACACTTAAAAAAAGCAACTTCCCTTTTTTAAAATAGCCAATGGGCTTTAGTTAAAGGCACAATATGTAGGATTTTTGGATTAAAATATCCAAAAACCACTAGAACAATGTTATATATTTTGTTGACTTGTATACGTACATTATCCCAAATGTTTCCAAGAATGCTTAAATCCAGAGAAATAAGCAATTTTTAACCAGGACATGGGCGTGTCCGACTGTCCGTGCGTCACCTATCAACAATTTCTGATTTTATTTTGTAGAAACCATGGAAACACCAAAGACGCTTTAATATATTACGTTTTATTAGACAAGGGAACAATTGTTTGGTTACATTTATAGACAGAAAACAAATTATAGTTATATAGCTCAACACGTTCAGTCTTTTTGTTTAAATCTAGTTTTCTTGATTTTTTGCGAGTACCATGCTTTACCATGCCTCAGAGAAAAACACTATTTTGTGTAGTAGCTAACAGAGCATAATCAGATGCAGCTTTATTTTTAGTAACAGTATAATACAGCATTTTCTCCATCATACAATACATTTGTATTTAATTGCATGCCATTTATCAGCACAAGCCATCCAGCATTTAATATGATATTGTAAAATCGATCTAGCTTACTGCAGTGTGCAACAAGTGTCTAACAGCGTTCGCTTGGCAGCAACGCACTCAAATGTATCTACAATGATAAATCAGCGCTGCGGTACACTCATACGCTTGTCCGGAAGTGGAAGATACAAAAAACATAGAAAAAATGGTATGACGATTACTAGCCTGCAAACACAGAGGAATCATGATAACTGTTTTGAAGATTAAATACTGATTTGGCAGCAAATACAGTGTAAAATAGCAACAGTTAGCATTACACTTTGTTACAAAAAGCGATAAATGCTCTTCACACAAAGTGTGAATTGTGTATATTTTATATTAAAAGTCAATTTTGTAATCAGATTTATATCGACTACAAATAGAGCCACAAAAGTTTTACAATATGAACAATAAAAAGTTAAATATCAGCAAGTTTTTTTTTTATTGCCATATATATTTATTAAAATGTTTCCTTAGTATTTACAGAGCGGTTTTGTTCCAAACAACGTCTGAAAACTAGTCTCTTATTAGCTTCCCATATTAGCTAAACACATGGCCACAGGAAGTCTTTACACAGGAAGTCTGTGAACAAGCTGAAGTGCTTATTTACCAAGAATATTTAACCACATTTTCCCTCACTGTCTGTATAAAGACCTAAGATACCAGTTGAATCGATCTGTTTTTATCTCCCTCGTAGTATGGATGGTTTCAGAGTGGTGAAGCTAAATGAGGTGGTTCGCCAAATGGACATGGTTATCACCTGCACGGGTACGTCTGGTTACAGCTGGCTCGCTTCCAATTTCAGATCCATTTCCTCTGTTTCATGCAGCTCTTATCAGCACAAACACATCCTCCCAAATGCCCTTTCATTGAGCTGCTGTGAAACGGTTTGCCCTTTGTCAGCTGTGGCTGATCTCTTGGCTACTCTGAACTAGTCTTGGAAAAGTGATATTTGCTCCGCAAGTGATAAAATATTTGTGTAAATACATAGTAGAGAGTTGTTGAGGTTTAGATAAGTTCTGTGTGGTCTCTGCTAGTCAAAGGCACTGCTTTGTATTAAATTTAAGTTTATTTAATGCATAATGTATTATTTTAAATGTAATTTGAATTATTATTTAAATAATATTACTGTTAAGTAAGAAAAGATTTGTTTCATATTTGTTTTTGGTTCCATATTTGAAAGTTTGATATTTTTTTCTTAATGGAGTGCAACAGTGCCCACCCCCTTCTTCAGCAGTGTTGGTTCCGGAAGTATTTTTCCCATAGGGATTATTAAATTCTTTGTTGAAGCATTACATTACAAACTTTGATTAAAAACATTTGAAAATCAGACAAAAAGACAACGGTACAAGACTGTGTACTTTAATGGGGAAAAGAACTACAATCCCATGAAGCATTGCAAATGATATTATTAAATTAAAAATGATGCGTAAGTATAAAACTATTTATTTTAAGGACGTTGATTATGTATTTAGAAGCAATATATTTTGAGTTTATTGCAAAATATGCATATATAAATATATTTAAGTAGTTTGAGAGCGTAGGGAGATTAACTCAATTGTCATTCTCAGTGCTTCATGGGAAAGTGTCCTTTTGCCATGATTTGCTTGTTATGGTGCAGAATCATGGGTAATGTAGTTTTTCCACTAGGAATTTCACACGATTATTTGAAAAATATGTTAAATAAAGTGAATAAATAATATGGGATAGTGGCTATACAGCATTGATTAACAATATATAGTCCACAGTTGGTCTGTTTTAAATGGTTTATAAGTTATTATTAAAAATCATTTTCCCTATGGTGAAAATTTATGGAATTTTTACTTCTGGAACATGACTGCTACACTCTGTAAAATCACAAATTTTAGTTAGAAAAAAAGGACACATTTTAATTGGTTTGCACAAATATGTCTACTGGGGTTTCCTTAAAAAAAATTGTTTCTACAGGGAACAAAAATGTTGTGACCAGGGAGCACTTGGATCGAATGAAGAACGGCTGTATTGTCTGTAACATGGGCCATTCCAACACTGAGATTGATGTTGTGAGTAACTCTCGGAATTCTTTGTATCGCCTTCCCTCGCATTTATCTTTATTTGTTGAAAATATTTTCAGTATTTATGAGCAGGCTCCATTTGCTCATGCTGTAGTGTACTTTACTGGTGAATGTAGTCCAGGGAAAGAATTTTAACGTCAACAGCTGTAGATGTTCCATGAGCAGCAGGGCCACTTAATCAACCTGAAAGCCTCTTAGCGCCATGTTTCTGACAACAAAGTCAAGTGTGCTGACTGTGTTCATAGTGAATGCCCTTTTGTGTGTGTGTGTGTGTGTGTGTGTGTGTGTGTGTGTGTGTGTGTGTGTGTGTGTGTGTTTTTAGCTCTGTAGGTTTATCAGCCTGTACTGGTGAAAAGTTAAAGCGGGTGTTGTTAGTTTGTGTGCGCTCATGTGTGTCTGTTCTTCCTCTGTTCCAGACGAGTCTGCGGACTCCAGAGCTCACCTGGGAGAGGGTGCGCTCACAGGTTGACCACGTCATCTGGCCTGACGGGAAACGAGTGATTTTACTGGCAGAGGTCTTTCCTTCTTCTCATTTTTTCATGAATGTGTGCCAGTATGAGCGGTGTGACGGATAGGCTCATACAGTTTATACTAAGCTAGATGTATTTGCATGGCAATCTGAGGTTTAGAACAACTTCACATTATTTATACATGAGAGCGACAAAAAAGTGCCCCAAACAACAAGTCAAGACAAGCAAGTTGTTTGTTGTTTTATAGGTACAGACATAGGCGGAGCGTGTGTAAGGCTTATTTAAACTAAATCTAGTAATAAAGAGAAAATGAAAATTCAATGAAAAGTGTTGATTGCGGCATTAAATATAGATCTGCACATGTTGCATTATAATTTTTTTTTGTTTTATACCGTTGCGCACTATAACCAGCAACTGTATGCAAGATTTTGCAAGGCAGCCAGTTCAAATAATAAATTGCCTAACCATTGCCTTACCTAATGCAGCAAAACATACGTTATTTTCAATTTCTGAATGAATTATATATCGCCTAGAAAGCGTTCACAAAAGCGCTCCCTTTATATTCACCAAGCTGTCACTCATCTTAAAGGATTAGTCCACTTTCAAATAAAATTTTCCTGATAATTTACTCACCCCCATGTCATCCAAGATGTTCATGTCTTTCTTTCGTCAGTCGAAAAGAAATTAAGGTTTTTGGTGAAAACATTCCAGGATTTTTCTCCTTATAATTGACTTCAATAGCCTCCAAACGGTTGAAGGTCAAAATTACAGTTTCAGTGCAGCTTCAAAGGGCTTTAAACGATACCAGACGAGGAATAAGGGTCTTATCTAGCGAAACGATCGGTCATTTTCTAAAAAATGTAAATGTATCTGCTTTATATAAAAAAAGCATTATCCGTAAGTAGAATAGGGAAGGCGTAGGACATACAGCGACAGCGTAAGCTTTTTTCAGGAATACGAAAGTGCGGTTTTGGCGGAAGCACTTGGAAGGTGATACTTTTTTTACCAGAACACACCAAGCCGACGCCGACGAACTAGTGGCGACGAAAGCAAACTGCGGGGTTGGCTCACGTCGGCAGCGTCTGTGTTCAAAGTTGCCCTGACACACCAAACCGACGCTAAACAGCCGACGGCCAAGTAGCACGTCAGTTCGACGCCTGCGTGAGATGAAATGCCTTTCCGAACGGCAGGCGGCAGTAGCTCAACAGCCAATCAGAATGATCAGATGGCCAGACGGACCGACGAGCTCCAACGCCGATTCAACATGTCGAATCGGCCGAAAAAATGCCGACGAGGACCAACTTCAGCCGACGGTGCAGAACACACTGAGAAAACTTGAAAACTTGACGAAGAAAAACTGCCCGACGGCCGACCGTCGGCTTGGTGTGTTCCTGCATATACATTTAAATTTTTTTAGAAAATGACCGATCGAAAAGGGAGCGCTTTTGTGTACGCTTTCTAGGCGATATATAATTCATTCAGAAATTGAAAAAATCTATGTTTTGCTGCATTAGGTAAGGCAATGGTCAGGCAATTGCAAAATCATGCATACAGTTGCTGGGATGCGCAGGTTGCTGATAGGCAACACGTAACTATTTCATTTCAACTATTCAATATATTCTATTTAAATGTGTTTTTATGGAGGAATCACATCTAGCCTTGCCCTAGAGTTGGTTCACCCTCCGCCTATGGTTACAGAGCAAATGTATGCATTATTATGAACTACTGTTCAAAAGTTTGGGTTCAGTGAGATAACAGTGAGAAACTGTTGTGCTGCTTAATATTTTTGAGTTAATCATGATACGTTTTGTCACGATTCTTTGATAAATAGAAAGTTCAAAAGAACAGCACTTATTTGAAATATATATATTTTTTGTAATGTTTTTACTGTCTCTTTAGATCAATTTAATGCATCATGTGACACTGAAGACTGGAGTAATGGCTGCTGAAAATTCAGCTTTGCCATCACAGGAATAAATTACATTTTAAAATATATTAAATAGAAAATAGTTAATTGAAATTGTAATAATATTTCGCAATATTAGTTTTTGCTGTATTTTTGATTAAATAAATGCTGCCTTGGTGAGAAGAGACTTCTTTCAAAAACATTTAAAAATCTTACTGTTCCCAAAGTTTTGAGCGGTAGTGTATATTTTTATATACAAATATAATATTAGTCTATTAGTCTCTTTTAACACTTGTTTTGAACTGATGTGATGAATAATCATGTGTTTTGGTTTGCATCCAAGTAAATAATCAAACGAAATTAAGTATTTAATTCTTTGGATTATGCAAATGTCATTTAATATCAAAACCATTTATTTCTATCAATAGATATAATATCCATAGATTTCAATAAACCCACTAAATCGTGATTTGTACCATGACAAGATAATGGTCCATAGCTCCCTCCACAGAAGCCTCAGTTTTCTCTAATGTGCCCACCAAGATAAATCTCTTTCCTTTGTGCGTTCTCCTGGTGGAGCACAGTAAATCTCAGTCATTTGTGTGCTATTTTTCAGGGCCGGCTCTTGAACCTGAGCTGCTCAACAGTTCCCTCATTTGTGCTGTCAATCACGGCAACAACCCAGGTAATTTAACTTGTCACCATTTGGGTTTTAGCCGAAGTGTGTTTGTACCCTCTGTACGGATGACATTTTATCCATTTATGTTAGTGGTTCTGAGTGCTGCTGCACAGCTGTGTGATTATTATTCCTGATTTAACATCTCTAATCGCAGGCTGTTGTGTTCTTTATTTTAATGTTAGGCTTTGGCCCTAATAGAGCTGTATAATGCACCAGAAGGTCGCTACAAACAGGATGTCTACCTGCTGCCCAAGAAGATGGGTAAGAGTAATCTAAACCAATCGCAACTGGCAACTTAAATACATCAGTTATATGCATTAACTGTGATAAATTGTGTGTGTGTGTGTGTGTGTGTTTCAGATGAATATGTGGCCAGCTTGCACCTACCCAATTTTGATGCTCATCTTACCGAGCTGTCAGATGAGCAGGCCAAATATATGGGCCTCAATAAGAATGGACCCTTCAAACCAAATTACTACAGGTATGAGAGGTGCTCTAAAACACCTCACATCACTATACTGTTGATTTTGACTGATAGTACTCATCATAATGTACACATTTTATATACCTAGTGTGTGTGATGAACACATGCAACTAAATAATAATAAAATGTTTGGTCACTTACTGCCCTCTGCTGGTTCTCAATAAAAGTCTCACATACAGCAACCAGCGAAACCGCTAATTGTCTTCAGCATTTTAGTCTAGTACAAATCTTTTCAATTATTTATAATAATATATAAAATATATAAATGTATTATTTTAGCTGATCAGTATGACATTCACTACTGTTCAAAAATGTGGGGTTGTAAGATTTTTTTTTTTTTTTATAAAGTTGCTTATGTTCACCAAGGCTGCATTTATTTAATCAGAAATACAGTAATATTTTGATTCAAAATGAAATTTATACCTGTGTTGGCAAAGCTGGATTTTCAGTGTCACATGATCCTTCAAAAATCATTCTAATATGCTGATAATAAGCTCAAGAAACATTTCTTATTATTATCAATATTGAAAACGGTCATGCTGCTTAATATGTTGTGGATTTTCAGGATTCTTTGATGAATAGAAAGTAAAAAACAGTACTTTTGTGACATTATAAATGTCTTTACTGTCACTTTAGATCATTTTAATGTGTCCTTGATGCATAAAATTTATTTTTTTAAAAACTGACCCCAAACTTTTGAATAGTGTAATTAATAAGAATCAGTTAAAAAAAAAAAAAAAAAACTAAATAATTTTTATATTATAAATATTCTTCATACCAGACTGAACAGTTATGACAAAAATGAACATTTTCTATTGTTTTACTTACAGATATTAGTGTGACTGGATCGATCAGCCTTCATCAAAGATGGAGAGACCTGTATTAACCAGTGAAGCAAGATATTTATTTTATATTAATATGCATTTCTTAAAGCAAAACTTGATTTTACTGAATGTTGTTCTTATTTAATAGTGTTACTAATGTCCTGTGACAAAATATACATTCATGTCACTTTTAGGCTTATGTGCATTGTTAGAATTCATGTATTATAGCAATTGTTGTAAATCTTCTTTTAACCTAAAATACGAAAAGGACCACTATCTATCTATGGCTCAAAAAAATGTGCCAAATATTGGTTATAGTTACTGATCTCATAGAATAATTGATAATTATTACTATATGCTTTGTTTTTACATGGTTACTCCATTCACCCAAGGTTACGCTACACTCAATCGTTCATGACCAAAAAGTTGTCTTTGTGGCTTTTTAATATAAAAAAATGTTAGTCTCGGCATAATATTCCTGATTTATTGCTCTTGCATAAGAAAATATAATAGCTTTTTTGAATGAATGTACTGTGTATAACTGTAAAAGCTAGAGTGTTCTGGCAATATGATACACACCACTGTGTGCAGAAACTTCCGTGACCCGGCAGCACCTGCTGCTAAATATACCCCGCTTGGGGGATTTTATGAATTGTCACCAACAGGGATTCTTTTCCTTTTCACTTTCTCACACACCTTCAACATCTCTGTGGCCTTTTATATAGTTGTTATATTCAAATAATATAGACCATTATATGTTATGTAGGCCAGTTTTAGATGAGTATAAATGTAACCCCAGTTGAAATGAGATTTTGGGATATTCTGTAAGACGTTCGCTTAATATTATTGACCTTCGACCCCTAACATTCCCACACGCAGTCAGCTAGATTCACAAGAAGCACACATATTTTGATCACCATCTCTAAGGGACTGCAAATGTCTTAAGAAAAAAATCACTGTGAATGCTGTCATTTGAATATTTTCCTCATCTGCACTTTGTTTGTGATTTACCTTTGCATTACATCATTTGTCAGATGTGTTCCCTTTGCCTTGATGTCATCATCAAATCCCTGCATTAAAGATCTTGCTGTCACTAAATATGCATTTTTGACCTCTATTTATTCTATGTGTAAAATTATTGTGTAAAAAGTTTGTTATATTGTTGCAACAATATTGTTTTTTATGATAAGATAGCCATGTGCAAAGGGAATCTAGTAGGAAAATGTTAGGAATTCATGTTTAATTGTGAACTTGGGGCCAAAAAAGCCAATCCGCCACGTTAAAGCGTAAATCCACCCATAAATTTGTATGAAATATGGTTGAATCCATATGTAGTAATAACAAACGACTATGATTGGTCCATACTGGCAAGCGCTGAGAAAATCAAGTCAGACTGCTGAAGTAACGACAGACGCTTACAGTAACAACAACAACGCTATAAACAACAATTTACTCCGGAATAATGACCAATTTGAATGGAGTTTGAAATAAAAATACAGAGTTATAAAATTATAAAAGAAAAAATCTCATTTCGACACATCGTTTAACCCCACCCGGTCCTAGTACCAGCCAACTTACGCTATTTCTATGTTTGGACCGCAGTATGTACGAGATCATCAGTGCGCGCCTGGAAAGTTCAGGGCTCGTCAGCCTCTAAAGTTACCAGAGTCAAGAGAAGTCTGCTCTTTCTAGAAGGAACATGGGAGGTATAAAGCTCGAAGTATCACTCGGGTCAAGGCAGTCGAGAAAAGACAACTCAAGCAACCTGAAGCAAAGCAGAGCAGAAGAGTCCGCTCTCCGAAGCGATACTACAAACTCACAAGACCTGTAAGTGACTCTATATATTTTCTATATGCTATATGTTAATATAAATTAAAATATAATTGTAAGCTTTTGGATTATTAAATTGAGTCTAATATTTAGAGACCTTAACTATTTTGAGTTATATTAACTTTTGAAATCTTTATATATATATATATATATATATATATATATATATATATATATATATATATATATATATATATATATATATATATATAAATTATTAGGAATTTAAAGCTTTAAAACTTGAAAACTTTTTCTTAAAGGGATAGTTCACCCAAGAATGAAAATGTACTCACCCACATGTTGTTCAAACCTGTATGAGTTTCTTTCTTATGTGGAACTCAAAAGAAGATATTTCGAAGAATGTTGGTAACCAGACAGTTGATTGTAGCCACTGACTTTCATAGTATGAAAAAAAATACTATAGAAATCACTTGAGGGTGATTAAATGATGACAGATTTTTTATTTTTAGGTGAACTATCCCTTTAAGTATAGATTATTTGGTTTATTGATTTTTTAAAATTGTTTAATGAGTCTAATATGAGAGATGAAATCTTTAATAGATCTTAAATATATTTAATTATTCATTTAAATATTTATATTGAACATGAATTATACAAAGATATTCATAGTAATAACTATGAAATAACTCATGACTTTTTTGTGTTGCAGGTGTTATTTCATTACTAATAATCAAGATGTCTAAAGGTCTGTCCATTGGCATTGATCTGGGAACCACTTACTCCTGTGTGGGCGTGTTCCAGCATGGCAAGGTGGAAATCATTGCTAATGATCAAGGAAACAGAACCACTCCTAGCTATGTTGCCTTCACAGACACAGAAAGACTCATTGGAGATGCTGCCAAGAACCAGGTCGCCATGAACCCCAACAACACAATATTTGATGCCAAACGGCTGATTGGTAGAAAGTTTAATGATCCAGTGGTCCAGTCTGACATGAAGCTTTGGCCGTTCAAGGTCATCAGCGAAGACGGCAAACCAAAAGTTCAAGTTGAGTACAAAGGAGAGACCAAGACATTCTACCCTGAGGAGATCTCATCCATGGTCCTTGTCAAAATGAGAGAGATCGCAGAGGCCTTCCTGGGTCAGAGAGTCAATAACGCCGTCATCACGGTCCCAGCGTACTTCAACGATTCGCAGAGGCAAGCAACCAAAGATGCAGGGGTGATCGCCGGTTTGAACGTGCTGAGAATTATCAATGAGCCCACAGCGGCTGCCATTGCCTACGGGCTGGACAAGGGCAGGAGAGGAGAGAGGAACGTCCTGATCTTTGACCTGGGTGGAGGCACCTTTGATGTCTCAATCCTGACGATTGAGGATGGGATCTTTGAAGTGAAAGCCACAGCAGGGGACACTCACCTGGGTGGGGAGGACTTCGACAACCGGATGGTGAAACACTTTGTTGAAGAGTTTAAGAGGAAGCACAAGAAGGACATCAGTCAGAATAAGAGAGCAGTGAGAAGGCTTCGCACGGCCTGCGAAAGAGCTAAAAGAACCCTCTCATCTAGCACTCAGGCCAGCATCGAGATCGATTCCCTGTTTGACAGCATCGATTTCTATACTTCCATCACAAGGGCTCGTTTTGAAGAGCTTAACTCTGAGCTCTTCAGAGGCACTCTGGATCCAGTTGAGAAGGCTTTGGGAGATGCCAAAATGGACAAATCTCAGATTCACGATATTGTTCTGGTCGGCGGCTCCACGAGGATCCCCAAGATCCAGAAGCTTTTGCAGGACTTCTTCAATGGCAGGGATCTCAACAAGAGCATCAACCCAGACGAGGCGGTGGCATATGGAGCAGCGGTGCAGGCCGCCATCCTAATGGGCGACACCTCGGAAAACGTTCAGGACTTGTTGCTTCTGGACGTAGCTCCTTTGTCCCTGGGTATCGAGACCGCAGGTGGAGTCATGACTGCTCTCATCAAACGCAACACCACTATCCCTACCAAGCAGACGCAGATCTTCTCCACATATTCTGATAACCAGCCAGGCGTCCTGATCCAGGTGTTTGAAGGCGAGAGGTCTATGACCAAAGATAACAATTTGCTTGGCAAATTTGAGCTCACGGGGATCCCCCCGGCACCAAGAGGAGTACCCCAAATCGAGGTGACCTTTGACATTGATGCCAATGGCATCCTGAACGTATCTGCTGTTGACAAGAGCACAGGAAAAGAGAACAAAATCACCATCACCAATGACAAAGGTAGACTGAGCAAAGAGGAAATCGAGCGAATGGTGCAGGATGCGGAAAAGTACAAAGCCGAGGATGAGGTGCAGAGAGAGAAGATTGCTGCGAAGAACGCCCTGGAGTCTTACGCCTTCAGCATGAAGAACAGCGTAGAGGACGAAAACCTGAAAGGAAAGATTAGTGAAGAAGAGAAGAAGAAGGTCATTGATAAGTGTAAGGAGGTTATCACTTGGTTGGAGAACAATCAGTTGGCTGAAAAGGAAGAGTATGAGCACCATCAGAAGGAACTGGAAAGTGTGTGTAATCCAATCATCAGTCGGCTGTATCAAGGAGGAGTTCCTCCCGCAGGTGGCTGTGGATTCCAAGCCCAGCCTGAATCAAAGGGTCCCACCATTGAAGAGGTGGATTAAAGAAGGGAAAATTTGCCTTACTATAGTGCAAAATTAATTTCAGTGGCCTTACTGTATGATACTTCCAGATTTATATGATCTAAATTATTTTTTATATCTTGTTTGTCAAATGTGCTTGAATTTAAATGTTGTAAGACCAATTGTCCTTCAGCTGTGTCAGCTGATAAGTGAATTAATGGAATGAAATAAATTAATATGGTGATATAATGTATTTATTATTTACAAGAATAAAAATAAATGCGAATTTTAAACCACAAAAATCAAAGAAACCAGTCTTTTTTATTATTATTATTATTAAAGCAGCCATGGTAGAAAATGCATGATGTTAAACCTGCTCTACTTTAGTTTGTACACTAGATGACGTTGTAAGACAGACCCTTTTCACATTTTGGAAACTAGCAGGGCATATAGCCATAAATAACTATATATATAGCTGTAGTATTTCCCATTTGCTTCTTCAACAGCAAAATAAATCAATAATAAATAAACTACTGCGTTCCTATGATTTTCTAAAAGAGGACAAAAATATATAGAGACATTATATGGCAGTCATATTATAGAAATGTCAAATTTACCGTCAATCCCCCAACTGTATTAGAATAAACCCCCATGCAGCAGTGTTTAGTAGTTTTTTTGTTGTTCTTTTTGTAATTTAATGCCATTACATTTATGCATTTGGATAATAATAATAATAATGCACAATATAATAAATAATAATGCACAAAATATAGTGTTATAAATGTACATAAATCAAATTAAAATGTTAATTAATGCGGAAATACGTCATCATATTTCGTGAAAAAAGGTCCATAATCTGATAAACTGAACCTTTCCTCTATACTAATCAAATTCAGCTCACAATCACACGTAATGCAGCGCTGTAAGGGTTACTGAAACGCTGGAGCATCATCATCATCATCATCATCCTCCCATGGGCTGTGTCGTCTGACTGTCACAAAGATGCAACAGATCTTTCCCAACAAACTGATGATAACCTTCGACAACAGATGATTTGGCCTTAACATCGCAGACGCTATTCAGCAAGGTTTTATTGTAAATTCATTGTTGTGATTAAGGAATAATGCGCGCGCAGGATGGGATTTACTAATTCAAACGACAAGGTGACGAGAGTTTTGAAAGAGATGAAATTGGGAGAATTTTTAGAGTTGTGTGACTTTTATTTGAACTAACCTGCTTTTCTTTATCAATGTGATAAATGCCGAAGCGCTCGCGCTTAATTCTGTCGTGATACGCGGAAGGTTTGCTCATGTTTTGGGGTTAACTATAGTGTCAGAGTGCCCATGAATGAGGATCAACGCAAGCATCCTCCCTTAGACTGAGACTCGAGAAGAGTTTCTCCGTTAACAGGTGGTTCTTCGCGCCTCTGATGGTCATGTTGACGCCGGAAACTCACTACAGTTGTTCGACTTTTATAACTGACGACAGCTGCGCAGGTTTAGAAAGCCAAGAGAGTTACTAGGTAAAAGCCTCTTCATCGAAATCTATGATCAGCTCGGTGTGTGTTTCGTCGTACCGCGGGCGCAAGTCAGGCAACAAACCTCCTTCCAAATCATGTCTGAGGGAAGAGATGGCCAGAGGGGAAGACTCGGACAAAATCATCATCAACGTTGGCGGCACGCGCCACGAAACCTACAGGAGCACCCTTAGGACCATACCGGGCACGAGACTCGCCTGGCTCGCCGACACGGACAACCAAGGGAACCCGGACGCAGACACGGGACAGACGCCCACCACCACCACCACCAGCGAATTCTTTTTTGACCGACACCCGGGCATATTCGCCTACGTGCTGAACTACTACAGGACTGGCAAGCTCCACTGCCCGGCGGATGTGTGCGGCCCTCTGTTTGAAGAGGAGTTGGCATTTTGGGGCATTGATGAGACGGACGTGGAGCCCTGTTGCTGGATGACCTACCGCCAGCACAGGGACGCAGAAGAGGCGCTTGACATGTTCGAACCGCCAGATCCGGAGGATGCGGAGGACGACCAGGACTTGCCCAGACGCTTCGGCATTGAAGACAGCCCTGACCGCTCCAGGGGGTGCTGTGAAGTTTGGCAACCAAAAATATGGGCGCTCTTTGAAGATCCATATTCTTCGCGTGCAGCCCGGGTAAGAGATTAGAATGCACAATACACGAATATGGGGGGGAAATTAGGCCTTTGAAAAGAAAAAAAATCCCCACAAACGGTCGAGGAGATGCTTAATCCTTTATCCTATGAGCTGTTTCATCGTATGCATATATGATATACAACATACCTATGTAAAGTTCCTTAGAAAACTTTTTGTTTGAAAACCATAAATGTATTTGTGCTTTAAAGAACCCCAAAACCAGAACAATGGTATGAAAAACATATAATGAAACTTCTGTTTAAATCTTCAAGGAGCTGTAGCTCAATTCAAGAACCTTATACATTCAAAAATGGTTCTTAGAGGGAAACCTATTAAAGAACCTTTATTTCAAGGAAGGGGCCAAATTGCTGTATGTTATTTCTTGGGTGTCAGAATGTTAAGGAATGTTAAATTTTTGTAGTAATGAGGGGGAAATAATGAAATATGATACAGCTAGTTGTCACATATTTGATAATTAAAAGTAAATGAACATTAAAAAAGTTTTAAATGACTACAGCACCAACTGTTTTTTAACATCTGAGGTGGAACAGTCCATAATCACTTTTAAAAGGGGGGACGCAGGCTTTTCATGTGTTTAAAACAAGCTACTTTTGAGGATAGATTAATTTTTATTTTAGATAATAGTTCTATTTAACATATCCAAGAGTTCTAACAACGTGTGTGATTCTATAATGCTTTAAAAAAGGTAGTGCAACACCAAAGTGTAACATGTTTTAATGAGCCATAACCAGATCATAATATGTGCATCTAAATTAGAAACCATTGTTATAAGACTGGCAAAAATAGTCTTGCATCATTTAGTATTTACTGTAAGTTATGCACTTCTAACAGGTGATGCATGCCAGCAGGTGTTGCATTGTGGCCATTCGAGTTTTCAGGCTTTACTCTCAATCTGTAAGTTAGTTTTGAATAAAATATCATCTTTACTCTGTGGTTACCAGTGGAAACACAGTCAGCACCAACTGTCTATTTAAACAGCACCTGTCTCACACTGTTGCAAACATGCACTCACCCAGATGCCACCTGCTCTAGTGTTTATGTGTCACATGCTGATGTCAGATGTGTGAAATCCTCTGTTTCTGTGATGGATGAATGTCATTTTGAGAAGTTTCTATGATGCTACAGAGACAGAGTGATTTATTTTTAATGAAATCTAATGGTGCCCACTTATCAAAAGTTGTGCAACATTCAGATTTGTCTACTTGTCTCCTTTATTGCTAGGTTGGTGATTTATTAGGTAAATGCACTGGAATGGCCTTTAACCAGCTCTAGACAAAGGATGCGCTTTGAGGGCTGTGTCGAGGAGTGATCTTTAGAATTTGAGACTTAAAGGGTTCACCCAAAAATGAAAATTCTGTCATTAATTACTCACCCTCATGTCATTCCACACCCGTAAGACCTTCTCTCATCTTCGGAAAACAAATCAAGATGTTTTTGATGGAATCCGAAAGGGATATGAATCGTTCATAGACGGCAATATAATCAACACTTTCAAGGTCCAGAAAGGTACTAAAGACATTGCTAAAACCGTCGACGTGACTGCAATAGTTCAACCTAAATTTTATGAAGCGAAGAGAATACTTTTTGTGCGCAAAAACATAACAAAAATAACGACTTTATTCAACAATCTCTTCTCTTCCCTGTCATTATCCTTATGCAGGTGACGCAGTAAGCACAGTGAAGGCTTCTGTGTTTACGTCCAAATGCCGGCTCAGTATTGGCCAAAGCTGATCACGTGAGCAGCGCGACGCATGCGTGTGATGCTGATGCAGGAACCAGCCAATAATGAGTCAGCATTCTGACGTAGAACCTGGAAGCGGTGGACGTAAACAATCTATGAGAATGACATATTATTATTGTTGAATACATTTTTTTGTTGTTGTTGTTTTTGCGCACAAAAAGTATTCTCGTAGCTTCATAATATTAAGGTTGAACCACTGCAGTCTTGTCGACTGTTTTAATGATGTCTTTAGTATCTTTCTGGACCTTGAAAGTGTTGATTATATTGCTGTCTATGGATGAGACATATATCTCTCAGATTTTATCAAAAATATCTTAATATGTGTTCCGAAGATGAACGAAGGTCTTACGGGTGTGGAAGGACAGGGTGAGTAATTAATGACAGAAAAGAGTGTGGTTAGTGCTTTTAAAATGTCTATATGTCAGTTTTAAGTCCATCAAATGATGATGGAATGATGAGTAGGATCGACTTTTGTAAGATTATAGTAATTATGCAATAAAACTTTGAAAACTCTAAAATAGAAGTATTAATTTCTTACTAACCCCAAACTTGCACTGAGGATTTTGTTATAACACCCATTTTGTGCATTTTGTAGCTAATCATATCTGAGTGTTTTGAGGCACATTTCAAAGTGTAATTACATCACAAGCAAGAGCACTTTTGGCAGAACATACAATCTCTGCTGAAATGAGCTTTTTAATTCAGTAATGTGAAACCTTTTTATTGGACAAAATATCTGTTACAATATTGAACCCTGGACCTTATGGCTCCTTTGTTTTGACCGAGAAATCAATTTCCTCCCTTAGAGGAATTTAGAAGTAATTAATTGTTTAGTTGCTTGGCAGAGAGGTCACTTAAAAAAAAAAAAACAATGCTGTCATACAATGTGTCTCTTTTCTTCAGGCTACAAAACAGACATCAGATTCATTGATATGCAGTGTGTTTGTCACAGCTGAGCTGCTTTGGTTGTTAACATCACAGCTGAACCATTGCCTTGAGGTCCATCACTTCATCATTATTAAGCTAGCTGTTTGTTTTTCCATAATTAATTTAGATGATTTCCAGTATACAGGCCTGACAGACTAGATGGGGATCACGCCTCTCAGAAAACCAGTAATAAGGAAGAAAGATTTAAAACAGAACAGACACACCTTCTAAAGAATAAACCTCTCAGAGCAAACAAGACGTCATTATATTCCAATAACCCAGAATTGACAAGGAGCAAATGGTTGGGTTTCTTGGACCCTGCTGCTCTTCGGCTCTCTCAATTATCTCTGCCTTGAGCATTATGGGCTGCAGGGCTCATGTTACCATACTGACGGCTACTCAGGCCAGATAATACAGTTAGAAAAGAGGAAAATCCATCTATGAGGGCTTTTATTAATCACAAGATCCAAACGGCAGAGGAGAAATGGAAAGAGATAGAAACACTGCAAAAATGAATTTTCCTAACCAGCATTTTTACATACATTTATCTTGTCTTCCAGTAAAAATGTCAAAACCTTTAAGATAAATTTACTTTAGTTTATTTTCTTACCCTATTAAAATAATAATTTGACCCAAGTGTAGTCTAATACATTAATAAAGTGCAGGAATAGTCTACCCAAAAATGAAAATTCATCATCATGTCATTCCCAACAAAAGACTAAATTTTGAACAATGTTGATAACCAAACAGTTTCAGTTCAAATTGACTTCCATTTTACTTTTTTATCCATCCAATGGGTGAATGTGATTTCACCAAGTACAACATTTTTGTACAACACTCCAAACAACCAATCAGATTTAAGGGACAACTTTACAGTTTATGTCAAGTTTACAACCAGGATTAGGTGTTTCTACATTAGTGTTATTCACGTATCATTTGTCCCTTTAAGCTGTTTTATAACATGGGAATTTTGTTGGATATGTGTTGATTGTTTTTATTGGTTTTGGTGTTTGTATGTGATGTGTAAGCTCTACCTCATAATTACAGCATTACGTTCTCACCGTCATGGTAATTAATCATTCACCGGGTAATTGACCGAGGGCAGACACTGTCTGGATGTGTGCCGTGCTAGGCATTCTGCTAACATGATTTTGAATGGTTTTGTGCTATTAAAAAGCCTTTTGCTCTTGGGATTTAAAGGGGCTCTAGTGGAGAAGTTATGAGATATCAGAGATCCCTAATATAAAATATAACCTGATGTTTAATCAGCCATATAAATGGCTAAGTCTAAATCATGCATGTATTTCTCAGTGGCATGTGGACAGTCTGTTCTTTTGAAAGGCTTATAGGGAACTCACTGTGTAAGACAATGGTCTCTCTGCTCATTAACAGAGATTTTGAACCTTTGCTATTCTTAATTGTGACTTATGAGGTTTTTACTTTTTAGTGACTCTTTCTGTACATTACATTGTTGTACCAGTAGGTGGCAAAGGCTACGTTCACACTGCAGGGCTTAATGCTCAATTCCGATTTTTTGAAAAAATTAGATTTTTTTGCAAGGCCGTTCACATTTTCAATTAAATGCGACCCTCTGTGTGAACGTGAAATGACCCAGAAGTGACCCGCATGCGCAGAAGAGTACGCAACTGTCAACGACGTCACTCGTTGTTTGCGGAAGTAGCTAACGTTAAACATGGATGTCAACAACAGTGTAGTCAACAGCGGAGCTCTTTTTGCAATATTAAAGTTATTTTCCCAACGGAGCCAGCACAATTACAATCTTCTCGTCTGTAACCACGCTCTGCCATTTCGCTGGAAATGTTTTCGTAAACTGCCCGGTTCCGATAAGAGCCCTCGAGTTTGGCCTGAATAGAGCTGTCACCCCAAATATTAATTAAATCTGTGACCTCGCTTCCCTTCCATTGACTGGTCTCAGCAGCATCGTCCGCCATGGTTGTTGTTTATCTTCTCGTTCCCGCCTACTTCAACGCACAATTATGACGTTTGTAGCGTATCAATGACGTACGGGTCGGATACATGTGGCCTGGCCGTTCAGACGGAGGTCGCATTTCAAAAGATCGGATACGTATCGGATTCAGGACCACATACCCAAGTGGCCTGGGTCACATTTGAAAAGATCGGATCTGTGTCGTTCAGACTGTCATGAAAAGATCAGATACAGGTCGCATAGGGGCAAAAAAATCGGAATTGGGTCGTTTCAGCCTGCAGCGTGAACGTAGCCAAAGAGAATTTATGAGTGAGTTATTGAATCACTTATTCAATCAGTTCGTTCAAGCATTCAATTCATTCAGAAACAAAATAATGATTTAATGATTCTTTGAAATAATTATTCTTTATGACAAGATGTCCTCCAACCAATACGTCCATATAGGTCGTTTGTCACTTCCCTGAAATAGGACTTTAATTTTAATGCATTGTACCCTTTTATCTGCATTACATTTCTGGTTTTGTGTGACTCAATTGGTAGAGCATTGCAATATACAACAATATGCAATCATGTGATCATGCGATAGTGGGTTCGATCCGAGGGAACGCATGTGCTCATAAAGTGTATATGCACTATAAATCACTAAGGGTAGGTTTAGGTTTGGGGTAGGTGTAGTCGTTAATAAAAAAAAAAGAGTTTTGCTAAATGGAAATAGGACAAATGGTGGGTAAGGGACTGTGTAAAAAGTCCACACATTGCATTTAAATGAACACACATTTTGATTGGTAACGACGGTCATACGTCATTTCATGACAAGCGACGTAACATGACTGTCATTATATTTACGCCAGCTAGAGGGTGCATGACCTATAGGGTCGTTTTTTGGAGGAGGACAGTCTCTTTTATGAGCGAGTCATTGAATGATTCACTCAATCAATTCATCCAAAACTTGTGATATTCACTGTTGCTTAAAGGTCCACTATGTAACTTTCGACCCCTAGAGTTTAAAAAACAAAACAGAATGCATTTTGCTGAAGAACATTGTTTTGGTTGTGCTTTGGCTTTGCGTGACTGTGCAGATGAATATGGGCACCTGTGTTTAGATGGAAAGGATCTCAAGCTGACTAACTGAAGGCTTTACTGTACCTTACCTAAACTCATTAATAGAAACAGTACTTCCTTGAAAATAAAGCAATTTATCTCTTCATCACTTTTACAATATTTCAAATCCCTTAGTTCTCGCTATCCTTGAAAAAGCAAGCCAGTGTTGATTCTCATTTTATTACAAACTCTATTGCATTCTCTTTTTTTTTTTGCCAAAAGCATTTTTTAAAACAAATGATTCCCCAAAGATTTAGCATCCTCCATCCATGTGAGCCTTTCTCACTCATTGTGACAACTAACATATGCCACTCTCACAGCACACACAGCCTATGTAATCTCAAAATCATGTAAACTGTGTGTCCACAGGAAAAAACAAAGTAGCCGGAGTAACTTTTCTCTATTTATGAATATGATGAGACATGCATGGGCGAGTGAAGTATGTGCGCAGTTTCCTGCGAAAACCATCCCATAATCACTTAAAATAGGCTAATAATAGTGAATCAGGGTAAGACAAATGCATGTTTTGGAAGAAGGGTTTAAGCTGTATTGACTCATTATTTAAATGTTGATCATTTTAAACAAAAAAAAGTTACTTAGTGAACCTTCAATTTTATATTGCTAACTAATTCATTATGAATATGTGAATATTTTATATATATATATATATATATATATATATATATATATATATATATATATATTGCTAAGCCCTAAGGCAGATACACATTTTTTTAGCACTTAAGGTGAGAAAACAGCAGTTAAATGGGATTTTGTCTACTGTTAAGAATAATCTAAAATGTGCAGCTGCATAAGTATTCATGCCATGTGCTGTCTAAGATCCAAATTTCCACAGGCATAAACAATTGCCTCTAACAAAATGTGAATCATTGCAATAACTGTATTATTTTCTAAATAGCATAACACGCTAGATATGATTGAATTGCTCTAGATTTTGAACACTTTCACACGTCGCTGAATTTGAGAAATTACTAGAAGTAAAATGTGTGCAAATGAAGCTCTTGCTTCTCAAATTGACAGTTATTCTGTTGTGATTTGATCGATTTTACATCTCTCTTTCTCTCTCTCACAAAAGGTATGTTTCTTGACCATTGTTGATGTAGTGGGATTATTGTTTGATATTGACTGCCTGCTGCCTGCCAGATTCACAAAGCAGTTTTTGTAGTTGTTGTTGTTGTTGTTGTTTTTCATCGATATAACAACTATTAAAAATGGAAATGGAAGCTTTTAACAGGCAGTACGGAGCAGTGGCTTACACACGAAAAGGTTTTTGGCAAGGGAATGGATTTAAAGAACGCCCTGTTTATTGTTACTATGTAATCTCAAAATCATGTAAACTGTGTGTTTGAAAAAATAAATCAAGTCATTAGAGAGGCTGTACGTCTCTTTCTAATAAAATGCACAGAATTTATACCTGCTCAAGCTGGTCCAGGTATGCAGTGAGCAGTGGTCTCTGGTATGAGCCTTATATGAACACAATGACAGTGTGTAAATAACAGACTTGTGTCTCTAGCAGTTTCATAGTTCTGTGCAACAGAGTATGAACAGGTTGGCTTTGTCTGTTTAGAAGTGTGGTAAACCATTTGGCATTTAGATAAACCAAAATGTAGATATCCTTCACAGGCTAGACATGCTCACAGACCTATACTCACAGCTTGTTGCAATGACACTTTCACTGCAATGGTGTTTTGTAATGGCTGGGCTGATTGTTTTTGAGAAAATCACTTAAAATAAGTCAACTTGACCCAGAAAATGTATATTAATTATTTATAACAATTGGGAATAAAGATGAAAAAATCTTATTTTAGATGTGTTTGGAGGTAAAGAGGGCTTGGTGACATCAATGGAAAGGAGTCATTTTATTAATGGAGCAAGTTATTACATTTTGATAAAAGTTTACTAATGCAGACCTTATTTGTTGTTTGAAGCAATGTGCAATTATGAACCATTAAAATACCAGGAACACTACTGTTCAAAGGTTTGGGCTCAGAAAGATGAAAAAAAAAAAAAAAATTATTCAGCAAGGACACATTAAATTGATAAATAGTGACAGTAAAGTTACATGGTTACAAAAAAATGTATTTCAAATAAATGTTGTTCTTTTGAACTTGCTATTCATCAAAGTATCCTGAAAAAATCTATCACAGATTCCACAAAAATATTAAGCAGCACAAAAGTTTTCAACATTGATCAAATTAAGACTGTTTCCTAATCAGCATATTCCACATCACAGGAATAAATCACGTATTAAAATAGAAAACAATTATTTTAAATTATAATAATATTTCATAGTATTACTGTTTTTACTATATGTTTAATCAAACAAATGGAGCCCTTTCATAAGAAAATTATTTCAGAAACAATAAAAAATCTTACCGACCCCAAACTTTTGAACACTTTTATTTCATGCGGACTTTTTGAGGATTTGCATTTTAAAGGTGCCCAAGAATGCTTTTTCACAAGATGTAATATAAGTCTAAGGTGTCCCCTGAATGTGTCTGTGAAGTTTCAGCTCAAAATACCCCATAGATTTTTTTAAATTAGTTTTTTTAACTGCCTATTTTGGGGCATCATTAACTATGCACTGATTTTTTCAGCGCGCCGCCCCTTTAATTCGCGTGCTCCCTGCCACACAAGCTCTCGATTATATTACAGCACATTTACAAAGTTAACACAGCTAATATAACCCTCAAATGGATCTTTACAAGATGTTTGTCATGCATGCTGTATGCATGCTTCGAATTATGTGAGTAAAGTATTTATTTTGATGTTTATATTTGATTCTCTATGAGTTTGAGGCTGTGCTCCGTGGCTAACGGCTAATGCTACACTGTTGGAGAGATTTATAAAGAATGAAGTTGTGTTTATGAATTATACAGACTGCAAGTGTTTAAAAATGAAAATAGCGACGGCTCTTGTCTCCGTGAATTCAGTAAGAAACGATGGTAACTTTAACCACATTTAACAGTACATTAGCAACATGCTAACGAAACATTTAGATAGACAATTTACAAATATCACTAAAAATATCATGTTATCATGGATCATGTCAGTTATTATTGCTCCATCTGCCATTTTCGCTGTTGTTCTTGCTTACCTAGTCTGTTGATTCACCTGTGCAGATCCAGACGTTACTGGCTGCCCTTGTGTAATGCCTTTCATAATGTTGGGAACATGGGCTGGCATATGCAAATATTGGGGCGTACACCCCGACTGTTACATAACAGTCGGTGTTATGTTGAGATCCGCGTGTTTTCCGGAAGTCTTTTAAACAAATGAGATTTACATAAGAAAGAGAAAGCAATGGAGTTTGAAACTCAATGTATGTCTTTTCCATGTACTGAACTCTTGTTATTCAACTATGCCAAGGTAAATTCAAATTTTGAATCTAGGGCACCTTTAATGTAATATGTAACATTAAGTAAAAATATTATCATATATTAAAAAACTAAAATCTTTGTAGACCATATAGGGAATAAATATATTACTGATACTGATTTGTTTTCACAATTATGCACAGTGACAGACTTTTACACAATGAAGAAATACAAGCACAAGGTCAAGGAGACCAAGCGCAGAACAGCTTGATTTGTGATTTAAATTATTCAGCACTTTTCATTCCTGGGTTTCTGTGGTTAATCTGACCTTAACTCAAGAGCATTTTGCCCCAGCATGTTACTGCTAGACACCATGTGCAGTAAAAAAACTTCCCTGACATTTGTTTTTTAATGTTCTTACTCTCAGAAATGAGCATTCGCACACAAAAGCCAATGCAGAGAAATGTATCAAATGCACAAACACTGTTGTTCATGCAGGGAAAAGACAGTCTCTCTGGAGAAATGCTTGGCACAACAGCTTACGGGCTTCTGGCACTGGACTCAGAGTTATATGACAGACAAAATAATAGTGACTTAATTCATCCCTGGTGTATGTAATTGCTTTCATTCCCTACAGTCTGCAGCTTAGGAGCAATATAAAGCATGGAGGGAATATCTTTCTCGTCAGTCGAAATCATGGTTCACTTACTGAAGCTTTGCTAAGTGTTATAGAGCTTTGCATTTTTAAAGATATTTAGTCATTCATTCTTTTGTTGAGCTCTCAAATCTTGCACTCAACATTGGTTTGTCAATAACGTTGCCATGTGATTTATCATGATATAGCAAGTTTGGATATGTGGAAGTATGAATTAGAGATGAGACCTATAGCAGAGGGGAAGATTATATTAATAATTTCCACTAATATTTTTCATTTAAAAATATACATTATAATTTTGGTGTTGTTTTATCCCTCACAAAAACATTATCATTAAAACATTAAAAATATGGTACATTTATAGCCAAACAACACTATTACATTTACAGTTTTATCCATTTGGCAGATGCTTTTATCCAAAGCAACGTATATTGCATTCAAGACATTGTATTTATAAATGCATTCTTGAGCGCCGTGCCCTACTGTTTGAGCTACAGGATGTCAATTTAGGGTGTTATATTTTTGTAAAAGATGTTAATGAACTGATGGATAGGTAACATATTTGTTTTTCCAGTCCTAGGCAAGGCTTCTGTGTGGTTAAGAGACTGGTACTAGCACACCTCCCCTGAGGACTGAAAGTTTATATTTATCATTTATTCTATATATTGAGTCTTCCTGCTTTATACTGATATTGTTTTTTTCTTTTTTAACAGTTATGGGAGGCTTGAATTATTTTCCATGGAAACTTAATCATGAAACAATAGGGTTTGCTCTTACAGGTGGACTGGAATGTGACAGCTGCACTATGGGTAAATGTCTTTGTGAGGTGTGACTAAATGCAAAATGAGCTGGAGGCTGCTGTAGTGAACAGCTGGTACGGGAGACGATCTAAGTGGACACTCACAGACACAAGCAACACGTTCCCTCTGTCTTTATTGCTCTCTCACTCTCACACATATACCGTTCAATATTTTGGGGTCAGTATAGTTTTTTCTTTTATTAAGCAAGGAGGCATTAAATTGATTAAAAATTGTCAAAGTGATAAAATAAAGTCTATCTATTTAATATTACTTTTTATAAATCATACAGTCCCTAAAAATGATCACGGTTTCTACAAAAATATTAAGCAGTTCAACTTTTTTCAACATCAATTATAATAGGAGATGTTTCTTGAGCACCAAATCAGCATATTGAAATGATATCTGAAGGATCATGTGACACTGAAGACTGAAAATTCAGCTTTGCCATCACAGAAATAAATTCCGTATTAAAATAGATTTTTTTTAACTGTAATAATTCATGATATTACCTTTTTTTATCAAATAATTGCAGCTTTTGTGAGCATAAGAGACATTTTTTTTCGTGTAACATAGTTGTCTGTGAATGTAAATGATCTGCAAAGTTGTGAAGCCGAAAGTGCACAATAAATAAAGTTATTGTCTCTGAAAAGAAAGAATTGACTCTGAACCGCTTAAACGAATCGTTACACGTCTACACGTCACTGGGTAACACATTTGCCTGATGCCCGCCTATGGTGTTCATTGGCTGTCCGCAAACAACATCTACTTTGACCCGCCCTCAAACGCTGTAGCTGTTTCGTGTTGTATACATGTCGAGAAGACGCTGTTTTCTGCTCTGCAAAAGCAAATCCTCTTTATAAACACTTCCAAAGGATGAGGATGTGAAGAGTCAGTGGTTAAACTTACCACAGCGATATAACAGCAGAATAACATTTTTACGATTGCTTCTCAAATCTCCGTGAGGAGAAGCATCTAAAATACATTTTGGTCCAAAAATAACAAAAACTACGACTTTATTCAGCATTGTCTTCTCTTCCGGGTCTGTGTATAGACCTTATTTACCAGAGAAACAAGCGCGCCGCCATCTTTATAAAATTGTCTTTGAACTTCCGTTTTGCGGTAGCTCTGTACATTTCTATGGCATCGCTGTCAAAGAATAATTAGTTGGTTAAGTGGATTTACTTGTTGTAGAGTTAATGAAAGTTATCATGAGCATTGTTATGTTTAAAGCAGATGTCTTCACAAATGTCAGTAGATTGGGAAGATTTTAAAACAAGCAGTTCATTCATAAATGTAATATCGCTGTGGAAATACAAACCGGAAGTCAAAAGACAACAAGCGCAACGCTGAA
This sequence comes from Megalobrama amblycephala, assembly GCF_018812025.1. Lineage (NCBI taxonomy): Eukaryota > Metazoa > Chordata > Actinopteri > Cypriniformes > Xenocyprididae > Megalobrama > Megalobrama amblycephala. Next base: position 24,450,197 of record NC_063055.1, on the reverse strand, counting down.
AAGGGGCGGGGCTACATAAGGTCTATATCCACAGTGACGCTGCTTCTTCTTCTTCTACGGCGGTTGGCATCCAGCTTATTGGTGCATTACCGCCCCCTTCTGCTCCGGACTGTGACGCGATTAGGACATCCGCGACATGCACACCTACGCACCATTTTAAAAAATATAGCAATACCAAAATACAAACAATGTAGAATAGCTTGAATACAAGACAGCCTCCCTCAGACTGTAAACGAAGCTCGGGCGCACTACATAACACGTCATCAGCGTCACAGTCCGGAGCAGAAGGGGGCGGTAATGCATTTTTGGGTGAACTAACGCTTTAAGTACGATTAATTATTGATTTATATATTTTCTACTGGCTGTTCAAAACACATAGTTTTGTGTTTTATATTGTGTATGTCTCCGACTAACCGGCTAACTCACATTATACTGAAATACTTCTGCAAATCAGCTGTGGCCCACTATTACCTAAATTGTGTCCATTAATGCAGATTGTCTGTCGTTCTTACAACTCAGAGTAATGATAAAGGATGGAGCAAGATTTGTTTTTGTTTGTTTTATTTAGATAGGGACAGATACAAATAACATAGATAAACTTTGACAGTCATCTGATGCATGTATCAATGTTTTTAGCTTAAAGCTAATTTACAACACTTGTCCCTAGTAGGGCTTTTTTGGAAAACAAAAACAAAAAAACAATACAGTTTAACATTAACATCAACATTAATAAAAGACCAGGAAGGAAAAAGAATAAAAATGTAATACAATAGAAAATAATAAAAAAGGATTAAAAGTATACAGAAAGGGCAAAGTCAAAGGACTAAATATGAGAACAACATTGTTCCTGAATTAACCACAATTTGATTTTTTTTTTTGAAGGTGGCTAATGTCGGGATACATTTCAGATGATCTGGCAGAGCATTCCATAATTTTGCCCCTTTCACTGAAACAGCAACCTGGGCAAATGATGTTCTACGAAAAGGGATGTTACAATTGACTTTAGAAGCAGATCTGGTGGATCTAGTACTTTGCTGTCTTGTTATTATTTTGCAAAGCGGTAGTGGAGCAGCATCATTTAAGCATTTGAAGACCAGTTTAACCAGATGCAGAGAAATAAAATTAACAAAACTTAGAATCTTATATTTACTTTGAATTTGGCAGTGATGGTACCTTATTCTCTTCTTGTGCAGAACTTTCAAGGCTCGATTATAAAGACACTCTATGATTTTGACTGATGACTGATGAGCTTGGGACCATGTGGTTAGGCCATAAGATATATGTGAAAGAATCATAGAATTTAAAAAAATAAAAGCACAGTCAAGAGTCAGACAGTTTCTTATCATCATAAAACAACTTAAATTGGCCCTAATAGTTTTACAGATTTTCTTAATATGACTTTTAAAATTCAACTGATAATCTACATTTATTCCAAGATACTTCACTTCAGGTACTTGTTCAATAAGTTCCCCATTAATTTTTATGTTCAAAAGTTGTGTTGGAGGTCGTTTTTGAATAGAAAAGCAGACAGAGTTTGCTTTTTTAGTATTTAAAGTTAAACAAGATGAGGCCAGCCAAGATGATATTCTTTCTAAATTAGTATTAAGTTTGTCAGCCACAGAGATACATGTATCAGCAGATGCATACACCACTGTGTCATCTGCATACATCAGTAGACCTATATCTGGACATATTACATCCGGTAAGTCATTAATGTATAGACTGAAGAGTATGGGTCCCAAGACCGTGCCCTGAGGAATACCTGTTTTAATTTTAAGAAAAGAGGATCTCACACTTTTAATCACAACACACTGTTCACGGCCCTTTAAATATGATTCATTAACATACTCTTGTTAATGCTGATGTAGAGGAATTGCAGTTGTGACATCTCATAATATACGTCAGACTGAGTAGTATATCAGTTCTTGCGTTGGAGGCTCGGGTTGAATAAATAGTTCTTCATCATCGGTCTATCGAACATCGAACTATCACCTATTCAACATTTTTCGTGGTGTATATACTCTGTAAGATTTCAGTAACAGTTATAGTAAAAAGATAAAGTGTTAATGCTGCCAGATTTATTTCAATGAATCACTCGACAAAAATAGTGATTTCTACACCTAAATGAACTGAGTAGATCTCACATAACAATCATTGTTTATTTTTACGATGAATACTAAGCCATCTGGCCTCTATGTTAATACACTTTTAGCACAGTGTAGCAACCAATACAGAACCTGTCTGTACTTACTGTTACTGCTCAAATACAAGATCTTAGCTCATATTTCCATATCCTCATATGTTCATGTATTTATACATAATTCATATGGGGAAAATGCTGTCAGCATACAAAACAGTTGCACTGGATACGTGAGATTAGCTTTTGTTTAATGAATTATTCTTAATGAACTGTTGCAACAGGATGTCTTTATAATGTGTGTTCTGTCATGTGATATAGTGCTGGATAAACGTGCATAATGACCCATCTGTCCAGCAATTTACAACTCCACTTAAACTGTTTGTGTTCAGCACTCTGAAAGGTTTTGTTAATGTTGTAACAATAGCACTCTGCGGGGTGCGACAGCAGCTCGACTCAATTATTTCCCCATTTCCTCATTAGAACACAAATATTTTTAGCTAAGAATCCCTTCCTACGGAACAACGTCTCGTACATTACTGAAAATATGGTGTCTGCTTTTATGTGAATGGGCATGAAGAGCTAGTATGAGTTAAGATGCTAGTGTAAGTCAGAGAATTCTGCAGATCCTTTGTGGTAGAAATTTCCTTAAAGTGACTTTAGAAACATGCCAACATTTTTACTTAAGTAAATTATTTCCTGAAGTAAATGTAGAACATCTCTTCTCTATTACAATTAAAATATTGTTTAAAAGAATCAATTTTTATGGTTAACACCAGTTAATCCTAAATGATGATGTTAAAAGCATTTGGTTCAGATTTGTTATTGCTAGAAAGATCTCCTGAAGAAGTGCCTTTGAACACAGACGCCCTGGCTTGCTCTGCCCACATATGTGTTCTCATTTAATTACTGCATTTGCATTTTAGCTGCTGAAAAAAATGAAAAAAGAAAAAGCTTCATGTGGTCCTGAACAGGATTGAAATTGTTGCAGGTTTGAATCTGAGGGCTCTTCCATTTTTGTGACCACTTTGCTATTGATTAAAGATGATTAAAGGTACTCAGTACAGCATTTTAATCAGGAGAAGAAATGAAAGGGCTGCTGGAACAGTCCACAGTTCCAATCGCTATGTTTAAAGGTCATACTTCATCTTTGGTTCTCTATATATTTGCACAAGTGCATTGTGTAAGCAGCAGGCTTTTTAGAAAAATGTGTGTCTACTGTACCTACATTTTTGATAAAAATGACCATTTGTGGCAGTAACAGAACTATCTTTTCACACAAATTATGATTATTAGGGGTGTGACGAGACAGGTATCTCACGAGACGAGACGAGACTCGAGATTGAGTTCACGAGACGAGACGAGACAAGATTTTTACACACTATTTTTAAGAAATCCTCGATGGTGAAATACATGACTAGAAAAAATATTCTGCACGTGTATTTGAAATGTTTTAACTAATCATCTTGTAATGAATGTCATTTCAGTTCTACTTTCTGAGTATGAATTATCATATGCAGTAAAAGACAACAATACTCAAGCACTGTAAAAGGTTTTGCCACTAACTCAACTGACTGACTTCTCTTCTGTATGCTTTCAGTCTCTTCAGACCTTACTGTACATGATTTATGAGCTTCTACAACTTTTGACCTCCTAACTGAACTCCTTTCCACAAACAGATCATAGAAATAAAAACAGTATAAGTAAAAATGGTAACACTATACAATTAGGTCTCATTTATTAACATTAATGTATTAACCAACTTCAACTAACAATGAGCAATATATGTACTATAGTATTTATTAATCTTTGTTTATGTTAGTTAATAAAAATAGTCATTTATTGTTAGTTCATTTTAGTTCACAGTGCATTAACTAATGTTAACAAATGAAACCTTACTGTTTGTGCTTCTTAAGAGAAAACTGTTATTCATCTTTTATGGTAGCCTAACACTTTACAATAAGTGCAACCATAATCACACTCTCTCAATATTCAAATAAGACCAAATTTTTCTCTGATACAGAGCTAAGAGATGGTTACAACTACACTGCCCAGCCTAAAATAGCTTTCATATTGAGAGATATGTGCATTTATCAGGGAGCCGCTTTCAAAATGCGGGTATTGAAATCGCGTTTGAATGCGCGATCGCGTTTACTTTCACTTTCAGCGATCGCGCGTAACTCTGTAAATATTGAGCGGCGGCGACCGTTATCCAACTTAATTAAATGTTTTTTATTTAAATACAAAGCAAAATGACAGTAGAGGCGTAATGTAAATGAAGCGGTGGCATATTCTTTCCTAATCACTCTAACACTCTGTTATGGCAACATCACGAGACTACTTTTCGCCTCGACGAGAAATCTCGTCACATATTAGTCTCGCGAGATCTCGTGCCACGAGATCTCGTCACACCCCTAATGATTATAGACGCATATTATTGTTTTTAAGACTTATTTTCACACGGTTCCTTGCACAATACTATGTTAAAGGTGCCATCGAATGAAAAATTGAATTTACCTCGGCATAGATGAATAACAAGAGTTCAGTACATGGAAATGACATACAGTGAGTCTCAAACACCATTGTTTCCTCCTTCTTATATAAATCTCATTTGTTTAAAAGACCTCCGAAGAACAGGCGAATCTCAACATAACACCGACTGTTACGTAACAGTTGGGATCATTAATATGTACGCCCCCAATATTTGCATATGCCAGCTCATGTTCAAAGCATTAGACAAGGGCAAAACGTCTGGATGTGCACAGCTGAATCATCAGACTAGGTAAGCAAGCCAGAACAATAGCGAAAAATGGCAGATGGAGCAATTATAACTGACATGATTCATGATATCATGATATTTTTAGTGATATTTGTAAATTGTCTTTCCAAAATGTTTCATTAGCATGTTGCTAATGTACTGTTAAATGTGGTTAAAGATACTATTGTTTCTTACTGTATTCACGGAGACAAGAGCCGTCGCTATTTTCATTTTTAAACACTTGCAGTCTGTATAATTCATAAACACAACTTCATTCTTCATAAATCTCTCCAACAGTGTGTAATGTTAGCTTTAGCCATGGAGCATAGCCTCAAACTCATTCAGAATCAAATGTAAACATCCAAATAAATACTATACTCACAGGAATCGATGTATGCATGCAGCATGAATGACGAATACTTTGTAAAGATCCATTTTGAGGGTTATATTAGCTGTGTGAACTTTGTTTATGCTGGTTAAGGCAGTCGAGAGCTCGGGGGCGGGGAGCACGAGATTTAAAGGGGCCGCGCACTGAATCTGTGCATATATAATTATGGCTCAAAATAGGCAGTTCAAAAAATTAATACAAAAAATCTACGGAGTATTTTGAGCTGAAACTTCACAGACACATTCAGGCGACACCTTAGACTTATATTACATCTTGTTAAAAGGTGTTCTAGGGCACCTTTAAGACCTCAAAACACTTTTACGATAGTGCATGATTTATACATTTTGATGTTTGCATCACATAACCAGCTCCATAAGGCTTTTCTAACATAGTAAACTTGCTCGGTAGCACAGTGATGCAGTAAACTGAGCGTCCAGGAATGACTCCTGTGAATGATAAAAGAGCACAAAGATTTAAGGAAGCAAGTTAAAATGGAATTGTTGCTTCAGCCAATGCATTTTTAAGCTCACTTTTGCTGTTGTTAACACTATCAGTTAGGTTTAGGGTAGGGATTAGTGAAGGTGGTACATTATTTTCAAACGCGATAGAATATAAACCTTTTAAGGCCAATTCACACCACACAGACAAATGCCAACAAACAAGTTGGATTTTAGAATTTTATGAAAAATAACTGTCATGTTCACACTGCCCAAACAGACACCAACAAACACTGATTGAACATGTTCAGTCGGATGAAAACAAACTTCAATCAATGCCAACAGATGCCAACAGGGGTAACACACTGTTCAGAAAAAACCCAACAAACGTGTTTGTCTCTGCGGTGTGAATTGGCCTTTAGTATCACTCAACAGCTATTTCATTTCCACACTGTAGAAATAAGTACAACAATGTAACAAAACTTTGCCAGATTCACATTCATCTGTTTTTATAAAACTGAACATGACACTTGCTGGACATTTAACTCTGAAAGTGTCACAAAATGTGCAAGAAGCAGTGAAATATAATTTTACAACAGCCAAGTTTTTCCAATGAGCCTTGGTTGGTGTAAGTATTGTTGTGTTTGCATAATTCAGGGGAAAAGTGTATGCACAGATATGCGATAGTATATAAGTGTAAAGGAAGTTTGCTCATTTTGATCCGTACAACAACAGGAAGTGCTCTATATAGGATCTGAGGTGGGTCCATCCTAGTCACGTGACCATCGCTCTCCTTTGCACAAACACATCTGCCCATTTTAAATGTACAGGGTCAATATGTTCACCTCCTCAAAAGAGAATTGATGGTTCACCTTCTCAAAAACAAATACAGAGAAGCTTGCTTTGTGTGAAGTCAAAGCCAGAGGTCTTCAACAGTTGGAGCTACAGGGTGTCCGGCAATTGTTGTGTTATCTGAAACTCTTTTTTGTGTAAAAAAGGACAATAGCAGTAAAGAAAAAGGAAAATGATTTCTTCAAACAAAGCTTAAAGGGTTAGTTCAGCCAGAAATGTAAATGCTGTCGTTAATTACTCACTTTCATGTCATTCCAAACAAATAAGACCTTCGTTCATCTTCGGAACACAAATGAAGATATTTTTAATGTTTTTGATCTCCCATAGACAGCAACGCAATAACCACTTTCAAGGCCCAGAAAGATAGTAAAGACATCATTAAAATTGTCCATGTGACTACAGTGACGAGAATATTTTTTGACGACTTTATTCCCTCTTTTGTGTCAGTCTCCGATGCTGTTCTCATTTCTATAATTGATCCAGTAACATGTTGTACTTGGTGAAATCATGTTCACCAAATGTTAGCCTAAAAAAGCATATAACTAACAATATGCTTGTATATTCATCAAGGGGTCCTTGACCTGAAAAAGACTGAAGACTCCTGCTCTTAAAGCTCTGTCATGGTTTATTAAGCCCGCCAAATCTTAAGCTTGTTAAAATGGTTAAAAGTGTCTTCATTTATTTATTGCTCCTGTGAGGATGTGTGTAAACATAAATAAAATTGATTACATTGCTCTCGTGCCGCCCATGGGCTTGTATCTCCCTGAGCGTGACAAGTCTCCAACAGCGCGGTGCTAGTGCGACATGGTTGTCATGGTTACCTAACCCCAAACACGCCCCCCCCCCCCCCCCCCCCCCCAAGGCTTGCTTTGCTGTTCCATCCTTTCTCTACATATTCACATATATTCTTTCTATTTCAGTTTCTTAAAAAAAAAGGAAAATTGCCACTTAGTCCATATAGATTCTTTTAGCTGCTGTTAATTTCATTTCAATTCTTCTGATGATTTTCATTGAACTCTGCATGGCATCATTGTTGGAGATAATTTGGAGCTTAATTTGGGCTAATTTAATTGTTTCTTGCTAATGAAGGAAAAAGAAATGAATGGTTGTCAAATTTTCAGTATTCCATACACTAATATGGCTCAACAAATAAGGATTGGTTGTGGCCTGGGGATGGTGTGAGAGAGTTTCGGGCAAGTACTGCAAAAAGTGATTTCAATCCTTGTAATAGCATAAAGCTCGGTAATGTATTGAGCAACTCATTTAAATATGTGACAAAAACTCTAAAGTTTACTAAATAAAACAAGTTCTTTTCACTCAATTATGACTGAAGGTTCATTGCACTTAATGGAAAGAAGTTATGTGAACTAATAAACAGTAATCAGCATGCTTTGTGTAAGGAGAGAAAATGTTGAAATTAACTGTTATGAAATCTGTTTGCGCACAAGTTTAATATAGTGGGAGATCTATTAGAGTTTAATATTCTATTACCTTTGGCATGTTGGCTAATGCTAGCTATTTGTAAAAAAAAAAAAAAAAAAATATATATATATATATATATATATTTAAATCGATCTTTCAGTTGGTTTTCACAGAATTAAATGAGTTAACTTTACAGCAGTGGGTTAAAGCAAACTGTAAACTATAAATAAAATGTTGACTTTTCAGTAATGAAAACATAACGATCAATGGAAAATATAAACATATTCTGACATATACTGCTAAAAATTAAATTGATTTAAATGACCATCATAAGGAAATGAAATGGGCAAAATACATTAAATTTGAAGAAAAAGAAACATTCACTTTTGATGTGTAAGTAGACATAAATTAAATAGCATTTACATAATTCATAAAAAGGGCCCTGGGTTTATTGTATGGTTTGCGAAGCATATCATCATCTTATCAGACTGTCAACATAAAATGTGAAAAAGCTTCATTAAAATATTATGGTCCAATCAAAGGTATTTAAAAACTTGTTTATTGTGATGTGTTTTATTTCTAGTCTGATCTGCTTACCTCTACATTTGTCTGTTTCAGATAATTGCCTTTGTCTCGCTCTTTTTCATCCTGGTGTCCATCACCAACTTCTGCCTGGAGACCCATGAGCACTTTAATGAGCTTCATAATCGCACTGAAACATTTTTAGTGGGAAACACCACCATCACCAACTACACCCTGGAGATGGAGACCAAACCAGTGCTCACGCTGGTGGAGGGAATCTGCGTGTTGTGGTTTACCTTTGAGTTCCTGGTCCGCATCATATGTTGCCCGAACAAGCTTCTCTTCGTCAAGAACATGCTGAATATCATTGACTTTGTAGCCATCCTGCCCTTCTATCTAGAGATGAGTTTGAGTGGCCTCACATCTAAAGCTGCCAAGGATGTCCTGGGCTTTCTGCGTGTAGTCCGTTTTGTGCGCATCCTACGGATCTTTAAGCTCACGCGACACTTTGTGGGTCTCAGGGTTCTCGGCCACACCTTGCGGGCGAGTGTCAATGAGTTTTGCCTGCTTATCATCTTTCTTGCGCTCGGGGTGCTCATCTTCGCCACCATGATCTACTACGCCGAACGTTTCGGCGCAAATCCCAGAGATCCTAGTGACTGCAGCCACACTCACTTCAAGAACATTCCCATTAGCTTCTGGTGGGCGGTGGTCACCATGACGACAGTAGGTTATGGGGACATGTACCCTAAGACGTGGCTGGGCATGATGGTCGGCGCGTTATGCGCAGTAGCGGGCGTGCTTACCATCGCCATGCCGGTGCCTGTTATCGTTAACAATTTTGGGATGTACTACTCCCTAGCTATGGCCAAGCAGAAGCTGCCCAAGAAGAAGAAGAAGCACAACCCAAACCCAGACATGGTGGTGGACTCAGCCTCATTTGGGAAGTCTGAAAGCAACTCGCCAAGGAACAGCACACAGAGCGACACCTGCCCCCTCGCCGCTGAGGAGAACATCGGAAGAAACCGCTCAGGTAGAAAATCAGGATTTTCATGACAATTGTGTTGTCTGTTCTTAAAACGAAATATATTTAAATAAATACCATTTATATTAAGACTTAGAAAATAATACACCGATCAGGCATAACACAATGACTTTGCTGCCAAAACAGCCCTGACCCGTCGAGACATGGACTCCACTAGACCCCTGAAGGTGTGCTGTGGTATCTGGTACCAAGATGTTAGCAGCAGATCCTTTAAGTCCTGTAAGTTGTGAGGTGGAGCCTCCATGGATCGGACTTGTTTGTTCAGCATATCCCACAGACACTCGATTGGATTGAGATCTGGAGAATTTGGAGGACAAGTCAACACCTCAAACTCGTTGTTGTGCTCCTCAAACCATTCCTGAACCATTTTTGCTTTGTGGCAGGGCCCATTATCCTGCTGAAAGAGGCCAAAGCCACCAGGGAATACTGTTTCCATGAAAGAGTGTACATGGTCTGCAACAATGCTTAGGTGGTATGTGTCAAAGTAACATCCACATGGATGACAGGACCCAAGGTTTCCCAGCAAAACATTTCCCAAAGCATCACACTGCTTCTGCCGGCTTGCCTTCTTCCCATAGTGCATCCTGGTGCCATGTGTTCCCCAGGTAAGCGACGGACATGCACCCGGCCATCCACGTGAAAACTAGATTCATCAGACCAGGCCACCGTCTTCCATTGCTCCGTGGTCCAGTTCTGATGCTCACGTGCCCACTGTTGGTGCTTTCGGCGTCTGTTGAATCGGACCACACGGGCCAGCCTTCCCTCCCCATGTGCATCATTAAGCCTATCGCCGATTCACCACTCTTCATTCCTTGGACAACTTTTGATAGATACTGTCCATTGCAGACCGGGAACACAACGCTGCAGTTTTGGAGATGCTGTGACTCAGTCGTCTAGCCATCACAATTTGGCCCTTGTCAAACTCGCTCAAATCCTTACGCTTGCCCATTTTTCCTGCTTCTAACACATCAACTTTGAGGACAAAATATTCACTTGCTGCCTAATATATCCCACCCACTAACAGGTGCCGTGAGGAAAAGATAATCTGTGTTATTTACTTTACCTGACAGTGCTCATAATGTTATGCCTGATCGGTGTAATTAACATTATATTCACCACAAATATTGAAATCTGTTCTTTCCTGATGGCCAGCATTGTCATGATATGCATGTTTTTGTCTTTTTTGTCCTGTTGTCAGATTCAAAGCAGAACGGTGATGCCAATGTTACTCTTTCAGAAGAGGAGGGCTGCAGTCTGACCCAACCGCTCTCTCCGAGCGACAGGTGGACCGTCCGATGTTCACGCAACAGAGACAAGACCATGAAAGAGTCAACTTGCTTCCTGCTGAATTCTGGAGACTTTTCTTGTGGAGCTGACCCCACCATCCACACAGGTAAAGGGGAACTGGTGGCTATGGAGTTATTTGACCGCAAATTGCCATAACTTACTAATCAGAATAAATGATTCTAGAGCGCCATATAATAAGTGCAGATATTCTGTAAACTGACATTTCAAACCTGAGAAAAATAGGATGATAACCTCACACAAAACAAGGAGAGCATCATGATAGACAAACCATTTGACAAACCCGACATCCTTCATTACCGGCTGCTGTCAAGTCAGACCTCGTCTCAGCCTGACTGACTTGCGCCTCAGCTCCCAAATTCCCCAAAGCTCTGACAGGTTGCCGGCAGTCTATTTCTGGAGATAATCGCTTGATCACGAGCTGCTTGAGCAAACATTCCACCTTTTACATCCTAGAAGCCCCCTTCTCTAAATGAAGATGCAGGAGGGCTCTTTTATCGATGCTGCTGATGTAAAACAGGAGCTTATTAGCACCTGTTGCTGAAGCGAAACAACTGATAGGTGGGAAAAATCATCTGAAATCCATAACTGAACATTACACCGGAAAAACTTGTGATTGCAGTATTTCTTGCAACTGAGAATTGCTACAGTTTGTGGTGTAGTTGTTTTTCTAATGCCCCCAATACAGTGTTTTGAGCCTGATCATACATTTGGTTTCACTAATGGGTAAATTAATGAATATTTCCATAAATTAATAAATGCATAATTAAATAAAGTCATGTGATCTCATCTTTGACTAGCTGATGCAGCATGAACATGAATTTTAATTTCAAGAGGCAATAAAAGGAAATATTATGAATATTAATCACACCAGTTAGCATACATGTTTGTTTTGATCTCCTTTCCCCTCCATTCTCGGAAGATTCAAACAAAGGTCGTCTAAGCCCTTCAGACATTCTGTGATGGTTGATTTCTTGTTTGTGTGAAAAGCATGCAATTTTCCTCGCTGATGTGGAGACAGATGCACTCTGGGAATCAATGAGGGGCAGAGCGACAGCAGCTGTGGTCCTGTCAGAAAATGAACAGTGATTACAGACAATAATTCCCTCACCAGACATAGCAAAGATGCTCCATCCTTGAAAATGTCATCGCCGATGTTAAAAATAAATATGTACAAATGATCCGTAGGCCAGAGACACACTTTCTTCTGTGCGTTTATTTGTTGTGTGAAACATATGAAAACTGAAAACAAGTCTTCTCCTATTTTGCTAAATACATGTTGACTTGTTTTAAGCATATTTCTATATTTTTTTCTGAAACACACACAAAAGCATGTTTATTTGCAGTAAAGACAGAGTCTCACTGGCTACTGTCTTCCCTCATACAGCAGTTTTTTTTCTTCACGCTGACTTATTTCTTGATTTGTGTGTAATTATGTGGCAAGCCAGTCATCCAGTAAAAGGCATCATCTACAGCAGTCCTGATGCGAGTTCTGGATCTGCTTCTGGTCCCGAAAGGCAGCTCAACTTAATTGCTGCTAATAGGTTTCCATTAGCAACATGGACAAACCCCAAGGCTTCCCCAGAGTCTCTGAGTTCACTGCAAGGCTTCTGAAGCCCAGAAGTCTTTTTGTTTTAATAGGCAGGAATCTTTCTCTATTTTAACAATATTACATAAATACATTTGCAGTGTTGTTGTCTAAAGTTTTTCTTGATTCAATGATCTAAATCACACCACTAATGTACATCAGTCAGTCTCAGATATTAACTTTATTAAGAGGAAATATTTTCCCCCTGTTATTGAATTTCTGGAGTATTTTTGTTGCCATATAATACACACAGTAGAATTATCTAAATATTCTTATATGAGGTGAGGAAAATTCTGTCATGAAACTCTCAGAGTGTTTGGTATGGTAATGGGTATGACTGTTGATCTGCAGAGCAAGTACGGGATTTGCTACTGCCAATACATACACGACATGCAGCTGTGAGCAAGCAAGACATGCTGCTGCTGTACAATATAGTTTACATGAATTATCCATAGCAGATCTATACAGGTGGAGCTGGGGAAGGTGGAGGGTTTCTTAAAGTGCGCTGCACTGCTAAGGCAAATGCTACTCATGTATTTGAAGGTTGAGCATGCAAGCTCATTGGCTACTGATACATCAGGAACCAATCATCTGTGTCCTATAGATAATGATGCGATTACGAGAAGTTTGAGTTAAAGGACCTATTAGCCTGCGCCATCTAGAGTTTCATAACGCAACTTTGTATTTACATATTCAGACTTGTTTTCAGATAATAAACTCAGTATTCGTCGTTTTGTTGCAAAATCTATTTATTTTTAAAATTTGAAATCGTAAAAAGGACTTAAATTCCAATTACTTAATTCACTAAGGGCACGCACACACTGTAAACTTTCAGGAGTGACAACCATGCAAATGCAAATACAGGAGTGAATCCCCTAAATTATTACTGTTCTGTGTGTGTACGGAACACAACTCGCTTCCAAAACTGTGATGATTGACATGATTGACTTGCATGTTTACCATCCGCTATTTTGACCACAAGTATTAATACAGAGACAAAAGTCTTATGTTCTGCAATTTTAACTAAACCTCCATCTACAGAGGCATTGTGTTTTTATATGTTTGTAAGGCTGCTTTGCAGCAGTGTTGCCATGTCTGCGGGTTGAAGCGACTCCAACCAACATGATATTTAACCCCTGGAATGCGAATTTTACCAGGGGCCCCCCTGAAATGCAATTGGGTTAGTTTTGGCCTAGATTTGAGAAGCAATTAGGCAGGTTTTTTTTGTGAAAACCTGGCAACACTGCAGAACACTCTGCAAAGCAGAGTTGCCAGGTTTCCACATATTATAACCGTCTTTTGGGCTTGTTTGGGCTTGACTCATGAAGTGATCAAGTTTATTTTGTTATTAAAGTGGGAAGTTTGCAAGATCTGTCAACAAGAGTAAGTCGACGCTTATACCTCTTTCCCTGTGATTTCTTGCACCACTCTTACAGAAGAGAAACAGATCTCTGATGTGTGTTTAAATAAACTAGTTCTGTTCGGTTCTGTACACACTGCATGTAAATGCGGTTGTCACTCCTGTAACTTGCTGAACTGTGTGTGAATAGAACAGGATTAAGCACTAAAAGGTGAATTGACAACCGAATTTAGCTGCAGTGTGTACATGCGCTGATTCCCCTTCATCTCACTTATGTTAAAGGTGCCCTTGAATGAAAAATTGAATTTATCTTGGCATAGTTAAATAACATGAGTTCAGTACATGGAAATGACATACAGTGAGTCTCATACTCCATTGTTTCCTCCTTCTTATATAAATCTCATTTGTTTAAAAGACCTCCGAAGAACAGGCGAATCTCAACATAACACCAACTGTTACGTAACAGTCGGGGTGTACGCCCCAATATTTGCATATGCCAGCCCACGTTCCCAACATTATCATTATGAAAGGCATTAGACAAGGGCAGAACGTCTGGATGTGCACAGCTGAATCAACAAACTAGGTAAGCAAGCAAGGACAACAGCGAAAAATGGCAGATGGAGCAATAATAACTGACATGATCCATGATATCATGATATTTTTAGTGATATTTGTAAATTGTCTTTCTAAATGTTTCGTTAGCATGTTGCTAATGTACTGTTAAATGTGGTTAAAGTTACCATCGTTTCTTACTGTATTCACGGAGACAAGAGCCGTCGCTATTTTCATTTTTAAACACTTGCAGTCTGTATAATGCATAAACACAACTTCATTCTTTATAAATCTCTCCAACAGTGTGTAATGTTAGCTTTAGCCACGCAGCATAGCCTCAAACTCATTCAGAATCAATGTAAACAATATAACAGTATACAATACTCACATAATCCGACGTATGCATGCCGCATGCATGACGAACACTTTGTAAAGATCCATTTTGAGGGTTATATTAGCTGTGTAAACTTTGTTAAGGCACTGTTTAAGGCAAGCGCGAGCTCTGTGGGCGGAGAGCACAGGATTTAAAGGGGCCACAGCATAAATCGGTGCGTTTATAATGATGCCCCAAAATAGGCAGTTAAAAAAATTAATAAAAAAAAATCTATGAGGTATTTTGAGCTGAAACTTCACAGACACATTCAGGGGACACCTTAGACTTATATTACATCTTTTAAAAACATAATCTAGGGCACCTTTAACATTTTTGCTGGTTAAATGTGTAATAATGGTAAGTTTGGTTCAACTGATTTCTTTCTCTGTGTCTTTGTTTCAGAGAGCTGTAAAGACACTCTCACATCCCCAGCTAACTACACTCAAGCAGAAGTCACCACCCTGACCTGAGGGGGTTTGTCCTGATAGGACTCTTCTGAGATATTCACCAATCATTCATCTTCTCATCAGTCATGCATCATCTGTCTCAGTGAAGGGTGCGATACCCCTGTAGACTGGTAAAATGTGAATGATTTCTAGTCAAATCATCATGTACGTCTGTCTCTTTAAAATATTACTGGTGATCAGTTTTGCTTAAGACTCCATTAAATCAAAATAGGATCATTCTAAATGCTTGTTTAATGCTGAAAGTTTACAAAATAACTTTTTTAAAGGACAAACCCTTCAGCCCTTCTTTTGTTATGTCAGCACAGGAAAGAAAACTCTGTGGTGTCTTTAAAGTCTCCGTGAACCAGAAGTTGCAACCGACTTTACTTCAGTGTTGTGACGTATTTCCAAGTGAAACGGAATATTAAATAGAGGGCGGAGTTTAATTTTAGCGCACCTCCTCTCCATCCCTCGCTCATAGCAGACTGACGGCTGGAGGGGAGTGGTTAAGGATATTCAACCCAAGCCGTCAAACTGACTTGATCAAAGAAGGAACACCATTCCAGAGCGGAAGCAAATTTTCAGATCTTGATTAAAGATTACCACGTCAAACTAATTTTTTTTTCTGTGTATTAACTTGCACGGATTAATTGTTCACCACGAGACTGGTAATGTGTGCTAACAAAGTAAATAGGGTCAATTTCATGATGACTTTAAGATTTTTATTGATTTTTCTCTCACTGAGTCTGTAATATTTCTGTTATATACAAGATTCTCTACAAAAATTGTCAAGATTATGTATCTAAAAGTGCAAAATCAGACTAAGATCATTAGAAATGTCCAGTGTTCCTGTTCTTGATACACTACCGTTCAAAAGTTTGGGTCTGTTAGATTTTTAAAATGTTTTTGAAGTGTCTTATGCTCACCAAGGCTGCATTTATTTGATCAAAAATACAATAAAATCAGTAATATTGTGAAATATTATTACAATTTAACTAAAAAGTTGAATTTTTAGCACCAATACTCCTGTCTTCAGTGTCACATGATCATTCAGAAATCATTCTAATATACTGATTTGCTTCTCAAGAAATGTTTATTATTATTATCAATGTTATTATCGCAGTTGTGCTGCTTAAAGCTTTTATGGAAAGTGATTCTTTTTTCTGGATTCTTTGATGAACAGGAATTTCTACGGAAGAGGATTAGGGCCAAGCAATAATAAAAAAATAAAACCATCTCGAGATTAAAGTTGTTAAATTTCGAGAAAAAACTCGTTAAATTTCGAGAAAAAAGTCGAAATAAAATGTTGAGAATAAACTCATTAAATTACGAGAAAAAACTCGTTATATTTCAAGGAAAAAAGTCGAGATAAAATGTTGAGAATAAACTAGTTAAATTACGAGAAAAAACTTGTTAAATTTCGAGAAAAAAGTCGAGATAAAATGTTGAGAATAAAGTCATTAAATTACGAGAAAAAAGACGTTAGATTATGAGAACAAATTCGTTAAATTATGAGAAAAAAGTTGTTAAATTTCGAGAAAAAAAGTCGAGATAAAATGTTGAGAATAAAGTCATTAAATTACGAGAAAAAAGTCATTAGATTATGAGAAAAAAGTTGTTAAATTTCGAGAAAAAAAGTCGAGATAAAATGTTGAGAATAAAGTCATTAAATTACGAGAAAAAAGTCGTTAAATTATGAGAACAAATTCGTTAAATTATGATATTTTTCTCACAATTTAACGAATTTGTTCTCGTAATTTAACGACTTTTTTCTCATAATTTAATGAGTTTTTTCTCAACATTTTATCTCGACTTTTTTCTCGAAATTTAACGAGTTTTTTCTCATAATTTAACGAGTTTATTCTCAACATTTTATTTCGACTTTTTTCTCAAAATTTAACGAGTTTTTTCTCGAAATTTAAAAACTTTAATCTCAAGATGGTTTTATTTTTTTATTATTACTTGGCCCTAATCCTCTTCCGTAAAGTTCGGAGCAGATTTTATTTGAAATTAAACTAATTTGTAACTATATAAAAGGCTTAACTGCCACTTTTGATCAGTTTAATGAATATTTCCTGAATAAAAAAAAAAAAAATTCTTTCAAAAAACAAACAAACTTTCGAACAGCAGTGCACTTCAAGATCTATATAAAACATTTCTCCCCTCAGGATACCAATTCTCAGCTTGTCTTAATTTGGACAAAAGCAGAAACCAGCCTGTGTCTGTATATTATCGTTCCAGAGATCACAGGCCAACTAACACGACTGTAAAAATGACCCATTAATCACTGTAAAAATAACCCTCAAACAAGGATCTTCAAGAGGAGTTTTCCAAACGTGAAGGTAAATGCATAAAACAGTTTCTTATAAAGGAAATAAATACCAAATGCAGCTTTCTTAAAGAGCACAGTGGCAGCTGCATGCTTTTCCAACCATCGTTTTCTGTAATCCAAATTACGTAAAGTCTTACATTTGAAATCATCAATATACATAACATCGCTGGTTGAGATGGGACCAAAATCTGAAACCTTTATGTTCTGCGATGTTAGTTCACTGTAATCTAACCTTCTTTTGCGAGTACACGCTGTATAACCTGTCCAAGTTGTGCCTACTGTCTTGTAATACTACTAATAATATTCCTACTAATAATAATAATAATAAAAAAAACAGTGGAATACTTTGTTGTTAAGAAAGGCTCATATTGCTGAGATGTCAATCATGTTCGCACACAGACAAAAAAACAAAAACATTTTTTGTGTGAAACTTTGTCGTCTGCCATAGTTGCCTTATGTTTCATAACAGTTCAAGTGCAACATGTTATTTAGACCCAAAAAGTGCATAATGTAAATATCAGTACTGCTGTATGTAGCAGAGTATCACTATCTAGCAAGAAGGTGCATTCACTGTCTAGTTATACAGTCCAACAGTATCTGCCTTTAGCCAGTAACCGTGAGTTTGTTTGTGTGTTTCAGGGATGACATGCTAAAAACATGCTAAAAAAGAGCCTCATACAGTATACTAATAGATGATATGGTACAACACTGTAACTTTTGGATGAACATGTACAATGTTATATGTCTAATGAAAAAGCAGTTCATATCTTGTATTATGTAGGCATGTGTGTCTATGCATTTCTGCAGGAATACAAATAAAATCTAAATATTGAACTGAGGTTTGCACTGCTTTATTTCGAGTGGTGTCCCATCAGTGTCTGAGCTGTATGTTTTGGAATACAGGCGTTCTTGTGTATTTTGAGAATGGCAGCCAAAGCCTCAGCGCGTCTGTCTGATTGCAGACCTGAGCTTGTGCTGGCTCCATTCCAGCGGATACACATCCATCTCCATGGCGACTGTGAGAGATAAGCCCCATTAATTATTGTTTAGCTCCTTCATTCTCTATATGCATCTCTCTCTTTCCCCTTCTTCTGTCTCTCTCTTCTTCAATATTCTCCATGTCTCTTCCCATACCATACTACTTTAAAAAATGGAAACATGCAATTAAGACCCTTATCTGACCCTTAAAATTTCTTTTGTTGGTGTAACCTAATGTAGTCAGGTTGATTCATTCATAATATAATAAAAATATAATTTGTGCTGTCAATCGATTAAAAAAAATAACTAATTAATCGCACATTATTCAGAGTTTTTAATATTTTTATATTGTAATAATTTCACGTTACTCTCCAAATTAATGTAGAAACAACTTAAAGACGGTATATTTTAAATATTTGTTTAATGGTATCTTTTCATGAATGAAGGCCATATCTAATACTGATACTGATACTAATAGAGTGCCTCAGAGATGACGTGTTTTTGTTGGCAAAACGTACTCGGTTACTAACGTAACCTCGGTTCCCTGAGATACGGAACGAGTACTGCGTATGGGGAAAGGTCTCCCTTTTTCCCCGCTGCTGAAGCCTTTTTCAATAACGCAGTGTAACTGCATCGTCATTGGTTCACTCATAGACAAGTTGTTGAACCAATGACGGCGCGGCATAGCTGCGCGACCTATGGCGACAAAGCGCTCGAATATTCCCGCCGAAATGGGCGGGGTTAGGGGCTATATAAGCAGGCGTTTCGCCATAGGATTTCAGTGTAATCGACTGAAGCGACGACCCTGAAGCCGCAGCCTCGTGGCACGGCAAGTGACGCAGTACTCGTTCCGTATCTCAGGGAACCGAGGTTACGTTAGTAACCGAGTACGTTCCCTTTCGATACTTCACTCGTACTGCGCATGGGGAACGAATTCAACCACGCCGTGCCACGGCTGGGAACGATACAGCCTGATATTGGACACATGGGAGTGGGTCCAAAAGACAAGCGAGAAGGCAAAGCCTTAATCGAACCCTAGTTACACTTAAGGAAATAATTCCTGGGGTTGTGTGAGGCGGAACTCGCCAGAGGCCGCTTAATCACACTGAAAGAACCCGAGCTTGCAAGGTCGGGACATCGAGATGATAGAATCTGACAAAAGTGGACGGCGAAGACCAGCCGGCCGCCTCACAGATGTCTTGAATGGAAACTCCGTTGGACCAAGCCCACGAGGAAGCCATTCCTCTAGTGGAGTGGGCCCTGACTCCTATGGGGCAGTCTGCACCCAGTGAGGAGTAGCACAGGTTAATAGCGTCCACTATCCAACGGGAAAGGCGCTGTTTTGAGACGGGAGACCCTTTGGTGCGGCCACCAAAACAAACAAAGAGCTGATCCGACTGCCTGAAAGGCTGCGATCGCTCCACATAGGTCCTCAATGCCCTGACTGGGCAGAGTAGCTCTAGCTCTCGTTCATCCGCCGAGGGAGGAAGAGCAGAAAGCGAGATGACCTGAGCTCTAAACGGGGTTGAGAGCACCTTAGGAACGTAGCCATGCCTAGGTTTCAGAACGTCCTTCGAGTCTCCAGGCCCAAATTCAAGGCATGCAGGGCTCACAGAGAGGGCCTGCAAATCGCCAACGCGCTTAACCGATGCCAGTGCTAACAGCAGAGCGGTTTTTAGCGTTAGGGGCCTGAGATCGGCTGAACCCATTGGCTCAAAGGGGGCTCCCTTTAAGGCCCTGAGGACCAACGAGAGGTCCCAAGTGGGAACGGTGAGGGGGCGAGGAGGATTCAATCGCCTAGCACCCCTCAGGAAACGGATTATAAGGCCGTTACGTCCCACTGATTGGCCAGCAATGGGAGCATGGAACGCCGCAATGGCTGCTACGTAAACCTTAAGAGTAGAAGGGGTGCGCCCCATTTCCAAGCGTTCTTGGAGGAAAGACAGTATGAAGGATACGTCACTCTCCACAGGGTCTATGTTGCGTGAGGAACACCAATCAACAAAGACAGACCATTTCTGGTCATAGAGGCGTCTCGTGGACGGGGCTCTAGCCTGAGAAATGGTATTTAGGACGTCCCCGGGGAGGCTGATCGGCTCCCATCGAGGGACCAGAGGTGCAGAGCCCAAAGCTCCGGCTGTGGGTGCCAGATCGTTCTGTTTGCCTGAGAGAGGAGGTCCCGTCTCAGGGGAATCGGCCACGGGGCTCTCAGGGAGAGCTTGAACAGCTCCGAGGACCAAACTTGGTTCCTCCAGAGCGGGGCCACCAGAAGGACTCTGTGTTGGTCTTCTCTGATGCGCCTGATGAGGGATCAGTGCGATCGGAGGGAAGGCGTAAAGGAGCGTGCTGGGCCATGTATGGGCCAGAGCATCGACTTCCTTCGAGAAAAATGTTGGGCAATGAGAGTTGTCTTCTGAGGCGAAGAGGTCTATTTCTGCCCTCCCGAAGAACTCCCAAATCTTGAGGACCACTTGGGGGTGGAGCATCCACTCGTCGGAGGGGATGTTGCTCCGTGACAACATGTCTGCGCCCAGATTGTTCCTGCCAGGAACATGAGTCGCTCTGAGCAACTGAAGCCTCGGAAGAGCCCATTCCAGAAGACGTTTCGCCAGAGCGCATAAGCGGCTGGACGAGAGACCCCCCTGGTGGTTTAAATATGACACCACTGTCATACTGTCCGATCGGACTAGAACATGACGTCCTGTCAAGTGAGCCTGAAAAGACTGAAGGGCCTTCATCACTGCTAGCATCTCTAGACAGTTGATGTGTAGACGGCTTTCCTCGTGACTCCATGAGCCGAAGGCCGGTCTGCCCTCGCACACAGCGCCCCAACCCGAGTTGGAAGCGTCCGTTGAGAGCACCATCCTTCGTGAGACCGCCTGTAAGGGTACTCCGCGCTTGAACCACATAGGGTCCATCCAAGGCCGTGCCGCCAGGCGCTGGGAGGAACCCGGAACTTCAACCAGTACTGAAGAGGCCGCATCCGAAGAAGGCCGAGCTGCAGCACCGGGGAGGCGGAAGCCATCAGCCCTAGTAGCCTCTGGAAAAACTTCAGAGGGAGACAGGCTTTGTTCTTGATTGAGGCCGTGAGCTGCTGAATCGTTAGAGCACGCTCCGGCGAGACTACTGCCGTCATGCGGACTGAGTCGAAAACTGCCCCTAGAAACGAGATTCGCTGGGTGGGGCACAGCGAGCTCTTGGCTAAGTTGACCCTGAGACCCAGACATTGTAAATGGCTGAGGAGCACGGATCTGTGGTGTTCCAGCTCGGCTCGTGAACGGGCTAGAATGAGCCAGTCGTCGAGATAATTCAGGACCCGGATTCCCATTTGCCTCAGAGGGGAAAGCGCCGCGTCCATGCACTTGGTGAAAGTGCGAGGAGCCAGAGACAGCCCGAAGGGCAGGACCGTATATTGGTACGCCACTCCCTCGTATGCGAATCTCAAGAATCGTCTGTGACAGGGGGCTATCTGGATGTGAAAATACGCATCCTTCAGGTCCAGCGAGCAGAACCAGTCCTCGGGGCAAATGTGCGCGAGGATCTGTTTCAGCGTCAGCATTTTGAACTTCCGTCTCATGAGGGAGTGATTCAAAAGTCTGAGGTCTAGAATGGGTCTGAGAGCACCATCCTTCTTGGGGACCAGAAAGTAGCGGCTGTAAAAGCCTGACTCCCTCTCTGTCGGGGAAACTATTTCCACATCTCCATTTCTTAGCAACGTCATAACTTCGGCTCGGAGGACATGAGCGTCGTCCGGATTGACCGAGGTTTGAAGCACCCCGCCGAAGCGAGGGGGCCGTCGTGCAAACTGGAGCGAGTAGCCCTGGGTTACGATCCCCATAACCCATTCTGACACATCGGGGATGGCCTGCCAGGCCTCGGCCCGAGTGGCAAGGGGTTGAATGATATCGGGTGACAGACCGCCGTTGAGGGGGTCGTACACCGAGAGGGGTGGAAGAGGAAATTTGCTCTTTTTTAGATGAGGTGAAATATTGTTCGCCGTGAAAACGGCGTTTGGAGTGGGCGCAACAGGTGTGGGCCCAGCTATCACTTGGAGCATGTTTCCCACGCCCGGAATTAAACGAGGCGGAGGGGAAATTACTCGTGGGAGCTTTGGGGGCTGTCCGGTCGCAACGGGACGATCCCCCATCCTCTTCCTTCCTGACGAATCAGGACGACTTCGGAGGCACCGGGTCCAGCACAATCTTGGGCCGGGGTCCCTGGCGTCTCGGGAAGGGAGGGCGCGAGCGCTGGCGATGCTCCTTGGGTGGCACTGCCTGTGTTGCGGGTGGAGCTGGCTTGTTCTGCTGAGCCGGCGCAGTCCTGGGGCGGCTGGACGCAGAAGCAGAGCTGGAGCGCTTCGGCAAGAAATGCCTCATAGCCTGAGACGATTTCTGCGCAGCAGTAAAGCGCTCGGTGAAGCCGTCCACTGCAGGCCCGAAGAGACCAGAGGGAGAGACCGGGGCGTCTAAGAAGGCCGTCTTATCCAGGTCCTTGATCTCCGTTAGGTTGAGCCACAGGTGGCGCTCCAACACTACCAGGCTGGCCATGGAACGCCCGATGGCCTGGGCCGTAGCCTTCGTGGCTCGCAGGGCAAGGTCGGTGGCGCTGCGAAGGTCCTTGAAATCCTGCGCGTCAATTCCAGACTCGTCCAGCGAGCGGAGGAGTTTGGCCTGGAAGACCTGAAATATGGCCATTGTATGGAGCGCGGAGGCAGCCTGGCCCGCCGAGGTGTAAGCCCGTCCAGCCAAAGTAGAGGTGGTCCGACAGGGCTTGGAAGGAAGGGCCCTCTTAGTCTTCCATCCCACAGCTGCGGGAGGGCAGAGGTGAGCAGCCACCGCTTCGTCTAGGGGTGGCAGGTACTCGTATCCCTTCTCTTCTGCGCCGTCGACGGCGGTGAGGGCGGAGCGGTGCGTTGTGTGAAGGCGGGCGGAATACGGAGCGCGCCACGACTTCGTGAGCTCCTCGTGGACCTCAGGAAAAAAGGGCGCTGAGCGCTGGCGAGGTGCTTGGCGGCGGCCTGGCAGGAACCACTCGTCCAGGCGGCTGCGAGATGGCTCCTCTGGAGGGGCCCACTCGAGGTCCAGCTCTTCCACGGCTCTGGACAGGATGCGGAAAAGCTCGGCATCCATGCCCTGGCCGTGCTCAATGGGCTCCAAGGGAGGCGGGGGAGCGGGGTCATCCGGCTCGCCAGCCCATCCTTCCGCTTCGGAAGCCGCAAGTGACATGGAGTCATCCTGCTCGTCGTCTGTTCCTCCGAATGAGACGAGGTCACTTGCTTCGGCAGAGGGACGCTGCTCAGGGCGAGAGAACAGGACGGGAGAGAGTTCCCTCGGAGGAGAAGGCGAGGCACGCGGGGGCTGGGCCGGCGTGAGCTCGCCTAACTCCGGGCGCTGAGTCGCTCTACCCCGCTGTCTCTTCCTGGCCGGTTCGCGGGAGGAAGGAGACGGGAGGGCGCGAGCGGCGAGATCGCCCTCCGTGAAGAAGGTGACCCGCGAGCGCAGGGAACTGAGACTCATGCACTCGCAGTGCGGGCATGAGTCTCCAGCAAGCGCGCCGTCCGCATGGGGCTTGCCCAGGCAGGCGACACACTCGCTGTGACCGTCGCTATCGTGCAGGGGGGCCCTGCACGTAGCACATGAGTGACGGGGCATCGTGAGACGCCGGTGCCGTGAAAACGGCAGTTGGGTGGCTCTTTGTAGAGCGGCGAGGGCCGCGGAAGCTCTTAGAAGCGGTGAAAACCGCTGAAATCGCTCTTTTAGAGCGGCGTTAAGCCGCGGGTGAAGCTCTCAGGCGGCGCGCCGGATGGTGGCAGGGGACGCACAGGAAGCGGCCGGGAGCGGGAAACGGGAGGCGGCGGCTCGACGACGGCGCAGAAGCTGCAGTCAGTGAGGGCGCCGGCGCTGTCCTCAACCGGCGAGTCCGCTGCGGGAGCCTCTTCAGATGGCGGCGAGAGCTGTCAGGAAGGCGGCGAGCTTCTTCGGCTTCAGGCGGAGATCAGCGAAGAGAAGTAGAGGTCGTCGCTGAAGGAGAAAACACTGAAATCCTATGGCGAAACGCCTGCTTATATAGCCCCTAACCCCACCCATTTCGGCGGGAATATTCGCGCGCTTTGTCACCATAGGTCGCGCAGCTATGCCGCGCCGTCATTGGTTCAACAACTTGTCTATGAGTGAACCAATGACGATGCAGTTACACTGCGTTATTGAAAAAGGAAGCCTTTCCCCATACGCAGTACGAGTGAAGTATCGAAAGGGAACCCGGGTTTTATAGGTTTTTTGAAAGAGTTTTTGCTAAATCGCCTGAAATAAAGGTGTGGTTATGTTATGGGCTGTGCTGTATAGATGAGGCAAATATGGAAATCCACAATAAAGTAGGCTTTAATGACACCAAGGAGCAGATAAACTACAACACAAGCAACTATACAACAACAACAAGAATGGACAGGGAGTGCTAGGATTGAGTCCAACTTGCTGGGAGTGCTGACGAGGACAACAGGTGCTGGGAATCCGGGGAGATGGCGGGAAGACTGATGAGGGAAGTGCAGACAGGTGTGTAGAACAGGAGAATGCTGGGAACTGGAGTCCGGGAAGGCGTGAATGTAACAGGTTAACAAAGCCTCTAAATATTTTCACGTTTTGATCTATGACATAAAACACACCAGTTATAACCCGTTTGTGATTATTTAAACCTTTATTGTGTCTTAAAAACGGCGGTTGCTAACAAGTTGCTAAAAGGGACTACTTCCTTTGGTGGGACTTTAGACGTTATCATGACAAACAGGACATTTGGACTGCATTTCTCATGAAAAAGTATTCATACACAGCGCAGATCATAATCAGCGAGTATGTTTTTAAATAACGTTGTTTTTTAAATGAAGTTTGAGGAAGTTTGGTGGTGGTGAAGTTGATCCGTGACCATGGTGTGCTGTAGTCCGTTTATAGCATACTGTTAGCTTTTTATATCTGACGACTTTATTTAGGCTTCAAAATGTATAAATGTTGTGTTAACTTGAAAAGATTATATTGATAGACAAAACGTGTAAGTGTCACAACCCTTAGTTAAACACAGAGCTTATTTTTTGCGCTTTTCCAAAAGTCTATGAGGAAAATGCATAGGCTTTCGATCGAGGGAACCCGTGCGCCGCTAACTTCCGGGTTGGTCTACAAAAACACGTCATCTCTGAGGTACTCTATACTGCTACTGATGTCTTTATGAAATAGATTTTTTTAAACATTAATAGAGATTCAACATTACTAAAACTAATTACTAATTACATAACTAAAAAGATGTCAATTTCAACATTTATTAGGCTTTAAAAAATAACAACTTTTAATTTAAGTGAACTTAAAACAATCTTCACATGAACCAATTATAATATAGACATATTATAGACATATAGACATACATATGTCATATTTACTTGTGGCCTTGTCTAACAGAAAATATAAAGACATTGAATAAAGTTATCAAACACTTTAATAACACTTTAATATAAAATTAAATATAGATCAATCCTTATAAAAGATACAATTTTCTGTTACCTTTGTTCTTTGATTAAAGGTGCTAAATAGGATGTTTTGTTTTATACATTTTTGCAATATTACTTGAAACTGTCTTTACTAACTGATAAAAGACTATTTATTAGGTGCACTGAAAGTAATAATATTAATATACATCATCTGTGCACGAGGTAGGGCCTTAAAAACATCAGCCAATCGTTGGCCCTCTGGCTTGTCAATCACTGCCATGACGTTCCTTGTGAGAGACGAGCGCGGCTGCGCGCTCCAGTAACTTTCCACACTCCACAGGCGCCGCATGCAATGTTTTTGTCAGGAGACAGGAGTAACAACTGCAGATTATGAGTTACCTGCGGTGAGTCCGACATAATGAATCCACTAACACGACACGTGTCGTTGAGGCGTTCCCTCAAAATGAGTTGTGAAGGAGGGGGGGCTGTTCTTACGCATGCGCTCATTTCAAAAACTCAGTAACAGTCTTTGGATTCTCAGTCGATGAAAAGATCCTCTCTATCACCTTTAACATTAATGACAGACATCACAGCAACTGGTTTATTAGACTGCTGTGACTTTAAAAGCTGCCGCTGCCGAACATGACGTGGATCTGACGCACAACTCATTTTCTCACAGCTCTTTAAGTTCAAGACATTATATAACTCATTTAAGACTATGAGGATACTTGACAAAACGACATTTTGGCATAATTCTGTGTGTTATTGTTTGTTCAAGTGCAAAAGAGAAGTTGATACTTGCGCACGTCTTTCGTGTATGTGTATCAGACATGACATTCACAGACAGTGCGTTCTCGTTTGGCTTGTGACACTTGAATGGTTTGCGTGACTAAGAGCGTGATCATTTAGGCCTAATGTATTCAACACTATTCCATTACAAACCTGGGAAGAACCAGGATATTATTTAATACAACTCCGATTGTGTTCGGCTGAAAGAAGAAAGTCATACACCTAAGATGGCTTAAAGCTGCAGTCCGCAACTTTTTTGTGTTAAAAATGTACAACAATTATATAATGAGAATATACAACATGAATCCATTTTCCAAACCGTGTTTTTGTCTTATCCTGAATCATTATGGTACACTTATAATAAATGTTCATATTCGGACTATTTCAGACCAGAAACTTCGGACTCGCCGCAGAGTATCACAGTAACTGCGTCACTCGCCATAGACGTACACAGAGAAAAGTAGCTCCGGCTACAATGTTTCTTCGCAAGACGCGTGCAGTTCTGTTTATTAACCACTAGAGGACCAAAAATCGCGGACAGCAGCTTTAAGGGCGAGTAAATTATAATTTTCATTTTGGGGTAAACTATACCTTAAAGATAACAAATAAAGGCACTTTTAAACAATGTAAAATTGTAACTTAAAAATGTGCTTCATGGCATAACAAAAATATTGTATTATATTATATTTTATTATATTATATTTAAAAAAAAACATTGGTTTGCTTCAGAAGACATTTATTAACCCACTGGAGTCATATGGATTACTTTTATGATGGATGGGTGCACTTTTTGGAGCTTCAAAATCTCAAGCACTATTCAATGCCATTGGGAAGAACCAGGATATTATTTAATATAACTCCGATTGTGCTCAGCTGAAAGAAGAATGTCATATACGTACATTGATGGTGAGTAAATTATGGGATAATTTTAATTTTTGGGTGAACTATTCCTTTAAGAAATTAAACTGATGTAATTCTGTCACTGTATAATATTTTTTATTTGACTAAAACCAGGTTATTCAACGTTACCATATGAAACACATTTTTAGATCCTTTGACAATGGGGAAAATTAGATTACATCATTTTTTTTTACAGTGTACCTACAAACCAGTGATGAATTACAATTGTAATAACTTTTCTTAATGGCATTTTTGGAACAACATTTTGAATCAGTATACAGTATCTAAATCTAACTAACAGGCAAAAGACATAACACTTAATATTTATCAAAAGAAACACCTATCAAGATTTCTTTTACAATTGCTTCACAAGTGTTAAAAAATGAAAAGCTAATCATTTCTTATGTACATGTTGATTTAGACCTAAACATTTAATATGTTCCAGGAACTGTATTCCCACACAGCTGTCACATTCACATGTGGAGATCTACAATATTTCTCATTCTTTTGCAGAATACATCATCTGAAAGGAGTATCAGAATCACAGGAAGTGTGCCGTGGTGAATGATTTAATAGTCTAGCATGCACAAAATAACCTCACTGTGTCTGATGTTTAGAGAGAGTGACACACGTAAGCTTTCAGACAGGGAAAAAGGTGGCAGTGTTTCATGTGTTCTGTCATCCACTCCCTCTCCAATTAATTCCATTGTATTTCCTTCTCTTTTGTTGTCTTTTTTGCCCATAAAATGGGTTGTCATGGCAATGTCGAGTGCAGTTACCATGGAGAGCTGCTCATCCGCCACTTCAGCCGGGTCGCGTAAGTGGCCAGTTGAAAAAAAAAAAAAAAAAAAACAGAAAGGGAAAATGCATAAGTGGCCAGTTGGTTTCTGACTTTCTTTCTTTCTTTTTTTTTTTTTTTTTTGGCTGGGCCTGATTGGGTTCAAATTGAGAGCTGGTAACAAATTGAGAGTTATTTGTTTCATTATGTTTGTTACTGAGAGTAACAGCTGTGACACATTCTGTTCTGAGGACTTGTGACCCACAGAAATGTTCAATCTTATAAACACATTTATGACAGAATGTTTTTAGTGTAGACATTTAACATGATGCTGCAAAAGAGTTAAAATGAGACAGAGGAAAAAAAATAATGCAGTGAATTATATTCAGATGTGTAGAAATATGAGCTCTAATATGTATATAAATGGCACAATGTCTAAAATTATACATTAGGGAACAAGAAAATGACCAAATCACTTGTAAGCATGAACCAAACAGCAATACATATCAGTCATTAACATCTGGCTTGGAAAATGCTTTTGACACTGGACAGGCCAATGTGTTTCATCTCGAAGCCATTATATTCTTGATATCACCAATACACACTCGCAGACTGATATACGCTCGCTCACTTTGTTTTACCCCCAGCTCTAGTGATAAAAGAGGAGCCATGATGGAGTTGTCATGGTTACACTGCTCTCGGGTGTCTCTCCCCCCTTCCCCGTTCATCATCTTCTCAACACTGGAAATTGCGAGACAGGTTTTGGGTCATTATCCCTAAGATTCATGCTGTCTATGGACAGGTCATGCTATTTCTTCCAACAGTCCATTCATCTTCTCTGCCTTTCCTTTTTTGGTTCAGACTTACTTTTTTTCATTTCTCGAGACTGAGAGAGGTCACTCTGATTGTGTCTCTAAGCTTCAGTTACAGACTGAAGGATTTTTTTGTGTAGGGGAGACTGGGAAAAGTGTTTAATTATATGCTTTTAGTGTAATAGAATGTGCTTTTATGTTATAATTAATATAATAGAAACCATGATTTATGCCAAGTTACATAAATGTATTGTTCGAAATGTGAACATCTGGGAAGAATGACAAATCTTTCCTGGAAAACACACACACACACTGTTCTTGAATGTTTCCTGTTCACCTTTGTATCTTTCCTGTCTCTGCTGTTAGAGACTCAGTGAACCCATGATCAACCATACAATCCAAGTTTAGCACGATACTATCAGACATGTTCACACCTAATATGAGACACAAGACAAGCAAAAAAAGAAAAGAAGAAAAAAAAAAGTGTTTACAGTCAACAAAAACAATAATAAACCCCTGAAATACAGATTCAACCTGTGTCAGTACTATATGCATCAAGAGAGATCTACCTATATACACACACACATATACACACACACACACACACACACACACATATATATATATATATATATATAGTATCAGGTTGTTTTATTTTAAATTGTAGTCAAATCTGTAAAAGTATCTCTAAATTAACAACTCGGCTGTTATTTTAAGTATTATGACATTAATGACAAATTACAGTAATTCACATTTTTTATACAGAAAAATTACTGTATTTTTATTTAAAAAAAAAAAAAAAAAAAAAAAATATATATATATATATATATATATATATTTTTTTTTTTTTTTTTTTTTTTTTTCTGAATTATGATGATCAAACACCTTCATTGTAAAGAAGAATGGTCAAATGATTGCCAGTATAGGGTGCCAAACAAAAAACTTAAAATTAAAGTAAAATCTCATTTAAATAAACTGAAAACACTGTCACATGACTGGCAGAAACGTAACATTAAACACTAACAAATCTCTCTAGATCTCAGCATCATCACTTTCTTTGACTTTATTTCTTTCATACAAATGCCTTAACCAGAATGAACAGAGGTTTAGGTGTTGAAGTTTTATTGAAAATATACTAATAAAGTTTGAAGTGGAGGTAAACATTTGTTTTAGGTGGGCTCTTGACCCTTGACTTTATAACATCTTTTTTTTAAACTGGCTGTTTTGACTGTGTATTTCTAAAGCACATTTGTTGTAGCAAAAATTGCAAGAGCAATTCTGGTCAGATGAAGTTGGTTACTTGATGATGGTTCAGTCATCATATAGCAGCCTGAATCATGGATCTCATCGAGAGTCTGATCTGATCTATTAGCTGTTAGTTTTGCAGCTTTACAGCAGTCTTGTGATATTATGAAGTCAGCAGATTAAAAAAATATATATTTTAAATATCATTATATAGAAAGTCTTTTAGACTCACACAAACATAAAAATCAGCGCATGAACCTCAACAATGGTGACAAAAAAAGCTTTTTGTAACTTTAGCAGCTTGTTTTGTGATGTTCAGAGTTGATCTGTTTATCTAAAAATTTTGTCACCATTGTTGAGGTTCATATGCTGATTCTTTGTGTCTGTGTGTGTCTACATGATCCTGTCCAAATAACTTCTGCATAATGACTTAAAAATGTTCAAAATATTAAAGCAAGACAGGATTTTATGCGGTTGTATGTTAGGGCTAATGTGAAATTATCTCAATAATGTTCTCAGAGATCAGACTCTGGAAGAGGATAAGGGCCAAGCAATAATAAAAAAATAAAACCATCTTGAGATTAAAGTTGTTAAATTTTGAGAAAAAAGTCTAAATAAAATGTTGAGAATAAACTCGTTAAATTATGAGAAAAAAGTAGTTAAATTACGAGAACAAATTCGTTAAATTACAAATTTTTTCTCATAATTTAACGACTTTTTTCTCGTAATTTAATGACTTTATTCTCCACATTTTATCTCGACCTTTTTTCTCGAAATTTAACGACTTTTTTCTCATAATTTAACTAATTTGTTCTCGTAATTTAACGACTTTTTTCTCGTAATTTAATGACTATATTCTCAACATTTTATCTCGACATTTTTTCTCGAAATTTAACGACTTTTTTCTCATAATTTAACAAATTTGTTCTCATAATCTAACGACTTTTTTTCTCGTAATTTAATGACTTTATTCTCAATATTTTATCTAAAATTTTTTTCTTGAAATTTAACGACTTTTTTCTCAAAATTTAACGAATTTGTTCTCATAATTTAACGACTTTTTTCTCGTAATTTAATGACTTTATTCTCAACATTTTATCTCGACTTTTTTTCTCGAAATGTAATGACTTTTTTCTCATAATTTAACGAATTTGTTCTCATAATCTAATGACTTTTTTCTCGTAATTTAATGACTTTATTCTCAATATTTTATCTCAACTTTTTTTCTTGAAATGTTAACGACTTTTTTTTTCAAAATTTAACGAATTTGTTCTCATAATTTAACGACTTTTTTCTCTTAATTTAATGACTTTATTCTCAACATTGTATCTCGACTTTTTTTCTCGAAATTTAACGACTTTTTTCTCATAATTTATCGAATTTGTTCTCATAATCTAACGACTTTTTTCTCGTAATTTAATGACTTTATTCTCAACATTTTATCTAGACTTTTTTTCTCAAAATTTAACGACTTTTTTCTCATAATTTAACGAATTTGTTCTCATAATCTAACGACTTTTTTCTCGTAATTTAATGACTTTATTCTCAATATTTTATGTCAACTTTTTTTCTCGAAATTTAACGACTTTTTTCTCATAATTTAACGAATTTGTTCTCATAATCTAACGACTTTTTTCTCGTAATTTAATGACTTTATTCTCAACATTTTATCTAGACTTTTTTTCTCGAAATTAACGACTTTTTTCTCATAATTTAACGAATTTGTTCTCATAATCTAACGACTTTTTTCTCGTAATTTAATGACTTTATTCTCAACATTTTATCTAGACTTTTTTTCTCAAAATTTAACGACTTTTTTTCTCATAATTTAACGAATTTGTTCTCATAATCTAACGACTTTTTTCTCGTAATTTAATGACTTTATTCTCAATATTTTATGTCAACTTTTTTTCTCGAAATTGAACGACTTTTTTCTCATAATTTAACGAATTTGTTCTCATAATCTAACGACTTTTTTCTCGTAATTTAATGACTTTATTCTCAACATTTTATCTAGACTTTTTTTCTCAAAATTTAACGACTTTTTTCTCATAATTTAACGAATTTGTTCTCATAATCTAACGACTTTTTTCTCGTAATTTAATGACTTTATTCTCATAATTTAACGAATTTGTTCTCATAATCTAACGACTTTTTTCTAGTAATTTAATGACTTTATTCTCAACATTGTATCTCGACTTTTTTTCTCGAAATTTAACGACTTTTTTCTCATAATTTAACGAATTTGTTCTCATAATCTAACGACTTTTTTCTAGTAATTTAATGACTTTATTCTCAACATTGTATCTCGACTTTTTTTCTCGAAATTTAACGACTTTTTTCTTGAAATTTAACGACTTTTTTCTCATAATTTAACGAATTTGTTCTCATAATCTAACGACTTTTTTCTAGTAATTTAATGACTTTATTCTCAACATTGTATCTCGACTTTTTTTCTCGAAATTTAACGACTTTTTTCTCATAATTTAACGAATTTGTTCTCATAATTTAACGACTTTTTTCTCGTAATTTAATGACTTTATTCTCAACATTTTATCTCGACTTTTTTTCTCGAAATTTAACGACTTTTTTCTCATAATTTAACGAATTTGTTCTCATAATTTAACGACTTTTTTCTCGTAATTTAATGACTTTATTCTCAACATTTTATCTCGACTTTTTTTCTCGAAATTTAACGACTTTTTTCTCATAATTTAACGAATTTGTTCTCATAATTTACGACTTTTTTCTCGTAATTTAATGACTTTATTCTCAACATTTTATCTCGACTTTTTTTCTCGAAATTGAACGACTTTTTTCTCATAATTTAACGAATTTGTTCTCATAATCGAACGACTTTTTACTCGTAATTTAATGACTTTATTCTCAACATTTTATTTCGACTTTTTTTCTCGAAATTGAACAAATTTTTTCTCAAAATGTAACGAATTTGTTCTCATAATCTAACGACTTTTTTCTCGTAATTTAATGACTTTATTCTCAACATTTTATCTCGACTTTTTTTCTCGAAATTTAACGACTTTTTTCTCATAATTTAACGAATTTGTTCTCATAATTTAACGACTTTTTTCTCGTAATTTAATGACTTTATTCTCAACATTTTATCTCGACTTTTTTTCTCGAAATTTAACGACTTTTTCTCATAATTTAACAAATTTGTTCTCATAATCGAACGACTTTTTACTCGTATTTTAATGACTTTATTCTCAACATTTTATCTCGACTTTTTTCTCGAAATTTAACAAGTTTTTTCTCATAATGTAATGATTTTATTCTCAACAATTTATTTTGACTTTTTTCTCGAAATTTAACGAATTTTTTCTCGAAATTTAACAACTTTAATCTCGAGATGGTTTTATTTTTTTATTATTGCTTGGCCCTAATCCTCTTCCCTAGGGTGAGATCAGTAAATCAGATCCATGAATATTTAATCATCTGATCAGTTATTCTTCCTGCAACTTTTGTTATAACAACTGTGCTTTAGAAACAGTAGCTGGAGAAAAAATAAAGTTAAAAGGTCAAGGGTCAAGAGCCAAACTAAAGCAAATACTTACCTCCATAATGGTGACTTCAAACTTTATTATTTTCAATAAAACATCAACATCTTAATATCAGTTAATTCTTAATAAGAAGCTTTGAATGAAAGAAATAAAGTCAGACTGGTTTGTAATAAGTGAAGATGCTGAGATCTACAGAGATTTGTTAGTGTTTAAACTTTAATGATCTGTGTCTGTTGTCTGAGTGTTTTGAGGTTACCATTTTATTGAAAACAGAGCCTGTGCTTTAGTCATTGATGAGTCCAGAAACACTGATGTTATGCTGTATGTTGCTTTGTTTAAAGGCAGTAATGGTATAGATGCTGATGCAGTGATAGTAATATCAGCTTGTGTGTGTTGCTAATTATTAACTGCACGATATTTATAATTTACAGAGAATGTTTTACCATAATAATCCTGGAAATATCTGTAAAGTAACTGTTTTTTGTAAAACATAAAAAAAAAAAAAAAAAAAAAGATATGAATTTAATGATATTTGATGAAAGCTTTGATATTTTACCTGAATTTTACAGTTTTTTGTTTGGCAGACACTTCTGACAATCATTGACTATTTCTTTTTTAACAATCTTTAACCGTTATTTTCATTAATGGTAAAGGTTTGGCACCCTGTGCTGCTAATGCTATGCATTTTTCTTTTTTTTTTACGTTTATTTTTTTTTTACAGTCATACACTAAAACAAAAGTGAAACTAATTTACACAGTAAAATACTGTTTTCCATTGAAACGGCAATATACCGTTAAAACAATGCATTTTTGGTATGTCATTTTCAAGAAGGCATGGCAAATATTACCCAGAATGCATAGTTTTTATGGTATATTAGCATTTCAATGGAAAACGGTATTGTCTTCTCTATGGTATTGTTAAATTGTCTTCCCTCTATTGTTTGAAATATCAGAAATAACAAACGGATATTTCTGATATTGAAGCTTACATATCTTACATATTGAAATTACCTAAAAAATAACATTTTGATCACATGTGTCATGACAATGAGAAACTGTTTTTTAGGAAAGGACTATTGCTATTTAGTGTTTTCTTCTTCTTTCTTTTTTTCTTTTGGCAAAATCCTTTCTTCTATGTATATTTAACATAGAAGGTCAAAGGAAAAGGTCAGACTGAATCTTTGCTAACAGGCACTTTCAGCAGCTATTTTTTTTATTTTATTTTTTTTTATTTACATGTTGGACCCAGTATCCAAGGAAACCAAATACATGCAGGAATTTACTATCACGAATCACCAGTAAACAGTAGTACAATTCATAGTAAGTAGTAAAGTGTAGGGCGTTCTGATATTTTTTGTTTGACAGATATTGTGTATAAATATCAGAATACTAATGAAAATAGAACATTTTTAAATATTTATTTTTTATAGAAACTCAATAGAATCCGCACATAGGACCATCTGATAACCAGTCAACTTGTTTCTTTGAGGACGAAGATAAATGCCGTAAAGACGAATGGGCATTTATCGGTTCAAGAGTCAAAAGCTTTTGCATTTGGAAGGCTTTTATCACTATGAAGTGGACAGATATGAAGCCATTAGTATGAACACATCTGACATACACCATCACTTACACACACTGAATGTGGATGGACTTTTACTGGCAGTAAACCAATAGAAACAAAGAAGCCATTACTATGAATTTCAAATGTCCACTCTCACAAATGTATGGTCTCAAAGCATTAATATTAATCTTGTTTGCAGTAATGCGCACATTAACCCTCTATTTCTAACCCTATTTTGAGTGTATTGTAATGAGTAGAGTTGTACTGGTTGGGTGAGATAGATCACTTTTAAAAGTTTGATTCCAAGCATTCAGATTTTCCTGACATGACTTCTGTTAAAGAGGAGAGGAAAAAGCCACCGCGCTTTAAAATCAATGTGAAAGTGGTTACGACCATGTTACTGTAATTATCCAATCAGTGGGTGCTTCAATCCATAGCCCATTAGCACAGGCACACAAGAGTGCTGCTAAAACTGACACACACATATGTGGGCTCACACACTTTCATACGGACTCCTACACATGCACAAAAACACAAAGACTAAACCAAATCTTTGAGTTCATATTCAAATCTCTGTTGTTTGATTGCAGACTTTAGAATATACTGTACAAATGTGCAAATGCAAATATGAGCACAGTCTCAAACATTGATGAGATCTCTTTTCCATCTTCCATGGAGACAGATTTCAAGCCTGAGAAGCAGGATATATAAGCAAATTTGACATTTACTCACCGATTAACTTCACTGCAGTCTAACAGGTGATATTTCTTATTCTCATTATTCAGGTTATTTCAGGCTACTTGCC
Organism: Megalobrama amblycephala; assembly: GCF_018812025.1. Lineage (NCBI taxonomy): Eukaryota > Metazoa > Chordata > Actinopteri > Cypriniformes > Xenocyprididae > Megalobrama > Megalobrama amblycephala. The sequence goes on along the minus strand of NC_063055.1, from coordinate 24,413,820 downwards.
AAACATGATTGTAAGTTTATAAATAGACTAATCCTTAAGGCTTAGGTTTCAGCACAGTGCAAAAATAAAATGTATAACAATAAAATGTTTTTTGCTTCTGAAAATATGTTGAAAATTAATTTTCTTACCTAAATTGTTTTGGTGTAGTTTCATGAGCAAAGGTGCAGAAAAATAAAAAAGGGTCTGATAGCAAAGCAAAACCCTTCAGGGTTTATATTTAGAGAAACTGACATTTGTAGTGTATAGAGTGTGGTGAGGATGTTATCTACCGTAGTACAGATGTTCATGATAATGATAAATTATGAATATTTGCATCATCAATGAGCGCTATTATCATAATATAGTTTACAAGAAGTCAGTAGTTGTTACTTACTTGGATTTGTTCCAGACATGTAACAGACAAAAACAGTATGCACTTCTGGATATGTGGAAACAGTGTTATTTTCGGATTTAAAGGTGCCATCGAACGTTTTTTTACAAGATGTAATATAAGTCTAAGGTGTCCCCTGAATGTGTCTGTGAAGTTTCAGCTCAAAATACCCCATAGATTTTTTTTAATTAATTTTTTTAACTGCCTATTTTGGGGCATCATTATAAATGCGCCGATTCAGGGTGTGCGGCCCCTTTAAATCCCCTTCCTTGGAGCTCGCGCTTGCCTTAAACAACATAAAAAAAGTTTACACAGCTAATATAACCCTCAAAATGGATCTTTACAAAGTGTTCATCATGGAGCATGTCTAATCGCGTAAGTATGTTATTTATTTGGATGTTTACATTTGATTCTGAATGAGTTTGAGGCTATGCTCCGTGGCTAAAGCTAACATTACACACTGGTGGAGAGATTTATAAAGAATGAAGATGTGTTTATGAATTATACAGACTGCAAGTGTTTAAAAATAAAAATAATGACATGACTCTGACCTCCGTCAATACAGTAAGAAACGATGGTAACTTTAACCACATTTAACAGTACATTAGCAACATGCTAACGAAATATTTAGAAACACAATTTACAAATATCACTAAAAATATCATGTTTTCATGGATCATGTCAGTTATTATTGCCCCATCTGCCATTTTTCTCTATTGTTCTTGCTTGCTTACCTAGTCTGATGATTCAGCTGTGCACAGATCCAGACGTTAATACTGGCTGCCCTTGTGTAATGCCTCAATCATGGGCTGGCATATGCAAATATTGGGGTCGTACACCCCGACTGTTACGTAACAGTCGGTGTTATGTTGAGATTCACCTGTTCTTCGGAGGTCTTTTAAACAAATTAGATTTATATAAGAACCTCCTTCTTATTTAAAGGAGTTTGAGACTCACTGTATGTCATTTCCATGTACTGAACTCTTGTTATTCAACTATGCCGAGGTAAATTTAATTTTTGAATCTAGGGCACCTTTAATTTCTATGTTTCTAAAAAAGTAACTTCTGCTGAAACAAATGTTTAGTGCTGTACAAGTATTAAATAAAAGACACCTAACAAAAATATACTAATACTGCTATTTTAATTATTCCTTCCCATAAATGTGTGCATTAAAGAGTAAGTTCACCCAAAAATTAATTACTCACCGTCATGTTGTTCCAAACCTGCAGAACCTTCGTTCAGTCGTTATTTTTGTTTTTTTGTGCACAAAAATATTCTCGTCGCTTTATAACATTAAGGTTGAACCACTGCAGTCACATGGACTGTTGAAATTTGTTATGACGTTGCTGTGTAGGGAGATCAAAAAGCTCTCGGAATTGATCAAAAGCATCTTAATTTGTGTTCTGAAGATGAACGAAGGTCTTACAGGTTTGGAACGACATGAGGGTGAGTAATTAATGACAGAAATTTCATTTTTGTGTGAACTAACCCTTTAAAAAAATGGAGTGGAGTATCAGTTTTGATGCTAGTTGAGTATTGTTCTACTTGGATAGAAGTTGTGTCCTATTTTCATTTGTTATTTCAGCTACCACCAGATAGACTCTCTCTGTCTCTCGCTCTTTGTGAGAGTGTGAAAGGATATGGAGGAGTGTGAGGTGTAAGCGCGCAGGTGCTGGAACGTGTCGTTTGCACACATTCTTGGCTCTGGCCTCTTTTCCGACAGCGACACAACCCAAGATCATCACTCCCCAGGGCTGAGAAAAACAATGGCCCAGCGGTCTCCTCGCTCTTCTTCCAGCTCGCTTACGCTGAAAAAGTCACGCAGCATTCGCCGAAACAGACAAACAGAAAAAAGTTTCATCTTCCTGTTTCATCTGTTGCCTTTTTCAGTTACACTTGTTCTTTCTCTCTTTAAAACTACCAATGGGGAAATTGAAATTTATTCAAAATATATTCTCTTGAAATAAGTCTCAACTGTGCTTCTCAAGTAAATGTTTTAAGGATACTGGAAAACAAAGCAAAACATTACAAATACTGAATTATTCTTGCAGTATAATAGATCACTGGATAAATAAACAGCAAGGTCACTCAGTTAAATGCTTTTATTTATTTATTTATTTTCAAATGCTTTAAAAGGTTTTTACAACACGAAAGATGTACATTGGTTTTCATGTAATATGCAAAAATATTGTTGTTGTCGACATGTTTATGTGTAAACTCAACCTTAAGGATTGAATCGGAAAAAGAAAAAACACTTTTTTACAGTTGAGATTCATTGCTTTTGCATTTAAATTTCTTTTATTTGTATACTTGAGTTGATAAATCAGGTAGAATTTGATGGGAAAAAGGAAGCTGCATCTCAGCCAAGTAAACATCTGCTGACGGACCTCAATGTCCTGTTCTATAATTAAGGATGTCATTTCTAGATTCACTTCTCTGTTCGTATGAGTAGGTGTGAGAAAAAAATATAGAACAGAGAGTACAGTTTAGGACTGTGATGGAGGAAAACCCTGTTTACAGGATACAGATGAAACAAGTGTTTAAAGTGGAGAGTGTGAGAGGTCGGGTGTGACGCACTCTCTACCCCCAAAACAGAAACATGTATTCTGAATCCAGAGTGTCTTTACATGGGGTCTCCTTTGATACTGAAATAAATCTGTGATATTGGTCACCAGGTGCTAAAAACACTACAATCAAAATTAGACAACGAGAGATGCCGCCATCTTGCTTGTGACAAAGAAACTCTACACACCGTTCTAAAGGTTTCCTCAAAAGTCACTGCGAGTTTTCTCGTGTTCAGCTTTGGCATAACAGAACAGAAGCCACAATCAGAGGCTCAGATGGCGATAGTGTTAGTTTTACCCAACTCCATCACACTCCCACAGCCAAATTTATGTCAGATACATGCTAAAATCGAGTTTTATGCAATGGCTAAATTGGCCAACGTGACATCTCTTGGGCAAATTTATTTTAAGGGATAGTTCACTTAAAAATGAAAATTCCGTCATTATTTACTCACCCAAGTTGTTCCAAACCCGTATGAATTATTTTCTTCTGCTGAACATTTTAGATATTTTGAAGAATGTGGTTAACCAAATAGGTGATGGTAGCCATTGACTTTCATAGTATTTTTTTTTCCATACTCTGGAAACATCTGTTTGACGTTCTTTAAAATATCTTTTTCTGTGTTCAGGTTTGGAACAACTTGAGGGTGAGTATAATGATCCATTTTTGGGTGAACTATCACTTTAATTTGCTAGATGGCTCTAAAAACTAATTGTAAAGTGTCTAGAGAGTGAAATAAAAGGTAGAAGTGTTGAGACAGGAAGTAGTGACTCTCAGTTCTCTTCTCTCAGCAATGCTGTAGTTCAACTAAGGGGTATTAAATGGATGTACATTAGTTCTTATGGGTCCATCCAACTAAACCTGACATTTTTTCATTTTAACTCACATAATATCTCATTTAAGGAAATGAATTTTTTATGGTGTTAAAAAAGCATTATATTAATTATTTTATTCTACTGACAACCCTTAAGTCATCCTTTATGTTTTATAATCTTAATAATGCATGGAAATCTTTGTGCGTACTCCTGGTTGTGGATCTCTAAGAGAGATGTGAAAGCTTTCACCTAATTGTTTTGTAGGCATTAATTGTTTCCAGTCAGCTGTTAGAGCTAAAGGGAAGTTGGCTTCTCTCAACATATCCGATGACCTGTTAATTCCATTTTGACTTCCGCATGACTTTCTGTCAGAGGAAGGACTTCTGGCTTCACACGCTCAGCTGGACAGAGATTCACTAATGGGACAGGATGTGGTTGAACTGTACACTTAGGTCTCAGTCCTTGATGCTTTTGTGTTCCAGTCTCATACTAACATTTACACTGATTCTTGAGACATGGTAAAAGTGATTAGTTCACTTCAGAATGAAAATTTCCTGATAATTTACTCACCCCCATGTCATCCAAGATGTTTATGTCTCTCCATATAGTGGACTTCAGTGGGGTTCACCAGGTTGAAGGTCCAAATTGGAGTTTCAATGCAGCTTCAAAGCGCTCTACATGATCCCAGACGAGAAATAAGAGTCTTATCTAGCAAAATGATTAGTTATTTAAAAAAAAAAAAAGTATTTTCTTTTTAACCACAAATGCTCATTTTGCACTGCTCTGCGATCCGCTACGCATTACGTTAGAAAGTTCATGGTGGAAGTACTGTGGTAGGACGAAAAAATCTTTGCACGCTCGCTTTGTAGACGCCGGATCAGTATTACGTCATATGTGGCGGATTCCAGAGCTAGTGCTAGCTTTTGTGGATAAAAAGTATCTACTTTTTTTTTTTTTAAGAAAAGATAAGACCCTTATTCCTCAGCTGGGATCATGAAGAATCCTTTGAAGCTGCATTGAAACTGCATTTTGGACCTTCAACACATTGAAGTCCACTATATGAAGAAAAATCCTGGAATGTTTTCTTTAAAAAAAAATAGTAATTTCTTTTTCGACTAAAGAAAGAAAGACACAAACATCTTGAATGACATGGGGGTGAGTAAATTATCAGGAAATTTTAATTCAGAAGTAAACTGATCCTTTAATGACAATTTTCATAAAAATAAACAAAGTAAAATGATTGCTTAAAACATCTTTCCACATAAATAATGTATTTTATTGAAACATTATTATCAGTGTTGAAAATGGTATATTTTTGTGGAAACTGTTCCTTTTTTTTGGATTTGTGATTGAATATAAAGTTCACAAGTACAGCATTTATTTAAAGGTGCCCAAGAACATGTTTTCAAAAGATGTAATATAAGTCTTAGGTGTCCCCTGAATGTGTCTGTGAAGTTTCAGCTCAAAATACCCCATAGATTTAAAAAAAAAAAAAAAAATTTTAACTGCCTATTTTGGGGCATCATTATAAACGCGCCGTTTTTTGCTGCGGCCCCTTTAAATCCCGTGCTCTCCGCCCACAGAGCTCGCGCTTGCCTTAAACAGTGCCTTAACAAAGTTTACACAGCTAATATAACCCTCAAAATGGATCTTTACAAAGTGTTCGTCATGCAACGTCTAATTGCATAAGTAGAGTATTTAATTGGATGTTTACATTGATTCTGAATGAGTTTGAGGCTATGCTCCGTGGCTAAAGCTAACATTACACACTGTTGGAGAGATTTATAAAGAATGAAGTTGTGTTTATGCATTATACAGACTGCAAGTGTTTAATAATGAAAATAGCGACGGCTCTTGTCTCCGTGAATACAGTAAAAACGATGGTAACTTTAACCACATTTAACAGTACATGAACAACATGCTAACGAAACATTTAGAAAGACAATTTACAAATATCACTAAAAATATCATGTTATCATGGATCATGTCAGTTATTATCGCTCCATCTGCCATTTTTCGCTATTGTCCTTGCTTGCTTACCTAGTCTGATGATTCGGCTGTGCACGGATCCAGACGTTAATACTGGCTGTCCTTGTCTAATGCCTTTCATAATGTTGGGAACATGGGCTGGCATATGCAAATATTGGGGGCGTACACCCCGACTGTTACGTAACAGTCGGTGTTATGTTGAGATTTGCCTGTTCTTCGGAGGTCTTTTAAACAAATGAGATTTATATAAGAACCTCCTTCTTATATAAAGGAGTTTGATACTCACTGTATGTCATTTCCATGAACTCTATTCAATTATGCCGAGGTAAATTAAATTTTCGAATCTAGGGCACCTTTAAAATAAATTTTTTTCTAACATTATAAATATATTTTCTGTCACTTTTGATTCAATTTAATGCATCCTTGCTGAATAAAAGTATTAATTTCTTTCAAGAAATAAAAAAATCTTACTGCTCCCAAACTTTATTTTATTAATTTTATTTTTATTTATTATTATTATTTTTCCAAAAAATAGATCTGACCTGTTTCCAAGTTGAGCGCACACACAGATTGGCTAAAATGAAGATTTCGGCTTGTAAGATGTCAGGACAGTCTTTTCAGCTTTCAGGTACCTTTCATCCTATAAGTGTTTCAGGTTTCTCTCTTTGAAAGCTTCAGGTCTCTTTCTTTATTGGTTTTCACCAAGCTGTGGCAGAAACCTTTTCAGCATGTCAGTCAATGAATCTGGCCACGGCTCAACACAGATGACTCACACCGATGCTCAAAACACAGGGATGCTCAGCCCTGTCCTTCTCTTTTTAATATTGTGATTGAAAACAACTCAATTAATCTCATGTCAAAGAAATCACAGAGACACATTTCAGCGTGAGAACCAACTTTTTATTGTTCATTTTAGTGATGGTCCATATTTAATATTCACAACTCAGCATTTTTCCAAGTGAATCGGAAATACTGTACAATATCAATGACATTGACTAAGAGACATTAAAATAGTCCTTGTAAAGCTAACAGTATACTGTGGCTAGTGATCTGAATGTGCTATCACCCAACAGAATAGGGTTTGACAAAAGTTTTAAGAGCAGTGCTCTTCTTTAGCAGTGAAGCCCTCTGACGCCACTACTCTCAGAGTAACAGCGGTTCCTGTGGCCTCACAGACCGTCTGTCCAAAGTAAATGCCTGCAGAAATATTGCTTATAAATCTAAGACTATTACAGCACACAAGAGTAGACTAGAGGGAAATAGTACATGTTTCATCAGTGTCTGTCTTGCTAAATTACTCGCGGATGATCGTTACAGTACTTTGGGGCATTAAAAATACATTTACATTCACATCAAGTACATTTCTAATGATTAAAATAGCACTTCCAGAGTGCAAAAGTACTCTAGTTTGGCTTTCCTCCTTAGTGCTCGTATAAGTTCGAGGCACAAAGAGCGGAAATGTCCCAGCTAAATGTGTGTTACAGTAATCTAACACTACTAACCATGATTGCGTCGAATATAGTCGGACTAAAAACGTAAAAAGTGCGTGAACATTTTGACTTTTGACAAAACCTAGAAGCAGCAAACGATAATATTGCGGATACTAAGGCCAGAGGAGCGTACAGAAGGTGCTGTCTGTATGATAAGCTGACGTCTACATCGAATTAAAACCGACATTTACATTAAAAGCGTAAAAGAACACTTCAGTTTAGTGTGCTAACCAACAATCTTTGCGGCGTGAACACACAAATGAACGAGTCATGTTCACAGAGGAATCAAAACTCACACCTGGAGGTGAATCTTAGGAGGTTAGGGACTCACAACATCACAATAGCAAAAATAAAACAGCTTTTTTTATACACACACACACTTGAGACAACAGATTCTACTCCCATACACAACACTATTACACAATGTACAAAATATTTAAATATTCTACGCTTTAACTGTACAACAATATCATACACATCAGTGTAACAAGAATTCACCTGTTTGCCTTTCATAGATATCTTACCGTTCGTTTAACAAAATGTACACCAATATTTACAGATATAATATTCAGAATCACAATGTACATAAATATACAGTATAGCACTTTGCTCACAAACATTATGGCCTCCAGCACCTCTTGAAAAAAAGAGATGCTTGCTGTACATTTCATCAGTTGCAGTCGACTAAAATATGGCTCAATGTTTACGCTAGAATGAACTTTGTTTCAAGAGGTCTCAGAGCTGCAGTTTTCATTGTTTTCAGAGTAAATTAAAAGTGCAATTGTGTCTGTGCTTCAAAAAAAGATGAACAAGAGCCACATGATTCTAGATTGTCGACGAAACTTAGTGGATTAACCTCAGTAGTTGAGTCTAATCAATATCTATAGATATTGTAGTGAACAAATGCTATTTGAACAGAAGGTACTTGCAATTATGTATTAATGTGTTCCCACTCCATTTCATCACAGCAGGATGTACAATTGTGATCTATTACCACTACCTGTGACCATTATGTAAAGAGAGGAGTGTGCTTATCTCAGAGGAGTGTAATGTGACTAATATGATTATTGCTTCCCAGCCAAAAAAGTCATAGTAAGCATTTTAAAGCTTGTACGTGTGCTTGCTAATGCATGTTCGGATCATGCTACACTAAAAAAAAAAAAAAAAAAAAAAAAAAAAAGAACTTTTACTGTTGTTAGTTTCACTCAAATCATCCTTGTTCAAGTTACTTAAACTCATGTAACTACGGCCACGTACACACTGCAGCTAAATTCGTTTGTCAGTTTAACTTTTTAGTGCTTAATCTCGTTTTGTACACACATAGTTCAGTAAAATACGGGAGTGACAACCGCATTCTACAACCGTATTAACTCACGAAAAATACAGGTAGTGACAACCGCATTTACAGAAATTCAATGCAGTGTGTACGGAACCGAACTGAACAACTAGTTGTTAATGACGTTTACGTGCACCGGTGTAACGTGTGTGTCTCTTTTATGCGCGGCGAATCTTAGGGAAAGCACAAGCCTATCCAAATGCTTTATGCTAAAAATCGCGATTCTGCTCACTTTAATAACTAAATAATCCCGTTTGCTTTATGAGACGAGCTTAAACAACAAGCCCAAAAAGCTTATAATGAGTGACCATGGCAACACAGAATGAGTGCCGCGCGCTGTGTGAAACTGTATATACAAGCATAAACAAAACACGACGCCTCCGTCGACTGTGTTTAGTTAAATTGCTGAAAATAACGAGTGTTTTGTCACTTTAATATTACTTTACTTTTTTTTTATTTCCGTCACGATAACGGATACCAAACAGGAGAGACTCTACAACGTCGCTATGGTTTCCAAGCTGTCAATCATCGCATTTTCGAGAGTGAGTCGTGTTCCGTACACACATGTAATGATAATTTAGGGGATTCACTCCCGTATTTAAATGCGGTTGTCACTCCTAAAACTTACAGTGTGTACGTGGCCTACATGAACTTAATTTAACTGTGTTGGTTCTACTAAAAATGAGTATTGACAGCTTTACTTAATAAGTGTTTGTTCAGTCAACTTAACATTGCTGAGTGAAACACAAATTAATGTTGACATAACTTAACTGGGCAGTGGATCCGTAGGTCCCAGCATGCTTTGCAAGGGACTGCATTAGGAGAGTAAATTTAGGGATTAAAAGTGTTATTTTATGTTTTCCAGTAAAGGGAATGATGTTGTTAGTTTATGTTAGTGTTTAATGTTCAGTTTTGTTGGACATTTAGAGGAGTTTCCAACCCGATCTCACGGCAATTTGTACATATTTTATGAGGTGGCTAATTCGTATGAATTTGTACGACCTCACTTGTATGAATTTGTAAGTTTTTTTTGCTAAATTGTATGTATTTTACCAACTCCTAACCCCACCCCTAAACCTACCCATCACTGGGGTTTAGACAAATCTTATGAATTTGTACGAGCGAGGTCTGAATTAGCCACCTCGTGAAAACGTATGAATTGGTTGTGAGATAGCGTTGGAGTTTCTGTAATGTTTTTTTTTTTTTAATTTTGTGGTTACCATTATGCAGAAGAGTGGCACCTGTTTAGGCTGTGAGCACTGGAATTCCTGCTCTCAATTAAATTGAGTTTGTTCAAGTTATTTTTTTGAGTGCATTCTGTAGAGCAAATAGTTAATTTAATAAGGTAAATTAAGTCAATAAATGTGTTTAATATAACATTATTAAGTAAACTCCACATATTACGTAACAGTAACAAATTCAAATGATTTGTAGTTACTCACAAATTTATTTTGTTCATACAGCTGAATTGTTATTTGTACAAATTACTCAAAAAAGCAGAGTCAAGTGGTTCCACGCAACTATATTAAGTAAATTCAACAATTCCTTTTTTTTTGAGTGTATGTAAATCTGCTGCCGTATCTTGTGCTTGGCTTTGTGCTGATCGACTGCTTCTTTGTTCCCTGTTCATTTATATTGTCTTTCCAAATATTGTTGATGTGTTCAGTGGTATTGTCAAAATGATATATGCAAAATTTCTGATCTAAGTAAGGAAAGTTTCTGAGATGTAAAGAGGGAGGTCAGAAGGTTCACCCATCTTGGTTTTGGGGAGTGCAGATGGTTATGAATGAGGAACAAATATCAGCAAGAGTCAGTTCTATTTTTATTTTGTGGTTCTGATTCTTTATTAAATATAAAGAAGTGTAACCTTGGCTATTTAAATAATAATTTGTGTCTGTACTGAATTGTCATTTGAAATTATGCACAAAACCGTAATGTAAAGTGTCTAATGTGGGCAGGATTATGAATTATTTATCTTTAGATTCTTAGCTTTAAGCTTTGGTTGAAGTTAACTTAATATTGCATTTTTGTTTTGTTTTGTGAAATAATTGGCCTGCAGTATCGATGCGGACCTCCTAGTGGTCACTGACCCCCTGTTGACAGTCCTTGATGTAGTATTTAATATTCAGGCTCAAAATCTCAGAGGAAATTTTAATTGGAGAGCTGTACTCTCCTCTTTTCTTGTTAATAACTTGGTTCTGTTGAAAAGCTAGAATTTCAGTCTGAATATGAGCTGTTGTGGCTGAGAGAAATATTTTTATTCAGTGCAAGGAGTCACAAGTTCAAATTCTGCGTGACTGGCTTTTAATTATTTCCCCCCTAATAAACCAATTCAAGTTGCATCTGTTTGTCAGTGTAGATATTAAAACAATCCTAGTGTCATTTTGTGCTTGTGAGGTGCAGCTCTGGGGCCTCTTGTCGAGAGAAGGTAAAGTGCACAAACCCAAAACTGCCACAAGCGAACAACAACAAAACAAACAATATATGTTTCACATAAATCATTAGAGTGCAAGCGATAATGAGAGGCACCAGCTGTGCTCAGCGGTGGGGTGGGAGGATGTTCATCTCAGAGATGAGGCTGGGCACATAAGAGACACGCCTTCAACACATTAATCAACGGCAAACAGCGACACCTTGTGGACAATCTTGTGCTATTGCAGGTTATATACATTAACATTATTGTACTTTACCATACACTGGACAACTATAAACTACTACAAACAAATTGTGCATGTAAAATCATCTGTGCTGATTTATGTATCATCAATGTGCTCTTTTGACAATCTCATCTGACTGTGTGATTAGGGCAATGCACAACAGACTAGTTAGCAATTCTTCTCTAGGTGGATGGCTTCACATATTTCTAACCTCCTAATTCTCTTTTAATGAATGACAATGCAGTATATCTTAGTGTAGGTTAATTGTGGGTCATAAAGAGAAAGTTCTCATAAAAATTGAGAGTTGCTCCAAATCCACGTGACTTCACATTGAATGTAAAACGCAAAAAGAAGATGTTTTGAAGAATGTATGAAACAATCTGTGTGAACAATGAAAGTGAATGGGCACTGGAGCTTGACGGAACATCACATTTGAATGAAGCGCTACAATGGAGGCAAAGATCATCAGTGAATAATTACTTACATTTCTTTCACAAAGCAATTGTATGACTTGAGAAGACTACTTTTATAGTGCTTTTTGTCTTTTTTATGCTTAACAGTCGCAGTCCCCATTCACTTTCATTGGAAAGAAAAAAGCGACCAGTGTATTCATAAATCAATTCATATTTGGTGTCCATGGATGCAAGAAAGTTTGGAACAACATGAGGGTGAGTAAATGATAAAACAATGAAAGAATCATTTTTAGGCGAACTGTCCCCTTAAATAATTTTCCCCTTGTTGTTGTGAAATGCAATGGTTGCTAGGGATACCACAAGGCCCTCATAGGAACATCTTGAGCCCCCCCCCCCCTCAAGGAGGACTCATTAACATGCAGCAGTGCTGTTTCTGACACAGGTTCCCCTGGGTAACCAGCCACTCAGTGTCTATTTTTATCACAGCAGCTTTTGTGATAGACGCGAAAGGTACACGCAGCTGGATGATCAAAAGCTTCACCGTTGTACTCATCAGTGTTTCAATATGACCCACAACTCCTGTCCCACTCTTCTTCACACTTTCCTCAGCTCTCCAGCCCTCTTCTGCTCCCTCAATCTATTCTTACTGGAATAAATACTGAAAATGTACCCCTTTCATTAAGACCAGAGTATTTGTTAAAAGCACATAAACCAAACTAAAAAGGAGAGTATGTTTAGGCTTACAGATTATTAGGCAGTGAGCTTTTAAGGGCAGCAATTCTCAATTACATTAGGCAGTCTTCACAGTATTCACGCTACACTACACATAAAGGGACTACACATTACACAAACCAAGACTATACTTTGGTTCCTTAAGAAAACTGGTCCTCTTCTTCCAGCTCAACATATTTACCTTATAAATATACTCAACTGCTTTTCCATATCACGTTGATTTACATTAATCTTTTTTATAACATATTTTACTATTTATATCTTTCAGAACCTGCTTTCTTATAATGGCATTTTTTTAGAGAGAAAAAAAATACAACATATATTATGCAAATACTTATGTTATCGTCCAATAGTCTGGGGTCGTTAAGATTTTTTAAAGAAGTTTTTGAAAGAAGCATCCTATGAATCCTAATATTGTGAAATGCTAAATTTTAAAATGGTTTTACATTTTAATAATATATTTTTGTGTCTTTTTGTGTCACTTTTGATAAAATGAATGCATCCTTGTTGAATAAATGTATTTATTTCTTTAAAAAAAATCTTGCTGACTACAAAATTTTGAACGATAGCATATATATATCTCTGTGTGAAATTATGAGGCCATTATGTGTATGGCATTTTGAAAGAATTCTTACAATATCAGATTGAAATCCACACAGATGACCCTATTATGTATTTTACACATATTTCAGAGATCAGCCGTATTACAGAAAAATGAACCCCAACTTAACCACATCTTATCTGTTTCGTGGCCATGACGAGAATGTGTCTGTAATATGGCCTCAGAACAGCAAGTTTGAAAACAGGCAGTGCCAAACACTTCTCTGTGCAGTAAACTCACTACAGTATATGTAAATAATCTGAGATTGGTATTTGTAAATCATAAGCAAATACAATTTAACCATTTCCATGATTTGTGGTTTGAAGTTTAAAAACATACAGTAGATTTCAGTACCATTCCCTTTTTGGAACTTATTGTAATCTCCACCAAGCATGATAACTTTCAGTAAAAACAGAGACCATCTAATGCAGATTTCTCCACTGGTTAAGAACTGTGGTGCAGAGTAAATCTGCAATTATTGCCATTGCAGACCTGGAAATAAAATGAAATATTTGTTGATTTGTAATTTTAAAGTTATAGTTATTGTGCTTGGTGGAGTTACTTGGCTCAAACTGTGCCACTTATTGCATCCTGGAAATTTCATTCCTTGTGCTGTGTGAGAGTCACCTCTAATCAGGCAGTCATATTTGTTAAGATTATAAAAATTAAAAACATCTAGATACAACTTTCCAAAAAAGAAACTTAAAAAGAACATCAGATAAATCCAGTTGCAAAAACAGCCTGAACTTGACACTGATACTGTATATTTTGATACTGCACTGAGACTACAGTATGTGCTTTGTGTATGAATACATATGTCGCCCACCTGTGCTGAGATGTGGACATGACAGACTGTTGATGTGCCAAGTCTATAACCAAGAACACTTATAAAATGAACACGTACTTCAGTCTGTAACAGAAATCAAGCTATCAATTCACTCTATTGTCAGGTGGTCTGTATTTAACAGTGACACTTACATAATATCCATTAGAGGACTCATTATAATAAGTGAAAGCTTTATTTTCTCTGAGCCCCTCTAAGTCTTCTATCTTTATGATCTCTAAAGGTGGGTTTAAATTAAATTCCTTGCATGGCATGGTTTATCTTGTGCATTTTGTAAGATGTCTGGAGTTCAGCAGCATTGGTAACACCTTAACCTGAACGATAAGTATCACTACAGCACTCACAGAGAGGGATGTGCTACCCACCCCTATGGCCCCAAAACCAGTGACAGAGACCAAACCTGCAGCTTGAATGTGTTCATTACCTTCTTAGAGTTGACATTATTTATCTATATGCAAAAATAACTTACCAAATAAGCCACCTTACATACTGATCTGAAAGCTCCAGGCTCTCTTTCACCTTCAGACCAGCATCTGTAGTCCGTATGAATAATTGGGCCCAGGGGAAGCTGTCTAGTCAGGGAATACGGAAGGATCTCTGTGTCTTTCTGTTCGTTTTCTTGTGGTCCTGCTCCTCTGGATGGCTTGGGTTAAGGTGTGACCAACACTAGGACCTTCTCATCTGTTCAGCATCTTCTTTCTCTTTCCATCTCAGTCTGTGGGTGGTGGGTTGGAGGATCAGGACTCAGATTTGGGAGGGGCAGGGTTGGTCTGGTAACCGCTGCCATAGCCGCTGATGGAGGTAGAGTTGGTGATGAGCTCCACAGGAGAGGTGCTGCCGGGGCCCAGATAAGCCCGATGGCTGGGCATGGGAGAAGGGGCTTCGCTGGGATTCTTCCCGAGGATAAACCTTGTCTCATCTTCCAGGTTGGAAGCCTCCTTTGCCAGGCTCTTACGGTAGGAGACGGACAGCTTGTTGGAGCCGTCTGGGAGCCAGTTAAAGTGACGGGCGATAAAGACCAATGGAAGAGGAAGCATGGCCACGATGATCAGAGCAAAACACATGGCTAGTGCCCAAGGAGGATAACTTTGAAACCTCTCCATGGCCTGATTATAGGGAGAAGGAGAGAAAGAAATGGTGAAATAGAATAGAAGTCACTAAGTTAAAATCCTTTAATGATATTTTCCAATTTAAATGTCATCAAAATCTAGAATACATAGCTAACTTCCTCCTTGAAATATAGGTCTATTCAAAACGTTTGGGGTTGGAAAGATTAATATATATATATATATATATATATATATATATATATCTATATTATATATGATGACTTCAGATGCAAAAGTCTGTAAGTGCTAGGGGAGCAACGGTTCAAATTGCTCACGGTTCGGTTTGTATCATGGTTTTAGGGTCACGTTTTCAGTACGGTTCAGTATTTGCTATGTTTATGGAAAATAGGACTACTGTCAAATAAAAATAAATAAAATAAGAACAAACAATCAAACTACAAGCAACATCACAAATAAGTACAATAAAGCAAATATTCAAATAAAATAAACAGTGCTTTTCAGGTTTTTCAGGGATCTAACAGTAGTTTTCAGGTACAGAAAATGGATAAAGTAATCAAATATAAAATAACACTGCATATTATCTTTACTGTATAAAATAAATAAAGATTAATCATTATTGAAGTTACAAAAACTATTCAGTCAAGAGCAGTGAGTGATTTCTTTGTTATTTGTTGTTTGATTTAACATTAAAAACAGGCAGCAGGAATAGTTTTTTTCTCATGCACGATCCAGTACATACTGTTACACATGCGCTGTCTTTCTCGACTAATATACGTTCACTTAAGACATAAGACATAAGACACTTAAGACTATGTTTGCTAGAATACTCGCCAAGACGGGCATGCTGACATAATTTTTGTATGAATTTGTCCGCTGAAGCTCAAGACTTGAAAGAGAACTCAGTATTTGCGCGCTGACTGAAATAAGCTTGTGCGCGCTTCTGATGAGCGCACACAAATCTTCTCACAGCGCGTGCGAGTTCTCTTTCGCGTCTTGTTCTTGAAGGTTTAAATCAGCAAGGTTTAAATCAGCAAGCCTTAAATGAGTTAGTTTAAACACAGATAGCAACGTGTGCTGTTCAGTTCTCACCTGCGCTCGCGCGCTATCAACACCCGGGTGATGACGGCGTAAATGACTGGACATTAGAGCAAACGGCACTCGCAGTTAACACTTTACAAAGAGTGACTGTTTCGTCCACACTTTTTGATTATCGTTGTTGTAACGTTTTGCGCATCCATCGACTGAAACATACATTATCTGAACTCTGTCTGTTTTCCACGTTGCTATTTTAAACAAACCATATTAACCAATAGATGCGTCGTCATTCGAGATGGACCGCGGTGCAAAAGTGCGTACCGAACCGTAAGTGGAGAACCGTACGGTTCGATTTTTTTACCGAGAACCGTTGCACCCCTAGTAAGTGCCATCTGAAATTCTCTTCTAAAATTAGTTTTTATCAAGCTCGTATGTTTATGTTCAGTTATTTCACTTTATGACCTATTAATTGCCATTAAAGTGAAATTACTGAACCTAAACATACAAGCTTGATAAAAATGCTCATTTTAGAAGAAAATTTCAGAGGCTTTTGCATCTGAAGATTTCATATATATATATATATATATATATAAATATTACTACCATTCAAAAGTTTGGGGTTGGTAAGATTTATATATATACACATTAAATTGATCAAAAGTGACAGTAATGACATTTATGTTACAAAAGATTTCTATTTCAAATAAATGCTGTTCTTTTCAACTTTATATTCAACAAAGAATCGAGAAAATATTAAACAGCAAAACTGTTTTAAACATTGATAAAAATAAGAAATGTTTCTTGAGACATATACATAGCATATAACTAACCAGGTCTTGCACCCATGCATTGTATCCTGGAGGGCTGATGGCCATCTCTACAACACTGGCAGAAATCAGTATGATCAGACACACTGGAGACACATACTTCCACAGGTAGAAGTAAATAATGCACGGTCTGAAACCCAGCATGTCCTCCAGATCCTGCATGAACCTAATGAACACCATAAAGCATGCAGAATTACAGATCAATATCAGACACAAGGCAAAAACAAACTGAACTGCATAAAGACTATATTTGGTGTTAGCAAGAACAAACAATGAGGAGATCTGATTTCAGAGATTACAGGGGCTTTTGCACTGGGTAGTTACAGGAATTCAGTTATAGGAACACGCCACCAGGGCGGTCTCCCAAGACACTAAACGCTGCTGTTGGTTAAAGGTGCCCTAGAACTTTTTTTAAAAAGATGTAATATAAGTCTAAGGTGTCCCCTGAATGAGTCAGTGAAGTTTCAGCTCAAAATACCCCATAGATTTTTTTTAATTCATTTTTTTAACTGCCTATTTTGGGGCATCATTATAAATGAGCCGATTCAGGGCTACTGGCCCTTTAATTCTCGTGCTCCACGCCCACGGAGCTCGCGCTTGCCTTGAACAGTGCATAAACAAAGTTCACACAGCTAATATAACCCTCAAATGGATCTTTACAAAGTGTTCGTCATGCATGCGGCATGCATGCGTCGGATTATGTGAGTATTGTATACTGTTATATTGTTTACATTTGATTCTGAATGAATTTGAGGCTGTGCTCCGTGGCTAACGGGTAATGCTACACTGTTGGAGAGATTTATAAAGAATGAAGTTGTGTTTATGAATTATACAGACTGCAAGTGTTTAAAAATGAAAATAGCGACGGCTCTTGTCTCCGTGAATACAGTAAGAAACGATGGTAACTTTAACCACATTTAACAGTACATTAGCAACATGCTAACGAAACATTTAGAAAGACAATTTACAAATATCACAAAAAATATCATGATATCATAAATCATGTCAGTTATTATTGCTCCATCTGCCATTTTTCGCTATTGTTCTTGCTTGCTTACCTAGTCTGATGATTCAGCTGTGCACAGATCCAGACGTTACTGGCTGCCCTTGTCTAATGCCTTTCATAATGTTGGGAACATGGGCTGGCATATGCAAATATTGGGGCGTACACCCCGACTGTTACGTAACAGTCGGTGTTATGTTGAGATTCGCCTGTTCTTTGGAGGTCTTTTAAACAAATGAGATTTATATAAGGAGGAAACAATGGAGTTTGAGACTCACTGTATGTCATTTCCATGTACTGAACTCTTGTTATTTGACTATACCAAGATAAATTCAATTTTTCATTCGAGGGCACCTTTAATGAAAATTTGACTGATTGTTCGATTGGACTAAAAGTGATAAAAAAAGTGGTTAAAAAGTGGTTAAAAGTGATAAGACTTTTCAGTTTTATGGACGTCACCATCTCTGATTTTACTTTGGTCACTGACGCTACGTAAGCTTGACTCCCATTACATGTTCATACAGACAGAATCCGCTAGACCGCTACTATAAGTTGCTGTGTGAACGGACATGTTGAGACTTACACCTGTAAGTTAATGTGGTTGTCAATCCCAAAAATGGACAGTTTAAACATAGCCACAGACTGGCTGTGTCCGAAATCTCAAAAATGTTGGCTTCAGAGGATGCATTCCAAGGTAGGAAGGCATGAAGGCACATCAGAATCCAATTATAGCTTCACTTCCTGTCTCCTGAGATCCCTTCATCTGATCGATTTTTGAAGGCAGCATAGATGTATCCTTCACTGCCTTTGATATCGCACAATACTGTGCGTTCCATTCCGAGACAGTTCAGCTAAGAAAGATGGTGTCTGAAAGTTGCGGTTGGTTGTCAGTTTTTTGTGTAAATGTACATTTTTGAGCAACATTTATCACTTTTGATGTCATTTCTAGTTAGATATTACTATTGTAGTAATTAAATATTCGCTTAGTTATCACCAAAGCCTTCTCTATTTTGCTGTAGATCATTAAACCGTTACTCTGCCTCAGAAGTCTATCTGAAATCAATTTTGTGAGGTATCTTCGTGTCCAAATGCTGCCTGCAAAGTCATTGCCTGATAGAAAGCAGCCACTATGTAGGAACACTGAAGTGACTTAAGCCGGCAGACAGCGACGTAATTTAAGCGTGACATTCAACAACGTCAACAACTGGAGCATGGAGGACACCGTGATCGGGGCTGTTTTTGTTGTTGTGTTGTGGGGTTCGTGATAATTGAGATGGAATGTAGATTGAAATGTTATGCAATTGAAAGTGCAAAAAAGAGGGCTAAGAGACAAAATCTTCTACGACAACTTGCAGTGCTACATATCATCAAGGCTGAGAAAAGAACATAATGCCACAGACAAAAGTGAGAGGTAAATGCTATGTTCGTGGAATAAGGATATGTAAACTATCACTAATAATTCCCTACTATATCATATGCAAAAAAAAGTACACCAAAAGGGTAGTATGTCCAAATACATACAGTAGTATTCGAAAAACAGTAGGCGAGAAGTCTCCGGATTACCTACTACTTCTGCTGGGATTCTGAAGTGTGCACACTTTCCTCTCCCGTGAGCTACGGGAAGGGATTTATGAATGGAAGTGCTTCGACGCAACTGACACTCATAGGTCACGTGACAGTAACAAGATGACGAATGTAGTCCCTGTTGAAAAAACGAGCATATGCTGGTTAGGTATGTTTTGAACGGTGGCAGCTGGTTTGAGCTGATTTCTACTGGTCCTTAGTTGGTCATCATGAGCTGGTTTAAGCTGGTCCTGAGCTGGAGCTAGTTGCTTAGGACCAGCATCTGACCAGCTTAAACCAGCTCATGACCAGCTAAGGACTAACTAAGGTACACTTCACTGGTAGTTCCTATATTGTGCTGGATTAGACCCTTCTCTGAAGTAGGAGCTAATTTAGTCCCCCCAAAAGACATTTCTATAAATCCTGAATCCTCTAAATCCTGAAATTTTTCCCAATTCCTTCGGTACGAACACGCAAAAAAGAGGGTAGTTCCACTAATAATTATAGGAATTAGGAACTACAAAAAAGTTCCTCCAGTGCGAAAGCCCCTAAAGTCCTATTTTGAGTATCTCTCTGAACAAACCTCCAGAGAAATCCAACAGCACTAAACAATCTGCCCACCTCTTGGTGCCATAGACCCAGGCAACAGATACATTCTCCAGGATCACCACAATAGTGAGGGGCAAACCAGCAGAGTAGTCATCAAACATGGTGACAAAGTAGTTCCCTGAACGCTGGACAAACAGCAAGCCGCAAAAAAAGGCCACAATACAACAGCCCACTGGGGAAATACAAGATCATACAAGTTACTCGGTGCCTTATTAAATTGGCCCAGCATCATTTAGATTAAACTTAATTTACTGACTCAGAAATAAAAGAGCAGTGAACAAACTAGGAGTTCTCACCTGTGAGCACCTCTTTGCGAATTTTAAAGGTATCCAGAATGGGTGTGGTGATGCCAGTCATGGTGCCAATCATGCTGCCCAAGCCTAGGTTTATCAACATGAAGAAAAACATGACAGACCAGAATGGAGAAGCAGGAAAATGGGTCATAGCCTCTGTGAAGGCAATAAAAGCCAGACCAGTGCCTTGAACAGCCTGATCGGAGAGAGAGAGAGAGAGAGAAAGCGAGAGAGAACAGTGTTATTATCATATATAAAAAAACTAAAGCTAAAACTAAATGAAAACGTTTTTGTTACATGAAATAAAAACTTTTACATAATTGTAAAAATTCAAACTAAACTAAAATAAATAAATAAAATATGAAATTACATTTTATTTTTTATATAGAATTTATTGTGAAAGTTTTTACATTTTATAACCTCTTTTCATAAATGAAAATGCCACTAGATGCTGGTAATTAAATAATCATTTAACACACTAATTTTGGTAGCATAAATATACTAAAATAATAAAGCAAATGAAGTGAAAAGAGGAAACACTGAAAAACTAAGTAAAAATAAATAAAATAAAAAGGCTATATAACACAGAGAGATGAATAAATAAAACAGTTTAATTGCGCACAAATTAAATCAAATGAAAAATACAAAATGGCTCTAAAATTCATAAATAGCTTGAACAGACAATATATTCCGGAGCATTACGGTTCAGTGAAAGGCATTATTACAATAGACATTTTTGTCTACTGAGCTTGGCAAAAAACAAATGATAAAAGTCTAAATTTAAGTTTCATCCATCCTAAATGGCTTAGCTGAAAACCTGCTGAAAGCCTTCAGCTCATGGGCCGAACACCTGCCTTATTGAGCTCATCCTCCAGCAGACACGGCTCCAACCCAAGCTGCGCAAAACTGTCCTCTTTCACAATCTTTATTACGCCGTACATCTCGGCATAGTCCGACGTGCTGAGGTGGGAAAAGTTGACGTGAGGGGGGATGAGATCCTGACTCAGCACATTTGAGTTCAAGTAGCCTAGAATCTTTTCAGCATTCCTACAGGAGAACAACACAGACATGAGGCTGTTGCATGACCTCGAAATCCAGCGTCCAAATGTAGATTTAAAGATATTAGGCATAAATATTATATTACAATGGAGAGTGTAACCTAATCCAATCACAAAAAATGATCCTTTTATGAGAGAAATTAAATGCACCGGGAGGTCATACGTACTCAACAACACATTTCTCGTTCATGATGTTGGCTTTGAAGCCCAGCACAGCAAACACCACGAGTGTGGCCAGTATAGAGGTCAGGAAGTTGATGAAGGAGACCAGCACAGCATCAAAATGACAGTTGTTGTCTCTTTTATTGTAACTGGAAAAAGCAATGACACCTCCGAAACCCAGACCTAGAGCAAAGAAGACCTGTGTGGCAGCTTCACGCCATACCTGCGGCTCCAACATGATCTCCAGCTAAAATTGAATAAATTAAAACAATTTATTACATTTGAGTGATTAAAAATCTAATCTTTAAACAAATGAACAGTGCCAAATAAGTGTCAGCATAGCTGAAGGCCTTCTATTGTTTAGAATCATATGTGATTAACATAATAGAATCATATTTCATAATGTGAATTTGATTAAATATCCCAACTACACCACAAGAGGGAGTCCAACCATGTGACAGAGTGCTACATTTTAGCTGCACAAATTTTCTTTTTAATATTGCTGACTATATAAAGCGTTGCTTACACTGCATGAAATGTGTCTGCTAGATAATCAATCTTAAGTCATCTGGATAGCCTAAATATCACGTGTGCGTTTTATTAGAAAGAATTAGAAAGCGTGTACGTACACTCGCCTTACCTTGGGTGTGAACATGTGAGCAATGCCATCTACTGCTCCTTTAAGAAACATTCCTCTCACCAGGAAGCAGAAGAGCACCACGTATGGAAAGAGTGAGCTGAAGTACATCACCTGCACAAACATGGTGTGACAATACTGATTGTGTTTTTGTTCAAATGTTTTATAATGATTTGTGCATACATTTCACAGAAAACAATAACTGTGTATTAATGCTTTTGGTATTATTTATTACAATAAGTGTTCATAAATGTAAAGTTTTTGATAAGAATCCACTCTTGCCACATTATTTGGTTGATATCTTTGGTGGGAATAAATAAACAAAAAAAAAAACTAATACATTCTACTTTTATTGATTTATTTCATTAATTAAAATTAAATGTAAACATTATTTTAAATAAACATATATATATATATATATATATATATATATATATATATATATATATATATATATATATATATATATATATATATATATATATATAAGCTGTTTAAAAGGCACAATATGTAAGATTTTTGGATTAAAATAGCCAAAAACCACTAGAGCAATGACTGTAAAAATTAATTTGCATGGTTTATCCTTTTGATCTTTAATTCATAATATTAGCAAAAATCTAACCTTTCATTGAAGGATAAGAATTGAAAGTGGGGGGAAGTCACATTATGAAATAAATGTTTTTCTCCAAAACATGTTGGCCACAATTATTGACACCCTTTTATTCAATACTGTTTTCAACCTCTTTTTTGCCAAGATAACAGCTCTGAGTCTTCACCTATAATGCCTGATGAGTTTGAAGAACACCTGACAAAAGATCAGAGACCATTCCTTCATACAGAATCTCTCCAGATCCTTCAGATTCCCAGCTCCATGTCTGTGCTTCTTCTCTTCAGTTCACTCCACTCATTTTCTTTAGGATTCAGGTCAGGGAACTGGGACAGCCATGGCAGAAGCTTCATTTTGTGCTCAGTGACACATTTTTGTGTTGGTTTTGATGTTTGTTTTGGATTGTCCTGATGGAAGATCCAACCATGGCCCATTGTTGGATTTCTAGCAGAAGCGGTCAGGTTTTATCTTTTGGTATTTGATAGAATCCATGATACCATGAATCTGAACAAGATGTCCAGGACCTCCAGCAAAACAAATAGGCCCACAACATTAAAGATCCAGCAGTATACTTAACCGTGGGCACGGGGTACTTTTTATCCCTGTGTGCACCAAACCCATCTGGTGGGTTTGCTGCCAAAAAGCTCTTTTTTTAGTTTCATCTAACCATAGAAGCCGGTCCCGTTTGAAGTTCCAGTCATGTCTGACAACTGAATATGCTGGAGATTGTTTCTGGGTGAAAGTAGAGGATTTTTCTTGAAAACCTCCCGAACACCTTGTGGGGATGTAGATGCTGTTTGATAAAAATTTTTAGGCTTTCTGACCCTAAACTCAACTAATCTCTGCAATTCTCCAGCTGTGATCCATGGAGAGTCTTTGTCCAATCAAACTTTCCTCCTCACTTCACATTTGGACGATTTAGACACACGTCCTCTTCCAGGCAGATTTTTAACATCTTTAGTTAATTGGAACTTCTTAATTATTGCCCTGATAGTGGAAATGGGGATTTTCAATGTTTTAGCTTTTTTCTTACAGCCACTTTCTATTTTGTGAAGCTCAACAATCTTTTGCTGCACATCAGAACTATATTCTTTGGTTTTAGTCATTGTGATGAATGAATGATTAAGGGAATTTGGCCTTTGTGTTTCCTCATGTTTATACTCCTGTGGAACAGGAAGTCATGGCTGGACAATATCATGTTCATGATCACCCTGGAGTGCAAAAAAAAAAATGTAAATATGAATGTGAATACACTTCAGAGATATTTTACTTATAAAAAAAATCTATGGGTGCCAATAATTGTGACCAACGTGTTTTGGAGAAAAACATTTATTTCATAATGTGATTTTCCCCCACTTTTAATTCTTTTCCTTCAATGAAAGGTTAGATTTTTGCTAATTTTATGAATTAAAAGATCAAAAGGATAAACATGTTTTACCATGCCTAATATCGATCAAGCTTACTGCAATGTGCAACAAGTGTCTCATAGTAGCCGCTAAGCGAACACACAGAGTAGCACTATAACAACTTTCAACGCACAAATGTATCTAATATGATAAAATCTTTACCCCACATACACTTGACCGGAAGATGTGGCATAATAAAAGTTCCGCTGCTCTCGAACCATGTGTCGCGCTCGTCTCTTATTAGCAATCACTCCAACGGCCTCATTCAGCTCCCACAGCACTCGGCCCTGCTCTGCTTCATACTACAGTAATGTTAATAATCTCATACATGAACATGATTTCAGTCCTGTCCCGATTCTTTTCCACTATGTGTAAACGTGAAGACAACACCTCCCATGATTCCGCGAAATCAAGTCATCATCAAGCTATGCTTTTTTTTTTTTTAATTAGCGGCCTCTAGTGGTGAAAATTTACATAGTGTGCCTTTAAGCTAGCCTTACAGTTAGATTGGTCTAATTTGAATCTTGAAAATAAGAATGATTAGCCCTAGCTAATTGCTAGTTGGTCAGGCTAGTTCTTAGTGGCTATGTTTATGCAACTGGCCCTTAGAACAGGTGGTGAAGCTCTATTGGTCTGATGAGATTAACTGAAATTTTGATTCATAGAACTATTTGTGTCCCTGTTGTTCAGACACTATGATACAGCTGGTAAATAGGTATTTTCCTGTAAAATCTGTGTTTGCAAAAACTGCAGCACTATCACACATTGAATTAGCTTCAAGGAGAAAACAAACGTTCCGCTCTGAGAAAATAATCATAATTGTGCATTGTGATTGTGTAATTGTTCAGAAGTGCCTGATAACACAGCATCTGCAGATTGTCTCCTTTGAGCTATTTGAAAATTGATGTGTTTCTCATTTCATTATCTCATGCAGTAGCAAGTCTGCCTCACCTTCCCAGAAGACTGAATGCCCTTTATTACAGCCAGGCAGACAATTATCCAGGCAGCCAGCAGCGACAAAGTCATCCTCCAGTTCAGACCCCCGCTGTCTGCGATTGTGCTGGTGATGTTCAGGGTCTCGCGGTACCAGAAGTACGTGGTTGCTGAGCTCTTCTCACACTCAGGCTCCACAACTAGCCAGACAAAAGAAAACCAGAGGGACAAAATGAAGTCCATGACTATTAATATTTCTTTACAACACTGACTATTTGATGACCTTGTGGAAAAGATCAGCATGGTAAAAGAACCGACTTGAGAGACTCATTTGTACCGAGAATCAGACAACACTGGTCCTGCAGTATATTTTTGATTCACTACTACAAAGATTTGAAGGCCCCTCCACTCACGATTTCTGCCCAATAAAATATTTTAGAGCAAGGCATAATTAGAAAGATGTATATTGGTTATAAATACTAAGAAATATCTTGATTTTTAGTCTTTTTAGCTTATTTTAATGCTTGTTTAATCTTGTTTTAAATAAGAGATAATCCATGACTAGCTATGCATTAAAGGTGCCCTCGAATGAAAAATTGAATTTATCTTGGCATAGTCAAATAACAAGAGTTCAGTACATGGAAATGACATACAGTGAGTCTCAAACTCCATTGTTTCCTCCTTCTTATATAAATCTCATTTGTTTAAAAGACCTCAGAAGAACAGGCGAATCTCAACATAACACCAACTGTTACTTAACAGTTGGGGTGTACGCCCCCAATATTTGCATATGCCAGCCCATGTTCAAGGCATTTGACAAGGGCAGCCAGTATTAATGTCTGGATCTGCACAGCTGAATCAACAGACTAGGTAAGCAAGCAAGGACAATAGCGAAAAATGGCAGATGGAGCAATAATAACTGACATGATCCATGATATCATGATATTTTTAGTGATATTTGTAAATTGTCTTTCTAAATGTTTCGTTAACATGTTGCTAATGTACTGTTAAATGTGGTTAAAGTTACCATTGTTTCTTACTGTATTCACGGAGACAAGAGCCGTCGCTATTTTCATTATTAAACACTTGCAGTCTGTATAATGCATAAACACAACTTCATTCTTTATAAATCTCTCCAACAGTGTAGCATTAGCCGTTAGCCACGGAGCACAGCCTCAAATTCTTTCAGAATCAATGTAACAGTATACAATACTCACATAATCCGATGTATGCATGCCGCATGCATGACGAACACTTTGTAAAGATCCATTTGAGGGTTATATAAACTGTGTAAACTTTGTTTATGTTGTTCAAGGCAAGCGCGAGCTCCGTGGGCGTGGAGCAGGAGAATTAAAGGGCCAGTAGCCCTGAATCGGCTCATTTATAATGATGCCCCAAAATAGGCAGTTAAAAAAATTAATTAAAAAAAATCTATGGGGTATTTTGAGCTGAAACTTCATAGACACATTCAGAGGACACCTTAGACTTATATTACATCTTTTTAAAAAAAGTTCTAGGACACCTTTAAATGATCTCTGGAGCGACAGAAAGCTTTCAGACTTCATCAAAAATATCTTAATTTGAGTTCCAAAAATGAACAAAGGTCTTACAGTTGTGGAACGACACGAGGGTGAGTAATAAATGACAGAATTTTCATTTTTGGGTGAACTTACCCTTTAAGAAGGACTGCGGTGCTACAAGTCACTAATAGATAAAAATGGTGATGCATAATAGACTGCAATCATATTGAGTCTGTTGTTTAAGTCAAGAGCTTCTTGCTGTGACACATTTTATTTCATTAGGCAAAGTGTTGTACTAAATGAAATGTCTCACAAAAAATGACATGCCTCTAATCTTTATGGTTATTATGTGAGAAACTGCAGAGTACTCACAGGCTTGGCTGCCGTTCCTCCTGATGGGACATTCGCTCCAGGGTAGAGGATACTGAAACGACTGAAAAAAGTAGAAGATGCTCCAGCCGATAATCACATTATAGTACAAACCCACAAAACCACACACCTGCAGAATGGGGAAAAGAAAGAACAAAGGGTATTGGTTAACAAATATAAAATAATTAAGGGGGTAATACTGAAAAAAAAAAAAAAAAAAACAAACAAAAAAAAAACGCACCCTGGAAAGGTCTCATCTAGTCTAAGGCTCATTTTGCTTGACTATAGTCTGTTTGTTGAACATCTGAGCCACTGGGCACTAAAAATAACAAGAGGTGGCAAAATCCTGTCTAGCGGTCTGGCACCTTTTGGGAATCTTCATCATCTTCTAGGAATATTTTCTGCTTTACCTATGCCTTGGAAATAATTGCTACTTATACTGGACGAACAGAAACCACAAAATCATCTACACATAAATCCCCAAATTTCAAAAGTGCAGCCTGAATGAGCTTACATGCCAGTTTAGGATTGTGGTAAGGTCATTTTACAGTACATTTCAGTCAGAGTATCTCTTCCAGGCAGTTGTATAAGCGCTGATGTGGCCCAGACTGTGCTGAGAGTCAAAAGTCTGGCTCCTGGAGTCTCATCTGATATACGATCGGATGTCTTAATGGATAAAATCTGAAGTCTTTTAACTCTTAAAACTCAATAGCATTACTTCATTTATACTGTGCATAAATAGAAACAGAACACAAATGAATGTGTATTGTATGCTGAAATCCCTTGTATGTTCAGGGTTTAGGAACTTTTTCCTGTTAACAGCAAATATATCCCTTGATTTTTCCCTGAAGTCTGTAACAGGGCCGTAATGGTTCTTTGCAACGTCACAGCACATTGAGTTAGTGAATAATTGAAGCACATTCTTTCTGCTGTAGCTTCGTGGGTATTAATAGCTGAGGCTGCAGCAGAACAGCCACATATAGACCCTGAGTGTTTCTTTACAGTCATTTTAACTGTGGGCTGTTTTATTTAGAAGCCTGTGGCTTTCCTTACATTGTCTTTGAGTAGAAGTTTAATGCAAACAAGGTTGATTCCCAATCTGAAATCAATGAATCCAGCAGTCTCATTCAGACTACCAAATACTAAATACAATACAAAAGATATTCAAGACATGTTCATTTTTAATTATTACAATTAATATTTTTAATTAACATAATATATATTTTTATATATGTGTATATATTTTTATTCAGCGCATTCTGTTACTACTGAGAAACCCATTCCTAAGAAACTGCTGATGAATAGCATTCGCACAATACCAGATTTCCGCGCTGGTGCATCGGCTTACGGTATATAACCATCACCTCCCAAAAGGCCTTACATGCTGACTTGCTATATCTCCAAAGTGCAGTTGCTTATACAAGGAAAGAAAATCAGAAAGCGCAGGTGCAGCTGAGACTGAAAATAAATTTATTAAATGTTCAGACAGAGCGATATTTTAAGATCGAAACCCATCTGATATGTTGCGTGACTGTGCTCATATTAAACTGATTTGAGAACAGCGCTGAGTAATGGATGACGCAGCACAGAATTGCTGGTGAATTAGCACTTTTAGGCCTGTGACTCATCAAAAATAAATGCTTCTATTAAGGCCTTCAGAACAAAATAAAGGGGGGGAAATGACATTGGTTATTGGCCTGAAACTCGCAGGCTCCTTATTGTATTGTGACCCTTTTTCAACAATGCATTAGCATCTGAACTAGAATCTTAGTTAAACTGCATCAGTTACCCAGTCTGAGCTGACGTGCACCAGACACTCACAATTTGAAGTCTGGAGTTTGTAACATAAACATTGTAATATAAACATTGATCAGCGAACATGAACAGAAGCTCAACCGAACATGATTGATGCCCAAGAACAAACCTCTCTCAAACGTGCTGCGTAACACACGAGAACGAACCTCATTGGTTCTTGTGCACGTCAAGCAAACAAGCTTGAGCTTCCGTTTACCACAACTAATGTGTGAGTTGATCAATGCTTATGTGAATAAAAGCCTAAATGAATTTTCATCAGTTCATCATATAAAGCAACCGTGTCTCTTCAGAAACTTTGGACAAAACCGTTCAATACATATGGATTAGTTTTACAATCTCTTTATGAATTTTTTGAAGCATCAAAGTTTCAATTGTGTACGCTATCTATGGAGGGACAGAAAGCTCCTAGATTTCATCAAAAAGATCTTCATTTGTTTTCCAAAGATGAACAAAAGTCTTACGGGTTTGGAGCGACATGAGGGTGAGTAATTAATGACAGAATTTTCATTTTTGGGTGAAGTAACCCTTTAAAATCAACAATTTAAACTCAACCATTATGCCCTCCATTTACGCATAAACACTCTTAAACCAAGTTAAGCAACATTATCTCAATCGAGAGTGACTACTCATTTGTGTCATGCGTTTCAGTCCACTACCTTTAAAAGAACATCATTCACTCACCATCAGGCTGGACACTCCAATGCCACCAAGTCTTGGACAAACATAATTCCACACTCCGATGCTCCCTCGACGAATCCTCTGGCCAACCGCCAGCTCCAAGAAAAAGAGTGGGATGCCAATAAGGATAAGAAGGATGAAGTATGGAACAAGGTAGGCACCTGTAAAGAGAGACAGCGACACAGAGAGTAATGTCCTTACAACAGTGTCTTTAATGACCAACCAATAGCCCAAGATCATCAAGCTACAGCACACTGAACTCACCACAAAAATCCTTTCAGACTTTATTTCCTTTAAGCTTTATTCCCCATACATATGTAAAAAGTAGAAATTGTCTTAAAATAAGTTTGTTGCTAAAATCAAAACACTTTCTATGACTGCCTGGGACATGTTTTCCCCTTATATTTTCATATTTTATATTTACATTAATTTTTTAAGTAAAATATATTATAAAGGGGTCACCTTTTGTATACTGTTATATTTTTTATTTCATTTAGGCCATAGACTCACCTAACTACATGAAACAAAGTGCACACACTCACCAGCCACTTTATTAGGTACACCTGTTTAACTGCTCGTTAACACAAATATCCAGTCAGCCAATCATGGCAGCATCTCAATGCATTTAGGTATGTAGTTCAAACTGAGCATCAGGGGTGCGTTTCCCCAAAGCATCGTTGGTGAGCCATGGTCGTAAGTCCCATTGAACTCTATTGGTAACGACCGAACTTGCGACCATAGTTCGCTTCGGGAAACGCGCCCCAGAATAGAGAACAAACTTGATCTAAGTGACTTTTCATGTGGCATGGCTGTTGATGCCAGACTGGTCTGTGTATTTCAGAAACTGCTGATCTACTGGGATTTTCAAACACAACCATCTCTAAGGTTTACAGAGAATGCTCAGGAAAAGAGAAAATATCAAGTGGGCGGCAGTACTGTTAGGAAAAATGCTTTGTTGATACCAGAGGTCAGAGGAGAATGGCCAGACTGGTTTGAGCTGATAGAAAGGCAACAGTAACTTATAACCACACGTTACAACCGAGATGTGCAGAAGACCATCTCTGAATGCACAACACATCATAAAGCAGATGGGCTACAGCAGCAGGATACCACACCAGGTGCCACTCCTGTCAGCTAAGAACTGAAAAATGAGGCCACAATTCGCACGGGCTCACCAAAATTGGACAATAGAAGATTGGAAAAATGTTGCCTGGTCTGATGAGTCTCGATTTCTTCTGTGACATTTAGATGGTAGTGTCAGAATTTGGCGTAAACCACATGAAAGCATGGATTCACCCTGCCTTGTATCAAAGGTTCAGGCTGCTGGTGGTGTGGGGGATATTTTCTTGGCACACTTTGGGCCCCTTAGTACCAACTGAGCATTGTTTAAATGCCTCAGCCTACCTGAGTATTGCTGCTGACCATGTCCATCCCTTTATGACCACTGTGTACCCATCTTCTGATGGCTACTTCCAGCAGGATAACACGTCATGTTACAAAATTCAAACTTGTTTCTTGAACGTGACAATGAGTTCACTATACTCAAATGGCCTTCACAGTAGCCAGATCTCAATCCAACAGAGCACCTTTGGGATGTGGTAGAATGGGAGGTTTGCATCATGAATGTGTAGTCGACAAATCTGCAAAAACTGTGTGATGATATCATGTCAATATGGACCAAAATCTCTGAGGAATGTTTCTGGCACACTGATTAATCTATGACATGAAGAATTATGTCAGTTCTGAAGGCAAATAGCAATATAAGACATTTACCTTTAGAGAAATGCATTTTAACACACTACATGACCTGTCACACCATATTTTGAAATATATTAAACTAATATATAACACAATTTGGGTTATCTTGCTACTTTTCCAAATGGAACAAGAGCAAGAGCAAAATTGTATTGCCTTAGTTGTTATGCTTTGTTTTCCATAAATTTTCTTGCTAAATTTCAATCACCCATATGCAGCAGATGGTATCTTCTATAGGCTAATGACAACCTGAGCCTCAGAAGGCATGAATGAATAGACAGACAACAGAATAAAACAGCAAGTCATGCTGCTGAGCCCTGACGTCAAACTAGCTCCATGGTGATGAAGATATTGGTCTGAGCAGAGCAGCCTCTGTTTGAAGTCACAGAACAATCTGAAAATAACTGCTTCTATAGACATGGAGCGCACAGCGCTGGAGGATGACCACAAACCCATCCTCTTGGGAGGTTATAAGTGTAATTAGAGCCAGGGATGATCACAGTAAAGTACTCTCTTGGTCTGAGATTATGATGAAGGACTCCTTGTTATTAGGTTGATTACAGCATTTCTTTTGTGTTCGATGTTGCTTTGTGGGGGCTATTTGTCTGGGCTTTATTTATGTATGCGACTAATGAAAAGGAAACAAGTCTTGCATAGAAAAGAGAGGAAAGAGAAAGGGATAGATGGACAGATGGAAGAAAGAAGATGGAGAGAGCAATGGTGCGTAACGTAAACAAGGCCTTCTGGGAAACATTCATAATTGCTAGACAAGCAAGGACAAGATATGACGATCTAATTAAGGCATCAGGTTTCACTTTCAGATAACATTGTGTCCAACTATCTTTTTAGAACCTTTTTAAAAGAGTTTATTACTATACTATTTTAATTATAAATCAATATAATTTGCAATAAATTATGGACTAGAAAAAAATAATTTTCCTTATATTTTTTGTCTTGTTTCCAGTAAATATATTTAAAGATACCTAAAACAACATATACACACGTCTTAATATCTTATCAATTTTGCTTCACTTGTTTTCAGAGAATACATCTTAATTTTTCTTAGCTATCGCCATTGTTTTTTTTTTGTTTTTTTTAAACAAAACATTGTAAGTTTTATGCTTAATTTAATGGGATTACATTAATTCATTATATTTTGTGAATATATTTAACTTTGAAGAGACTAAGCTGATTCAGAATGAAATCGTTCTACACCACATTTCTGACCAGAGACTGTGAAACAGCACGAAATAGTATATTTCAGATTAAAGGAGGATATGTACAATGAAGAACAGTCCAAGCAACCAAAGAGCAATGACAGCAGGTAAATTACTGTATTATACCGTGTAAATTCGCAAATCAAAACCACACTGGCCTTGACTATCCTGTTTTTAAACAGCCCATATAACATTGCTGCCCTAAATAACACCATCGTCAGCTTAATAAATTTAGAGAGACCACAGCGCACAAGGCACACAGCTGACCCAAAAAAGACTGTCTCAATGGAAATTTTTCAGAGCTAAAAAGAATAATAAAGAAGAATGAAAACATTATACGAATAGTTCACACAAAAATGTAAATTCACCATCATCATTTACTCACACTCACACTATATAATAAAAGGGAATGAGGACTGGGGCTGTCAAGCTCCAAAAAGACTCCATAAGACTTATTAAATAGTCTTCTGAAATCATACAACAGCTTTGTATAAGAAGCTGAAAATTAAGTTGTCATTCACTACAAATGTTAACATCTCTCCTAGCTCTTGTTAAGGTGTTCATAAGAGTTAATGAGAGAAAAGTCTAATGTGTGAATGAATCATTTTGTGTCAGATCTATTAAATTAATCGTTTATCCAGTTCAGAAAACTGGCCTGATTGATCAGTTCACTAATCATTCTGATCCAGTTGTTGAGCACTGACTCAATGATCCAGTCACAATAGTTAACAGCTCACTGGAGGTGAAGATTATCAAAGAGTAACTGACATTCTGGTAGTCACACAGCTATCTATAGAATTATTATACAGGTGCTGGTCATATAATTAGAATATCATGAAAAAGTTCATTTTTTTATTGTAAATTATTTTTAAAAATGTATTCTAGATTCCCTACATGTAAAGTAAAACATTTCAAAAGTTTTTTTTTTTTTTTTTTTTTTTAAATTTTGATGATTAGAGCGTACAGCTCATGAAAGTCCAAAATCCAGTATCTCAAAATATTAGAATATTTCCTAAGATCAATCAAAAAATGGATTTTCAAAACAGAAAAGTTCAAGTTCTTTAAAGTATGTTCATCTGTACACTCAATACTTGATTGGCAGCACATATTACAGCAAATGACTTGCTCCTAGCACAAATTACAGCATCTGTGAAGTGTGGCATGGAAGTGATCAGCCTGTGGCACTGCTGAGGCACTATTGAGCCTTCAGATCATCTGTATATTGTTGGATCAACTGTTTCTCATCTTTCTCTTGAAAATATCCCATAGATTCAGGGGTCAGGCATGTTGGCTGGCCAATAAAGCACAGTAATATCATGGTCAGCAAACCACTTAGAAGTGGTTTTTGCACTGTGGGCAGGTGCTAAAGTCCTGCTGGAAAAGGAAATCAGCATCTCCATAAAGCTTGTCAGCAGATGGAAGCATAAAGTGCTCCAAAATCTCCTGGAAGATGGCTGCATTGACTTTGCACTTGATAAAACGCAATGGACCAACACCAGCAGATGTTACGGCCCCCCAAATCATTACTGACTTCAGAAACTTCACACTAGACTTCAAGCAGCTTGGATTCTGTGCCTCTCCAGTCTTCCTTCAGACTCTGGGACCATGATTTCAACATTTCATTCTGTTTCAGAAGTGGCTTGGTAGTCCTTTTCCTGAAGATGTCTGAGTGTGGTGACTCTTGATGCGCTGACTCCGGCTTCATTTGACTCATTGTGAAGCTCTCCCAAGTGTTTGAATCGGCTTTACTTGACAGTATTCTCAAGCTTGTGGTCATCCCTGTTGCTTGTGCACCTTTGCCTACCCAATTTCTTCCTTCTAGTCAACTTTGCATTTAATATGCTTTGATACATCACTCTGTAAACAGCCACCACATTCAGTAATGACCATCTGTGACTTACTCTCTTTGTGGAGGGTGTCAATGATTGTCTCCTGGACGACTGTCAAGACAACAGTCTTTCCCATTAGTGTGGTTTCAAAGAACAAGAGATACCCGGAATTTATACTGTAGGGATGGTCATTTAATGAAACTCAAATGTAAATATTCTAATATTTTGAGATACTGAATTTTGGACTTTCATTAGCTGTACACTCTAATCAACAAATAAAAAAATTAAAAAACTTTTGAAATGTTTTACTTTACATGTAGGGAATCTAGTATAAATGAAAGTTTAATTTTTAAAAATAATTTACAATAAAAAAATTAACTTTTTCACGATATTCTAATTATATGACCAGCACCTGTATGTTAAAGATAATACATATTTCTATAGCTTAATAATCATTTCTGGTCCCACTTTATATTAAGTGGCCTTAACTACTATGTACTTACATTTAAATTAATCATTTGATACAATGCACTTATTGTGTACATACATGTTTTTACATTGTACTTATATTTTAAAAACACCTGCATGTAATTACATCTGTAATTCATTTCTGTAATTACATTTATAATTACACTGTTGACCCATCCCTTACACCTTAACCTACCCTTAAACCTACCCATACCACCAAAGCTTTCCCTAACCTTACCCGTATCCCACCTCAATAGCAGCAAAAGTGTTTTGCAATTCAATACGAACCCAATAAGTACACTGTACTTATTTTTTGATGTAAGTACATAGTAGTTAAGGCCACTTAATATAAAGTGGGACCTCATTTCTGTCTTTTCCGGACTTTTATTACCTCTCAATTAGACTACTGTAACTTAATGTAAATCACCTTCAGATGGTTCTGAATGCTGCTGCAAGGCTGTTGACATCGGCCAAAAATATGACTATATGACCTCAATCTTAGTCTCTCTTTATTGGCTCTAGGTTTATTTTAGGATCCAGTTTAAGATGTTTGTTTTTAAAGCTTAAATGACCAAGTCTCATCTTACATTAAAGATCTTATCCTCCCTTTTTCATCTAGCAGATGTAATGTAATATCATTGCGCCTGCTGCACCCATGGTACAGCAGCAAAATTCCTTTATTATTATGCCAGAATGAGAGTATAGTTCCTAGCCATATCGGCCTAGAAAATCTGAACTTTTCATTTTCCATCGGTCTTAGTACACGATGTAACTACAGAAGAGTCAAGTTTTAAATAGGAAAAATATCGAAACTCTTTGGTCATTTTTGAGCGAGATGCTAACGGTCTAATCAGATTCAATGAACCATGCTAAGCTATGCTAAAAGTGATACCGCCAGACAAGGAGAAAGGCTGAATGGATTAGAAAACGGTAAAACTCAACTCTTTAACTCTTGGGGAGTTGGAAAATTAGCCTATTTTCAAAAAAAGTGATCTTGGCGTTTATTTAAGTATTATTTTATGACATTTTATATTATGTATGCTGTGTAATTTACTTTGTTCAGCTAAGCTATGTTTAAATGTGCTATACAAATACACTTTAATTACTAGAAAACATTTATGATTCTTTTATGGTGCTTTTGATATGTAAGTAAAATGTGGAGACAGTTATTTATTGCAGATTTGGAGGTTTGCGATCGTTGTGCATTTTAATGCAGTTTGAGGAATACACAATGTGTGTGGGCACTGCTGCTGAAATCAACCTTTTTATATGCACATGATTCTGCTACATGTGTTATCCAAATGAACTTCTGAACCCAACACAGTATTTTGTTATCTTGCCTTACAAAGGAACTAAATGCATTAACATGTTAACTACAAAAAAGACATAGAAGACATTGAATTCTGCATCTTCTGACAGCCCTAATTTCACTCCCTCTGTCTCTCAAGGCTGTTTATTTGCTGCCTAAGATATCGATTTAGTTCTTATACTAAGAGGCTGGTGTCATACTAAAGCCAAAATATACTGCTAGGTTTAGAAGCGCAGCATTGCACATTGGAACACACTGGAAGAAATGTTGATGAATTACTGGATGAAATCCAGTGCAAAACCCCTAGGGAAATCATTTATAAATCTTAATTGGTGCTTTTCTTCCCTTTTGAGATTTAAATCTACTGTCCCCACCCACTGTTGCATGGAAAACAGCAACCAGTACATTAAGATTTCTCATTTTGTTTTCTATAGAAGAAATGGGGCTTGAATAAATTATAATAGAAATGTTCATTTTTTGGGTCGAACTATCCCTTTAACCTCAAAAATTACAAATGCACATCACTAAA
Source organism: Megalobrama amblycephala (assembly GCF_018812025.1). Taxonomy (NCBI): domain Eukaryota; kingdom Metazoa; phylum Chordata; class Actinopteri; order Cypriniformes; family Xenocyprididae; genus Megalobrama; species Megalobrama amblycephala. Next base: position 24,377,315 of record NC_063055.1, on the reverse strand, counting down.
AAGTAACTCACCTCCTCCATTCTTCTGGCAAAGATAAGGGAAACGCCACACGTTACCCAGGCCCACTGAGAAGCCCACCTGAGCCAGGATGTACTGCAGCTTACTGTTCCAGGCAGGTCGACCGTCTTCCAGGTCGGGGGAGATGTCTGGTTTGCCTATGGGCGGAGGGCCCCCTCCTGGCATGTTCATGCTCATCTGGCTGCTCTTGTAGTCCATAGGAGCCTCCAGCGCCAAAAGGTCGGCAACAGACTCTGTGACATGCTCATTACTGTGCTCGCGCTGAGTCACTTTACTGCTTTTGGGCATGGCTGTGCCGTGTTGTGGTGATCCCAACAATTAAAGGTGTGAAAGAAGAGCAGGGCAGAATGGAGGTCACAATAACTGCCCCTTTGGCTTGATACAGGTGTGGAGAATGAAGGTTTGTGCTCCTGTGAAAAGAGCATGAAAATATTAGAAATCAGCCCACAAGAGACCAAATTATGGCTATGGGATTCATAATACAGACCAAATCATCTTCCAAACTCATGTCCATTTGTGTTACATTCAACAAAATAATATTTTTCTGGTGTTTTGTTGGCTGTTGAATTTTATAACTCAAGCTTAAATATTATTCTGATCTATTAAATCTATCATAGGATTGCTTTTGGCTCTGGACTATAGAATAAATTTCATAAAAAGCTAAGCAATCTGTTGTAATGGAAGCCAAGGCAAGCACTGGTAGGACAGATGGGAAGATTTGCACCCTCTGCACCCTCTGACCCTCTGCATTACAGTTTTGAACAGTACAGGCCTACTGGTATTATCCATGGTAAAATGTCATAATTTTGCTAAATTACATTCATTAATGTAAAATACAGTAAAACAGTAATATTGTGAAATATTATTATAATTTAAAACAGTTCCTTATTTTGAGTATGTGATTTTTTTGTGTAGTCCACTGGTAGTAGGACTAGTATAGTATAGTATAGTATAGTATAGTATAGGAATTTACTAGAAAAAAACATCTGTCATGACAACTATCTGCATGCTGCTGTTCAATATAGCACACATTAATTACCCATAGCAGATCTATACAGGTGGAGCTGGGGAAGGTGAAGTGTTTTAGAAAGCGCGCTGCAATGGCAACAGAAAATACTGACTAAGTATTTGAAGATTGTGCACACAAGCTTATTGGCTATTTCAACAGGAACCAGCTGTGCCCTATAGAGAAGGATGTGATTGCAAGCAGACTGAGTTAAGGACCTATCAACCTGTGCCATCCAGAGTTTAATGACAGAACATGTTTTTGCAGTTATATGGTAGGGGGTGTTATTATGCATCTTCTGAAAGTGTACAGAATCTCTGTTTCAAAACACAGGCGAAGAAGAAGCAGAAACAAGCGATAAAAGCATTGCTTGTGCACATGTAAAACGATGTGATCATCAAACATTAAACAGCATATTTATCAAAATTGCCTAACGTTTACCGGATGAAACATTGACCCAGGAAGACGTATAGGACTGTGCAAGCTTTAGGGGTGTTTATGGACATGATAAACTCCATCTTTGTTTTGATCATTGTTCTAAATCCGATACAAATGTAGTCTTGGACAAAAACACGTTTTTCTAAGCTTTTTGATCATAATGTTGCTTTTTAAAATGAAACTTACTCACATTCAAGAACTGATAAAAAAGAATGCATGAAGCTAGAATAAAATTGTTGTTGTTGTTTTTGTTTAAAAGCAGAGGCTCTGTTCTCTGCTTTCATATATTGCATGTTCAGATATTCATATAACAAAATATCATGGGGGCCTTGAAAGCTTTGTGAAAATTATCAAAAATGCAGGTGCTAGCTGACACCTTTTTAAAAAAAATACTGGTGGGGAAAGAGTTAAAGTACAGTTATAGGTATATTTCAAATATAACAATTAATACCTAAATAGGAACAAAGTAAAAGTTCGAAAATAATGCATAAATAGTAAACTATAAGTATGATGTTAAATTCACTTAAAGAAAACTTAAAAGTATAGTTGCAGTATAAAACTACTAAACTACTCATTTACTGAGAGTATACTTCAAAGTGTACTTTCATAAACTAAAAAATGTGCTACAAGTATTTAAAGGATTAACGTTAGTTCACTTTCCTCGTCTGGTATCGTTTAAAGCCCTTTGAAGTAGCGCTGAAACTGTATTTTTGACCTTCAACCGTTTGGGGCCAATTGAAGTCCACTATACGGAGAATAAAACCTACTTCATTTCTTTTCGACTGAAGAAAGAAGGACATGGACATCTTGGATGTCATGGGGGTGAGGAAATTATGAGGAAATTTTTACTTGAAAGTGGACTAATCCTTTAACTAGTAAACTCTCCGTATAGCTATAAGTTCACTTTCAGTATCCTAGTTGCAGTACAATCAAAATACGTAGTTGTAAACTTGTTGTGTACTCAACGTTTACTACTGTTACACTTAAAGTACACTTAAAAGTATACTTTTATACACTAAAAAGTGGGCCAGTTTAGTCCAAAGTAGTTTTGAAATAGTATACTTACAAGTATACTACTAGTCCATTGATATTAGTGTCCTACATAAAGTGTACTTAAAATATACTTAAACTTTACTTAATGCTGCCTTCACATGCTTGGAATTATTACGAGTTTCCTAGGTAAATATTGCACATGAATGCCCTCCCATTTCCCGATGAGCATTCAATCACAAATTCAGAATTGGGAATTATCACATTTCCGATAGCATGTCAAGTCAAGTCAAGTCACCTTTATTTATATAGCGCTTTTTACAATGCAGATTGTGTCAAAGCAGCTTTACATTGATAACTGGTATATAATTTGGCTGCACAGCAGCTCTTAAAGAATAGTGTCAATGCAGGCAGATCAAAGCACTGTTGAATAAATGTCAAGAATACTGTTGAATATCAAATGTCAAGTCAAATGTCAAGTGTCCCCAATTAAGCAAGTCAAAGGTGGCAGCGGCAAGGAACCCAAACTCCAACAGGTGAAGTCAGGTGGCAAACAGGTGGCAAATAGGTGTTAAAATGGAGAAAAAAAACCTTGGGAGAAACCAGGCTTAGTCGGGGGGCCAGTTCTCCTCTGGCGAATGTGAAGGCAGCATAAGTATACTTAATAAAATTAATGTGAAGTATGCTTATTTTTTAAGGGCTGATGAATAGAATGTTCAAAAGAACAGCATTTATTTGAAGTGGAAATCTTTTGTAACATAAATGTCTTTACTGTCAAATTAATACATCTTTGCTGAATAAAAGTATTAGTTTCTTCAAAAAAAATCTTAACCAAAACTTTTATATGGTAGTGTATATAAATACATAATTAATTCTATAATTGATCTATAAATCAAATTTATATGGGATGATCAATAAAAGCCATTTGCACTTTGTATGGCAGAATTAACATCAAAATTCAAGCTCAACATTAACAAGTATAAAATATCTGAATAAAAAAATATTAATGAGAAGACAACAGTGACAAAAATCATTTTTGTTACATTTGCAAGTACAATGTGGAGAAAGCAATTTATTGCAGATTTGGTGTGAGCTAAGGGTTTGCATTCATTTTAATGCAGTTTGAGGAATACGCACATGTGTGTGGGCACTGTTGCTGAAATCAACCTATCTTTTTATATGCACATGGTTCTTCTACATGTGTCAACCAAGTGATCTTCTGAACCCAACACAGTATTTTGTTATCTTCCCTTACAAAAGGAACTAAATGCATTAACATTTTAACAAAAAAAAAAAAAAAAAGACATAGAAGACATTGAATTTTTGCATCTTTTTACAAACATAATTTCACTCCCTCTGTCTCTCAGGGCTGTTTATTTGCTGCCTAAGGTATAGAGGCTGGTGTCATACTAAAGCCAAAATTTACTGCTAGGTTTAACAGTGCAACATTGCACTGAAGTGTAAATTAGTGCTTTAAAATTAGTCTTAAAGGGTAGAGTCTTATCAGCAGCCTACTGGAAAGAATTTTGGTTTAGTCTTCAACTAATGGATGAGTACAAATCACAGCCTGAGATTAAAAAAGAGGCAGTCACTGACAAGCTTTTCCTCTAGACCACAGGGATGCTTTTTTATGATAAATAAGGGAGAGGTGATGCATGAGCTGAGATTTTTATCTACTGAATGACTAGGGAATGTGGCAACAAAGCCGCCATCTTTGCTCTTCCCACCTCTGTTTATCTTTGGTAATGAGAAGCAGCCTGAGGCACTGAAAAGAATCTATACAGCTTATCTCACATACAAGAGGACACAAAACGCTGCTGTGTTGCTAGGCGATGCCCACCCACCGCCCGTGACAACCTACAACCCGCATTCCAAAAAGGCTCAAATCTGCTTGGAGGACCATATGAGGAAGAATCCAACTACTGTTAAGAACAAACATACACATCATATGAAATTATTAGCAAGTGCATTGTTTTGTGACATGGTCAATTATGATAAAACCATCAAAGGACTATCACACACTGAGTTTAAACTTTTGCACCCACTGTGAAATTTTGCACAGTGTTCAAGTCCAAAACAGCCTGTCCGGGCAGCAGGCCAGTCAGTCCTCTACGTCATCATTATTATGGAAGGGATTATATTTCAGTAGGGAGCAAACCAGACCTGAAGAATGCTGCTCACCCTGTGCTTAGTCAGTCTCATTTTGCTGTGCATTAACACATGGGTGCTGATCACTCATAATGCAGTGAACGTGCTTGGTCAGTTGATTCTGAGGAATTCAACTAAGACACCCAAATCTAAGCCTCCCTGCTGGGGATTACATTTTTCAACAATTTCCCCAAGAATATAAAACGCGTTGCTGATCAGAGCCTACCACTGTGTATGGCTTCCCTTAGCAATAATGGTCTATATAACTAAATATCCTGTTGATTCAACTGCACATTATAATGTGCAAACATACATATTTTATCTGTCTGGGTTGCTAGGCAATGAAGCTTGATGAAATTCTCACATCTTTGCTTCCCGTGAACCTGCGTGCTCTCTATATCAGAACAGTGAGTGACAGCTCATCTATCCAGGGCTTGAGAGCATCCATGAACCAAATTTAGTCAAATCCTTGAAATACAGAAGGTGGGTTGTGACCCAATCAAATTCCATAATAAGCAATCAAATTTCATATGTAGCAAGTAATCTATATATATATCATGTTCAGGAAAGATCACACTGATGTAATACAGGGATGATGGTAACTGCATGTTTTGATTGCAGCAAATGGATCATGGGAATTCTGAGGACTTCTCTCTATATGTCTCCAATGTCCATCTTCTAAGAGTAGTACAGTATATTTATTTGTAGGATTGCTATATTTGCTGACTGTCTCCCTTGTGTCCACTTTTTATCAAATCTCTTACAATAGTTGTACTACAATATTGCAAATATTGTACTATACACTAAATGCTTAAAGGATTAGTTCACTTTCAAGTAAAATTTTCCTAATAATTTACTCACCCCCATGTCATCCAAGATGTTCATGTCTCTCTTTCTTCAGTGGAAAAGAAATTAAGGTTTTTGATGAAAACATTCCAGGATTTTTCTCCTTATAGTGGACTTCAATGACCTCCAAACGGTTAAAGGTCAAAAATACAGTTTCAGCGCAGCTTCAAAGGGCTTTAAACGATACCAGACGAGGAATAAGGGTCTTATCTAGCGAAACAATAGGTCATTGTATATGCTTTATAAACACAAATGATCGCCTTCCAAGTGCTTCCACCAAAACTGCACTTTTGTATTTTTCAAAAAGCTTATGCTGTATGTCCTACGCCTTCCCTATTCTACTTACAGAAAAAAATGATACTGGTGTTACATTCGTTCCATAAGTAGAATAGGGAAGGCGTAGGACATACAGCGTAAGCTTTTTGAAGAATACGAAAGTGCAGTTTTGGCGGAAGCACGTGCAAGGTGATCATTTGTTTATATAAAGCATATACATTTACTTTTTTTTTTTTCGAAAATGACTGATCGTTTTGCTAGATAAGACCCTTATTCCTCGTCTGCACTAAAACTGTAATTTTGATCTTCAACCGTTTGGAGGCCACTGAAGTCTACTATAAGGAGAATAATCCTGGAATTTTTTCATCAAAAACGTTAATTTCTTTTCGACTGAAGAAAGAAAGACATGAACATCTTGGATGACATGGGGGTGAGTAAATTATCAGGAACATTTTATTTGAAAGTGAACTAATCCAGTAGCCTCTTTAGGTAGTGGACAAAGACATTTGGAAAATTAACATGTCTTTTGGTGCAGCGAAAACTATTTAAATCTATTAACAATAAGTTGTTAATTCTTTTAATTACTATACCCTCCCAATTGAAAAAGGTGTTAATGTATTAATTATAAATATATATACATGCCTATATTTCAACAACGTTGAATGTTTCTGTAATGACAAAAGTTGCATTACCATAGCATGAAAATGAAAAGATGAGAAACTGAGCCACAAGAGATGAGTTTTTCCTGATGAGTGTTCTGTTGGCTGTTGAATTGTATAACTCAAGCCTAAATATTATTCTGATTTATTAAAACTTAATCTTAAGACTACAGCATTACTATCATGAGAAGCTACGTTGTAATAGCAAGCTGGTAGGACAGATACTTAATAGTATAGGGCTATGGTACAATAATTGCATGAATTAATTTAGTAGACGTTCTTATCCAATGCGACGAATGAACACTGAAAACAATTTATTACAAGAAACAACAACATGATATATGATATTGTTGAAAATGCTGTTGAAATGTTTTCTTGAAGAATAAAAGTATTTCTTTAAATTTCTTCAAAATAAATCTTGCTGACCCCAAACATAGCCTATTTCATACGTTTCTGGAATGACAAATGTTGCATCAAAAAAGTAACACACATAAAAATTACTGTACATTTTACAAGAAAATTTCAGACTTTCAAAAATGTAACGTTTAAATCAATGTTACTTCCTGTTTCTTTGTAATTGTTTATCAAATTTACTAACAATTTCTGAAAACTGTTTCTATAGGCCTACCCTTTTTTTTTTCTTCTTCTTCAATGTATAGGCCTAGCCAAATGCTCGTGAAAAGAAGTTCGAGTCAGAAGATAACCATAAGCCTATATAACAACAGTTATGAAGTTATTCGAGTATCGGACGTACAACAAAACATAACTCCTGTCCTTATTTATAACTCAATTATTTATTATAGTTTACTCATATCACAAGAAGAAAAACAACATTTGTGATTTGTTTAACACATCTTGACTTGAAGATGATGTTAGACATTTTGGTCGACCCCCCCTGAAGCTGGGAGTAATTAGCACAACAAATTGCGTCAACTAACAACTCGTTAACTTCCATACCGTAACAGTTTTTAAAATTTCACCTTCATATTCACTTTTTAAACATAATTGTTTGGCTTAATACACAACTGAAAACGAGTAATGTAATTAAATAAATCACGTGCATCTTCGTCAGGCTTTCAGAGTAACTCGACAGCTCAAGCATCACCTGAGGATGCGCCTGACTGCAGTCACGGTCAATGATACAATTCACCTAAACCCTCCCTCATTCACTGATCTTTCAACACAAACACGAGCAATACGCTTACAATAGTTTAAAAACACTAACACGTGGAAGTGATGTAGGCTATGTGAAGAGTACCACGCGTCTTGCAGCATCCTCAAGGTCAAATATTTGTGTTACGTTGACCTAAAACTGACGCGCCTCTGATGACATGAGAAACCAAGTAAATAACAAAGAAATGACCTGCAATTGCTGCTGTGAATTATCGACATGAACTGCGTGCAGCGTGATAAAACGCTCTATACATGACTGGAATACAAAATAAGTTTCCACGAGGCAATCATCGATGAAAAATGGCTTGCATCTTTTATCACGTCGCGTACTAAACGAAGAGAAAACATGGTCACTTACTGGATGTCGAAGAGTGAGAATTAGATGCGAGTGTGCTCAAATAGGTCTCAATGATTGACAATAAGCTGAAGAATCAATTTGACGGATCCCATAGAATGAATCCTCGTTGATGTGCCGTTTCCACGCTCACGACTGAACCTGTCCAGAAATGCGCAGAGTGAGTGAGCGCGCCGCCTGACGCAAAGCCCACCGCGCACTATTGTGTATTCTCTATCAGCCCAAAATAGTAACTTTGGGGTCACGCTGACACATCCGTGGGCGTTGTCCGCGTCAACACTTCTAACCAACCCACTCTTTGATTTGTCCTCCAGCGGTTAAAATTCAAAGCACAACTTATTTCTCCTTACACGATTGGCAGTGAGCAAATTACTATAGCTATACGCATGAGTCACGAACTCGTTCATACGTCAGCAGACGCGTAATCTGCGCATCCCCATCCCGTCCCGTCCAAATTCTGATGAAATACCTTTTGGCGATTGCAAAGTACTTACCTCCCACCTTTAAAATCCACAATGGTGTCCAAATCTGTCCAAAGGGCTGCAAGTCATGTCTTATTTAGTTCAAGACAAGGTTGTTTCCCCCACATTTGAAATCAATAAACTCCACTATGAACCCATCAAAGCAGTGAGAGATGACACTGGCTAAAATCTGGAGCTTTTTCTTCTCTCAGAAAAGACAGCGTCTGCTATCAGAAAGGCTATTTCTTCGCACCTGCAGATGGGTCTGATTGTGTCTAACTCATTCTTCTTCCTGACATTGGAGGATTTATACCGTCCTTGGATCAGGCTGGTCTGGCTCAATTGAGTTTCTTTTCAATTTTACTGTGTGAATTGAGATGGATATCGCAGATCACTGATTAATGTCTTCAGCAGATGTTTTTTAAAGCCATCCCATTAATCACATGTCTGCAGTCCTAAAGATAAAGAGTGATTTAGAATGCATCCTGTAAAGTGAATAGATGGTTAATGTAAAATACGTTTGTCTGTGATCATTTTCAGATTTCCATCCTTATGAATTACAATAGCCTAATGCACTGACTTAGACTTTGTCTGAGATCATTTTCAGATTTCCATCATTATGAATTACAGTAGCCTAATGCACTGACGTAACTGATCAGAAATCAATGCAATACTCAGCTTTTACCTTATGGGGAGTCCATTGAAGGACGTTCTCCATGTTTTACAGAGACCAAACTCTGAATGTTTAGTCCCCATGACACAGAGCTGTCTGCACCTACTGTTTGGAGCCTGGAGAACAACAAACAGGTAACTCATAAGCCAGATATGTGTTTGTTTATGTGTGCCCATGTGTTCGACTCACATTAGCAGATGTGGCCCAGAGAAGCAGATGTCTAAAGAGTACCAAAGAGAGACTTTTTAGGGGCTGGATACACTTGCAGAAACACCACCTGTGTTTTCATAGTGCTAAATGTCCAGACCCTGACAGAATTGACTTTTTCCGCATATTCTGCAATGATGATAATTTTCCGCACTGCTTTTATGGGAAAATCTGTGGAATTGATAACTGGAAAGGGCTGCACTCTTACTGATCACAGAAAGCATGATTACATTAACCAAAATATTTAATGCATTTACTGTAAATAATTACATTGTACCTGAATGAACAAGCAAAATTACTAAATATATATATATATTACTAAAAAGATATAAATGAAAATTTCTGTTGTAGAAAATGTTTCTGTTATTTAAATTTCTGAATTGAATTTACTGACATTTTTTTGATTAATTTATTGAAAATGTTATAATTTCAGACTTTGTTCTTGAATAAAAATGAATTAAAATCACTGAAAATGGATATTATGTTAACCACAATATACCAATATATGAAAGTACACATATTATTATTTCCAGTGTTGCGGGTAACACATTACAAGTAACTTGAGTTAAGTAATCAGATTACTTTTTCAAGTAACTAATAAAGTAACGCATTACTTTTAAATTTACAACAACATTTCTGAGTTACTTTTTCAAATAATGAATGCAAGTTACTTTGTTTTCCCATGTACTGACTGAAAGCTCCACATGTTGAGAGAAATTGTGAGTAAGTGCAGAGGCGTTGTGTGTAAACATGACAGTTATTGTAGTCCTAGACTAAATATGAGCATTTATTCATCTCACTGGCACAAAAACAGAGTCAGTATTCCTCAAAATTAATAAAAACAGTTAAATGCAACCTGAGAATATTGCAAAAACCTGCAATAATTATATTAAATTAAACAAATATACTCTGCCCAGGTGTGAAAAAGTAAAGCAATTTAAACCATTACTTTCCATAAAAAGTAACAAAGGAATGCAATTAGTTCCTTTTTTAGGGAGTAACACAATACTGTAACTGCATTACTTTTAAAATTAACTTTCCCCAACACTGATTATTTCTATACAGAATTTTTGAATACATTTTATTTTGTGTGGACCCTGATAATTAGGAATGTATCCAAGACCTATAACAATAAAAAGTTAAAGATATGTTTATTGTTGGAAAATGTTCATGAAGTAGTTCTGCAAATATAAAGCAAGATTTACCATGGACAAACATCTCAAGCAGTAATATTATATCTTCTAGATAAAAACATTCATTTTGAAAAAGAAAAATGCTCAAGGTCATTTTTGTAGATGTCTATTAATAAGAATTTAATCATTTTAAGTACAATTATTTTTTCATTGGCTCTTTAGGGATGAATTTAATAAACACAGGATTCCTGTTCTATGGAAATCTACAGATGGGCGTAGATTCCGTGTGGGCTTTGTCATAGCCCATGTGACTACCTTCAGACATACGTATGTACTAGGTAAACTCTAGTAAGGCACAATGAGGATTTGAGCACCTCCCTTTCCACAGATGTCCAAGACACCGGGATGCTGCATGCAGACGTGCACAAACACAGCTAAAAATAGGACTGAAGTATCCAGCAATTCCCTCCCTGTGTTGAAGCCTGTAGCTCTGGGCACGCTGGAGCATCCTCAGCCCTGCAGCGAGCGTGTGTGTGTGTGTGTGTGTGTGTGAATCACGAGGCTCTAGCTCTCTCTCATGGAGCACAGAGAGCTCCTCACCCTTCTCATGTGACTCACCTCGCCAGGGCCCACTGCTGGGATCTGTTGCTATGGCAACAGCAGATCATATGATTCTGACTCATACGGTGCGTGTAAGTGTACTTGGGATTATGTTCTGGTGGCATGAATGAGCTATGGTGGCACACGCATGTCAGATCATGGTAAAGCGGTGCCTGTCTACTTGCAATCTGAAATCACACAGTGCACGCGTCACCTAACCTAAGACTTCTACTTCACACAAACACAGTACACATCATTAGCCATAGCATCAGTGTTTTATACAACCATAACTGTCAAATCCCTGCTGGCACAAGATAAATAACTATACAGCATAACAAGCTACAATCCCTAATTGCTGCAAACACAGCATCTGAACGCAGAACTTATGTAAACGTACAAGCAATATTACTATGGTGGAATATAGAAATGTGAAGTTATATCAGATGTAGATTGTAAATGCCTTACTTCAGTATAAACACAATTTCCTCTGCCGTTCTTAACACACTGTGAGGCTGCAACAGTGGTCCCAGAGAGAGCCTTTAATTATTGAGAACTTGCTGGCGTCACTCTGACCTTGAGAGAAGTGCATTTGTGTGGATGTTTTACACTGGCACACACACGCTAGCCTGATGCATTACACCAGATTTAGACAGTGCGGAAAGCGGTATTCATCTCTAGAAAAAAGAAAGGATGAAAAGGAAGTATTTTTAAACACTATTAATGAGTCTTCTAAAACTTAGGCTAAGGTCTGTCACTCAAACGTCCATGAACTCCACATCCTGCCTCTGAGTTGATAAGACTTCACACTGTTCACAGGCTCATTTGCACGCACTGGCTTCAGGAAACTGGCGGAAGGGATATTTATCACCAGCCTAATGGGGCATGCAGCAAGGCTTGAATTTACAACATGGCCGCACGGGGCATTTTATCTGGGGAAATTATGACACAGCAGGGATTGGAGAGGAAGAGAGAAAGCAAGAGGGAAAGTGGAGTTATTAAACAAAACTAGTAGAGTGTGCGCTATCAAATTGGGCCTTAAATAACTATTCACCCATGAATGAATACATTTTTACTCACCCAAATATTATTTTCTTTCATCCATGAGATACAAAAATGGTCACAATTTATTTTTATAGTCCACTTTAGACATTCTACTAACTGTAAGTAACTACATGTTAACTGCCAGTCATTAGAATGTTAGTAGAGTGTCTGCTTAATATCTGCTAACACTTTATTTTGATGGTCCTCCAAACAGACATTCTACTGACTAAGGCCCGGTTTCACAGACAAGGCTTAGCCTAAGCCAGAATTAGGCCTTAGTTCAATTAGGATATTTACATGCTTTTTATAAACGTACACTTGGAAAAAACATTACTGGTGTGCATTTTGAGACAAACTGGCATTGACATATTATTTTAAGATATGTCAATACAAGCTGCTTTCAGTTAAAACAGCTCGAACATGCATTTTAGTCTAGGACTATCTTAAAGGATTAGTTTACTTTCAAATAAAATTTTCCTGATAATTTACTCACCCCCATGTCATCCAAGATGTTCATGTATTTCTCTCTTCAGTCGAAAAGGAATTAAGGTTTTTGATGAAAATATTCCAGGATTATTCTCCTTATTGTGGACTTACTGTATGTCCGACGCCTTCCCTATTCTACTTACAGAAAAAATGGAAGTGGCGCTGCATTCGTTATGCAAGTTGAATAGGGAAGGCATAGAATACGAAAGTGCGGTTTTGGCGGAACCATTTGGAAGGTGATCATTTGTTTATATAAAGCATATACATTTACATTTTTTCTAAAGTGACCGATCGTTTCTCTAGATAAGACCCTTATTCCTCGTCTGGTATCGTTTAAAGCTCTTTGAAGCTGCACTGAAACTGTAATTTTGACCTTCAACTGTTTGGAGGCCATTGAAGTCCACTATAAGGAGAAAAATCCTGGAATGTTTTCATCAGAAACCTTAATTTCTTTTCGACTGAAGAAAGAAGGACATGGACATCTTGGATGACATGGTGAGTAAATTATCAGGAAAATTTTATTTGAAAGTGAGCCTTGTCTGTAAAAACGGGGGTATATGTAATTTTGCAAGTAGTACATGTCAGCTTATTCTGCTAACCATAACCCTAACCTAACAGTCTACTAATACTCTAATGAGAGTTAGTTGACATGCAGTTGCAAAGTTAGTTGAATGTCTAAAGTGGATCGAAATAAAGTGTAATCACAAAAGTAGATTCATACTATGTAGCGCTGTCAAAAGTACTGACCAAGTCGGTAATGAAATTTTAAAAATGTGACACTTTGCGCGTTGTTGAGCGGATTCGTAAACAAATCTGATTGGCTTTTAAGTTCACAAGCTCATCAGATATGTCTGTGATTGGCTACAATGATCAATGCAGGAGCATTTGAAAGCACGCGAATTTGAAAGCAGGAGCAGCCCTTACTGAACAAAAATATATGGGAATATACTGCAAAATATAATGCGATATATTACATAATACATTTTCATATATGGGAAACTTGTGCTTATATTTTTCAATATACTGCAATATATGCATTGACCATGTATGGCTATATATTGATACATATAAAATATTTATAAATAAAGACAAAAATAGCATTACATTCATAAAGTTTTATCCTTTATGGTGTACATATATTGCATATGTTCCCATATAAATGTGAATGTATTGTACACACATATATACACATTCACAGAATGAGTTACAATCAGTGGTTACAACAGACATCTAGTTCCCAGCATGCTTTGCTTCTGACTGTTAAAGGAGAGTAAATGTTAAAATTAAGTGCTATTTCATGTGTTTTGCTCAATACTGATATAGGGGGAGATCTGTAAGTGTTTAAAGTTGTATTATTTTGGAATTTAAAAGGTTTTCTGGTATGTGTGAGTTTTCGGGGTTACCATTGTGCTGAAGAGTAGAGCCTGTGGTGAGGTTGATGATCGGTTGAGCATCATTAAAACTATAATAACTTTATTTAAAAGGTAACAGCTGTGCACACTATAGCACAGTGATAGTCTCTTTGGTAGGAACTTTAGTACATGCAGGTGTTAACCAACTTAAAAATATGAAACATTTAATAATATATGTGTTTATACTGCATGAGTAAATATATCTGCAATATATTATGCATGCAGTACCATATCTGATCACATATAAATCTATATATTATGAAGTATATTACTGAATATAAAATTACATACACTCTAAAAAATAAAACATTGGTTCAACAACAACAACAAAAAAAAGTTAACGTTTTCCACTAGAATTTTTAACTTAAGCCAATTGGGAGAATTACATTAATTCAAAGAAATATTTTGAGTTGATCCAACATAATGTTTTAAGTAAGGTGAAGACGTTTTTTTTGCCACAATAAAAACACATTTCTAAGTAACATGAACTTAATAATTGTCAACATGAATGCAACTATTTAAGCTGAGCCAACATAATGTTTTAAGTGAGGTGAAGATGCTTTTTGGACACAATAAAACGCATTTCTAAGTAACATGAACTTACCAAGCACCGCTTGTCATCATGATGGTAAATCTCCAAAAACCCACATTAACAGAAACTCTTCTAAATTAGCATAACAATAATATATTTACGCAATATATTTTTCTGAATATTTTCAAATAAACTGTTAAATCGTGTAATATATTGATAATTCATATATAGGGAAATATATTTTCTTTCCATAAGGGAGGAGTGTTTGAAAGCAGGCCGGTCCGCTGATAGACGCCTATAGACGTGTATCTGCTAAGCGCTTAGTGAAGAGCATCATTGATGTCTTTTACATGTTTTGTTTTTTACATGTCACAGACAGCACGTGAACACAAAGGCCAATCAGAGGTGTTTACGAATCCGCTCAACAGCGCTCAAAGCGTCACATTTTAAAAATTTCAGTACAAAACTTTGCGGTCGGTACTTTTGGCAACACTAATACTATGAAAGCATTAGGATTTGGTAGTAAATGCGATTGTTTTTTTGTGTGTCACAGGAGACTGCAACACAGCAAGTTTGAATCACAAATAATTTTTAGTGATTCATTTTTAGTGATTTTAACATTTTGAAAGTCAGTGGGACACAATCACTTTGCACGATGAACAGACTGAAATTTAAGGCTTTATTCACTCTCAAATAAAAACAAACATTGATCAATTTATGCATACTACAGTACATCAGATATGGCCTAGTGATATATTCAATCATTAAAATAGGGCAAATAATTTCTAAAGAAAAGCCTCTAAACAAACTCCCACAATGGCAAATGAAAGCTTCCAAATCTCTATCCAAATGCTCAGCGGTAAGAGAGAAATTTTGCAGTGCTGCCAGTCTGCCATTTGTCAGCATCAGTGTGATCCAAAAAAGTGCTGTTCCTTTTTTATGGCCTTGTCTGTGTTCACATTCTTCACTTGTAAACATTACAAAATTAGGATGAATAAAGCTTGAAAGAGTGGGAGAACAAGAAACAAAGCTTATTATAGGCAAAGTATGGTGCATACTATATTTATCTAAAACACTCCATGTAATGGCATTCAGGATTTAACTTCTTACCCTGGACGCAGATTTAATGGCCCATGGTGTCTTATCTCACTTTCTGTGCCTTTTAACTGGCTTTGACAAACCGTATTTCCCCTAGCCTTGTACCTGACAGAAGCGACCTGTACCTCTTGCACAGTCTGTCAGAGACTCAGAGGCTTGGAAAGTAATTGCCCGATTGTGTATGCACACCACATCTTTCTCTCCTGCAGTGAAGTCATACATTTACATGGATCGAACCATTAATGATGTATGCTCAGTCCCTTCAGGAGCAGACAACAGACCGATCACTGTGTAACCGACATCTAATGACCTTAATCACAGAGAAGATGACAAGGGACATGGGTGAGATACAGCTGTAATTCAGGTGTCATGAATCAGGGTGTGTGTTATACTGACAAGATATGAAGCACAGGACATATTTCAGGCTGAAGCTGATCTGAGCACTATAAGCCTGCTGTTAAGGGCCGGCTGACGTCATAATCTCCTGCTGCAACATTACGTATCATAAACAGGATGGCGATACAGATTTTGTCAGTGCCAAAGGTGGAGCTACAGGGATGCTTTAGGTTTGGGCTTGATTCCAGTTAGATATGTGCAGTGACAGCATGTATGTTTACAGAATTTCAGGACGACTGACACAAATACAAAAAAATATGACAAAAAATGATTGTATCAAATGATTAAAAGGGGCACTGATATCAGAATTTGTCCTAAAATTAATAAACATTCTTATCTATGTGTTTTGGTATCGATAGAACTGTCATTTCATTGGAAAGAAATAGAAAATGGTAGAGATAGGAGGTTGGAACAGAAGGCACAACACCATCTGTATCTCAACCTGCCAATGAGATGGTCAGTCCCCACTCGCCACACAGATAAAGGGAACACTGATAATATGCAATATATGATAATATATAAAAAAGAGAACATATATATATATATAAAATCTGTGATTATTTCCCCACAATCTAATGCATCGATGCATTGTGCTTTTGTATTAAATAACTAAATATATAGGGTTGAAGATATTACTCATCAAGTGCCAGAACTGAGGATGATAGACTAATGATGGATTTTCCTGATGACTTCATATTCAATTCAGTCATTTTCAGTGAAAACCCACACACTGCATTATAAAGCTACACTGTGCATTTTGAATCACAGATATAACATGAAATGATTAGACATTTGTCAAGCAAGATATGAGAGCCAGTGCAAGATAAAACACTAAATATATCTTTCCATTTGTACTCTAAAGGCTGCAGGAAATAGTCATTTCCTCCGCACTGTTAACAGAGAAACTGCAAGCTTTCTGTTGCCAAGAATTTTAATGCATCTTTCAGCACTGCTTAATCCATAAAGACAGAATCCAGAACAACATGACATTCTGATTTTTTACTAAATGGCTTTGTTATTCTTCATGGGTTAAGACTTTCTGGTTCTGTATGGATTATAGTACTGGTTACATGGCTTTCTTTTTCTGGTGATTACGTTAATATAATTCTGAAGAAATATCTTAGCAGCATTTAGTGTATAAATAAGTGAATTTGATAATATTAAAAGTGAAGTTTACGGTTTCGGCACTAAAGAACTGACACTTTGTTAAGCTCCGCCTCCCTTGGTTACTAACTTGGTTGCTAACTCAGACAAGCTTTATAGGACTGAACTTGAGATTTATATGTGCTCATATATGGTAAAACAACTGGGAACTAATTGAAATGAATGAATGAAATGACATTAAATTACATTAATTAAGTAACTTACATTACTTAAAGGGTTAGTTCACTCAAATATGAAAATTCTGTCATTTATTACTCACCCTCATGCCGTTCCACACCCGTAAGACCTTCGTTAATCTTCAAGACACAAATTAAGATATTTTTGTTGAAATCCGATGGCTCAGTGAGGCCTGCATAGGGACAAAAAAAATAAAAAAAATAACGACTTATATAGTGATGTATAGTGATTGTTTTGAAATCGGCCATCACTAAATAAGTCGTTATTTTGTTTTTATGGCGCACCAAAAATATTCTCGTCGCTTTATAATATTAATATTGAACCATTGTACTCACATGAACTGATTTAAATATGTTTTTAGTACATTAATGGATCTTGAGAGAGGAAGTGTCATTGCTCCCTATGGAGGCCTCACTGAGCCACCGGATTTCAACTAAAATATCCTAATTTGTGTTCCGAAAATTAACAAAGGTCTTACGGGTGTGGAACGGCATGAAGGTAAGTAATAAATGACAGAATTTTCATTTTTGGGTGAACTAACCCTTTAATTACATTAAGTAACATTAATTGACCTTGAAAAAAATTACATTTTTCTTTCTGATGTTCTACATGATCCATTGATTGGACGAGATTATTAAAATGGGATAGAAGGAAGAATATTAACATCAGGAAAAAATACAGCATCTTCCTGTTTACCTGTGCATAATTCCTCTTTTATAATTATGGAAATATCCCGGACTCTTGATGATAATAATATAAGACTGTCACAATAACTGATTTGATTAATGGCTACATGTGCACCATCAAATCCAGTTCTACAGTGCCCTAGAGCTAAGTGTCCAGAATAAGCACACATAATAATCCTAACGCGCATTAATGGTCAGCCAGCCATCTCTGCTTTAGTCATTTTTTAATATGTCTCTCTGTTATATAAGGCATTATATGGGCAGTGATGGGAGAGGGTTAAGCCACTGCTAAGCTCTCATTACAGAGATAGAAGGAGGTGTGAGGACCCAACAGATGGCCCTCTAGAGTCTAGGAGATGCACTCGGTGTAGTGATACAGTACAAGTGTGCTTCACTTATGTAAGTCTCCAATCTAATGCATTACCAATCTTCTAATTTTATATATATATATATATATATATAGATAGATAGAGAGAGAGAGAGAGAGAGAGAGAGAGAGAGAGAGAGAGAGAGAGAGAAGAAAGAGAGCACTATTTTTATCACAATGCTTTAAGTGCATTGTGGAGCAGAACATCTCGTTGAGTCAGAAGCTGGATTTTCATATTGTGTTTGCTGACCCATTGTGTGATTAATCAGATGCACATTCTACATCTCCTCTGTCATGGATCCATTCATAAAGCCAAGTCCAAGTGCTATTTTTTTGCATACATCTACATAAATGATCTGGATGCCGCCAAAACTAGAACAAGACGCAGAACAAGAGCGCGTCTACTATTCTGCTTGTCTAACTGCACATCACGACTGCAATTTCCATTAGAGGGAATACACTTCAGCACATGCAGTTCACTCATAATCTGCAATCTAAAGCCCCACGTGGTCGTCCATCAGCTTAATGACTAGGAGGTCTTTACACACGGAGAGGCCTTTTGATAAAGGAACAAAGAATTTGTCAGGAAACAGCCACCTCCTGGGTGCTATACCTGTGTTTTTTTGCTCAGGTAGAGACCATGTCAGATGTGTGCATTTTTCTTCACAAGAATCTATTTCTGGAAAAGCTAAAAAAGAAAAGTTAGAGCCAGGAAAGAGAGAGATATAAATGTGAAGAGACAATAAAGTGTTTTGACTTCTTTTTGACATTCTGCAAAAATATCTTACATGGTTTTCAAATTAAACGTTACTTCTTTTTCTTTGGCAGCCATAAGGGTTAGCTCAGAAAAGGCATTCTTAAATCTTATGTCTTGGTTTTTGGATAAAGCAGCCAAACGTGTCTTACCCATCATGCATCAGTAGAAGCAAGTCAGCACAGCAGTGAAATGGAGCTCATTCCGTCAGCACCCTCTTGTGGCTAAAAATCAAAATCAGTTTGTCATTTTATCTTTGCTGGGCAAAGCTTAGCTGATTGAAAGCATTCTGTAGTTTGAGACAAAGTATTTACAGACAAGGTTACAGATAATAAATACAGCCTAAAGCAGTGGTTCTCACATTTTTGACTCCAAGACAATATTCGAAGGCCCTCATTAAAGGGTTAGTTCACCCCAAAATGAAAATTCTGTCATTAATCACTCACCCTCATGTCGTTCCACACCTGTAAGACCTTTTTTCATCTTCAGAAAGCAAATTAAGAAATTTCTGATAAAATCTGAGAGGTATATGACAACAATTTAACCACTCATTATTGGCCAGCTCCGGCATCGGCACCGCACGCATGCGTTCTGCTGCACACGTGAACAGTGTCGGCCAATAATGAGTCAGCGTTCTGACGTAGAACCTGAAAGCGCTGAATGTAAACAACGTAAGGGAATGACACAGAAGAGAGGATATTGTTGAATAAAGTCGTTATTTGTGTTTTTGCGCACAAAAAGTATTCTCGTCGCTTCATAACATTAAGGTTGAACCACTGCAGTCATGTGGACTATTTTAACAATGTTTTTACTATCTTTCTTAGATAGTAGGAGGGTGAGTAATTAATGACAGAATGTTCATTTTTGGGTGAACTAACTAATATATATATCGAGCACAGCGTTAGTTCAGTCAGGCCACGTAGGCATAGTGCTGCGACCAGCTGACGCGACCAGCTGTCAAATCGTTCCACCATTTTCCTATTAGACATGGGACATATATACGTGGCATTACTGCTCGGTAAGTATGCTCAAACTGCTCGCAACCCTCCCTCCCCATTATAAGCACATTTTACTAAGTGTAAATATATATATATATATATACAGTACAGTCCAAAAGTTTGGAACCACTAAGATTTTTAATGTTTTTAAAAGAAGTTTCGTCTGCTCACCAAGGCTACATTTATTTCATTAAAAATACAGTAAAAAACAGTAATATTGTGAAATATTATTACAATTTAAAATAACTGTTTTCTATTTGAATATATTTCACAAAGTAATTTATTCCTGTGATGGCAAAGCTGAATTTTCAGCATCATTACTCCAGTCTTCAGTGTCACATGATCCTTCAGAAATCATTCTAATATGCTGATCTGCTGCTCAAGAAACATTTAAAGGCAGGGTAGGTAAGAAATTTTGTTCCAAATTTGTTTAAACTTTCTATATATATACATGCATAATTAAAATGTAAGAACTCTGATAAAAAGAGTATAAAAATCGAGTGACTCTAGACCGTTTAATCTGTATTAAACACAGCTCATTATTTCCATCCGGGACGAAACATAGGATTGGCTTAGGCGGCTGTCACTCTCTCGCAACCATGGCAACCACCCTTTTGCCACACATGACCTGCCCACTTGCGCGCGCAGTTTGATTTGGGGAATCCAAGAGGCACGGATCCTAGGAATACCAAAACAATGGCAGAGAAACAGCAAGCTAAATTCACAGTATCGGCCTATGCAGTTAGTGAAGGCAAACCAGGCAAAAAAAGGAAGACAGTAACAGTACAAGAAAAGGCAATGAACAAAAAGTCTTTGGATAAACAAAGAAATAAAACGCGAGTTAATATCGGCGTGGCTTTCCAGCGATGGCGAGAACTGAGGGAACTCAAGGGGCTGAAAAGTGACTCCTTGATGGCTTTATTTCTGCTGGACAGGTAAATCTTTCTTTTTGTATTTTGATCATACATATTTTTTTGTTTATTTTTTCATGAAGCATGTGTCATTAGCACACGTAGCTGCGTAATATAGCTAACATAACATTACTTAGCGAGCCGTAGTAGAGACGATAAATAATGATAGCTATAGTGTTGAATTGTGCATAATTTTACCCTCTGTCTAAGTCTTTTACCATGTTCACCTGCAAGTTTACCTGCACGTTTTTTTCGCCTTTGTTTTGTTTTTATATTCTCTACCTATGTTTACTGATGTCTTTATCTTGTATCTGTGTGTGTCGTACACACTTTGTTGTATGTGTGTGTTATTATTTTGTGTCTGCAATGCAGTTGTGAGTTGATATTTGAGTGTATGTTACTCTGTTGATCTGTAGAACAACGTATATGTTATGAATCTTACACGAAATTCATCTTCATCACAGTGTAAATGATGGTAATGGAAAAACGTGTATCATGCAACCTGTTTTTAGCTTTGCCTTATAGATAACTAGCTCGTTAGCGAATCAAAAAATATATATTTTAAACTTTACCAATATCAATATGCTAGCTTGATAGTGAGTACTAAAATACATCTTGTTTGTTTATCTTCATAATTTTAAAGTTATTTTTATTACATGTGATTCTGACATGATGTCACTACATGCACTGTGCTCCTTCCTCTCCGCTCGTCTCAGGTAAATAATGCGTCTTCCAGCTCAGTGGTCGGAGTCACACGTTCATGCGTTTTGGGGGCGTGGCTTTGGAAGGAGCCCAGAAGGGAGGGGGTGGAGTGAATGGAAATAATGAGCTGTCTTTAAAACAGTCGTGAAGGTCTACAGACACTCGATTTTTATACTTTCTTTTTCAGAGTACTTACATTTTAATTATGTATTGATATATAAATAAAGTTTAAACAAATTTTGAAAAAAAGTTTTCATTTTTTTGCCTACCCTGCCTTTAATGTGTACAATTGTACAAAATATTTGTGTACAATATTTTTTTTCAGGATTATTTGATGAATAGAAAGTTCAAAAGAACAGTGTTTATCTGAAATCTAATCTTTTGTAACATTATAAATGTCTTTACTGCCACTTTTGATTGATTTAATGCATCCTTGCTGAATAAAAGTATTCATTTCTTTAATTTCTTTTCAAAAAAATAAAAATAAAAATTCTTACTGACCCCAAACTTTTGAACGGTAGTGTATAATGCTACAGAAGCTTTGTATTTCAGATAAATGCTGTTCTTTTGAACTTTCTATTCATCAAGGAATCCTGAAAAAAAAAGTACACAACTGTTTTCAACATTGAAAATAATCATAAATGTTTATTGAGCAGCAAATCAGCATATTAGAATGATTTCTGAAGGATCATGTGACACTGAAGACTGGAGTAACGATGCTGAAAATTCAGCTTTGCATCACAGGAATAAATTACTTTGTCAAATATATTTAAATAGTACACAGTTATTTTAAATTGTAATAATATTTCACAATATTACTGTTTTTTACTGTATTTTTAATTAAATAAATGTAGCCTTGGTGAGCAGACGAAACTTCTTTTAAAAACATTAAAAATCTTAGTGGTTCCAAACTTTTGGACTGTACTGTATATATATACATAAGCATTTTACTAAGTGTCTTAATTGTCTATGTATTCCAAAGCTGATGGTTCCAGGGGGTTAATGTTAAAGCTCTTGTATGTTCAATTAATTTTGGAGCAAGAACCCCCATAAGGACCCATACCGCCAAATATAAATTGTGTTCAATAAACTCAAGTAACTTGCCAAAGTGGTCCTGTCTGAAATATATAATAAAAATAATAATTTTAAGACTTATAATTGCCACCCTGGAAGTTTGTGAGGGCCTCTATGTGAGTCCCGGCCCCCTGGTTGAGAATCACTGGTCTAGAAAATAAATATATGCATAGTCTATGTACAAACATTAGATAAAAGTAGGCATAAACCCATTTTGAACAAGGGGCTTCAGAGCGCACACTGGCTGTGTGCTTTTTTTTTAACATTAAGGATGAGGATGAAGTAATAAATCCATTAGAATGATTCAAAAAGTAATATTTTATTACCCCAGACATTACACATACAATGTGTGTGCTGGTGAGACCTGTGTGAATGTGCATGAGCAGATTTACTCAGGCACTTTCAGCACCGTAAAGGTCACCTTTGAAAGAAGAACACACATTGCAGACGAAAGAACCCACCGCCTGACTCCCACCCTCCTCTGGGTCCAGAGTAAAAAGCTCTTTAGATGATCACAGGTTTCAGGATGATGGCTTATCCACCTTCCACAACAGACAGAAACCAGATTTACGGAAAGTGAATGAACTATGGCTGAGTTGTTGTTTTTTTAAATGAAGGTAATTATAATAATTTTAAAACTTGCCATTTTTTGTCTAACCCACTGTACTAAAATATGACTATCTTGCCTGTAAAAATGTAAAACACAAGGTAGATAATGTAGGTTAGGGTTAGTCCATTTTTTTTTACATCAAATATTTTGTCACTTATTTTTTGCACTTTCTCTCTCGCATTCTGTCTCTCTTTCCACACACACAAATACAGTGGTGACAAATGAGTGTGCCACAGCCGCTCTGGTGTGGGCAGCATTATGTCTTTTCTCTCTTCCCACCTGTCTTCATGCTCCATTGCTTTATTGATTCTGTGCTCCTCTCCATCAGATAAAGACATGAACAAGCCCGCCACACACACGCAAAGGCCTCTTTTCTAGTATGAAAGGAAAAGAAAATAACCTAAGTTTTAATGCTACGTAATGAACCGTGTTAATATAAGGGCTGTTACTTTATAGCCCAGTTAGGTCTCTACATGGCTCAAGGAACAGTGCTCAGTACATTTAATTGCAAATGAAGCTGGGAAAAGTAGAATTTAATGAAGTGGAGTTGTTTTGGAGAGGATGGTTTTGCAGCAGTCGTACGGATGTAGAATGGGAGACTGTGGTCATCTTTTTTACATTAGATCTTGCCAGCTGCCGTATTTATGAAAACAGACAATAATAGCACCATTATAGCCATAAACAACCTTGGTTTCAGCGCCGAATGTGCTGGAAGGGGCTGTAACTCTGCAGTCTGTGCAGTTGATATACAGTTGTGGGTTTTTTTAAACTCTCGGTCAGGTCTCAAACTTCAAGCAGCATGGTCGTTACAGTCTACAAGGAATGATTATGGCTGTATTTCTCAGGTCCAGCGTTCTTTTCTTGCTGTTTGAAGTTGCATATTAAGGTCAGTTGTGTGCTTTGGACCAGTGGGTGCAAAAAAAAATTGCATTATTACCGCAATGAAGTCCAGGGTAATGGGCCATATATCATAAACAGGCCAGGCGGTGTATTTTGTGTGATTTTCCTGGCTCTTAAGACTTCATACTGAACTACAAGCTATACATCAGGTTTGTCAAAAGTAAATAATGGTGAAGGTTACTTCAGAGACCTGCTAGGGAACATTTTAGGTTGTTTCAATATGCTTTGAATGAGCTATTTAGTGAAAAAAACTTGTATCCTCTCAGACTGACATGCTCAGAAATGTTTATTTTGCTTCAAATATGCTGCATTAATTCAATTATAAATACAGTAAAAACTATTGTGGAATATTATTACAATTTAAAATAACTGTTTTCTATTTTAATTAGTGCTGTCAAACGATTAATCGTGTTTAATCGCATCCAAAATTAAAGTTTGTGTTTACATAATATGTGTGTGTGTACTGTGAATATTTATTATTGTATTGTATTGTAAAACTTTATTGTAATTTGTTCTGCAGCATGATAGCACCACATACAAGACAGACAAATACGCAACATTAATAGCACATAAAAAAAGTATATATAAATACACACACATACATGTATTTATTAATAAAATATATATTCACATGTATACAATTAGTATAATTATATATAATTATACATGTATACTAATTGTATACATGTAAATATATTTTTTTTAATAATTATAATACTTTATAATAATAATTTATATTAATTATAATATAATTATTTTATATATAAATACATTATTTTTGGTTAAATATATACATGCATGTGTGTATTTATACACAGTACACACACGTAAACACAAACTTTTATTTTGGATGATAGCACTAATTTTAATATATTTTAAAAAACAATTTATTTCAGATGGTAAAGCTTAATTTTCTGCTTTTTTGCTGCTCAAACATTTCTTATTATCCAAATGGTTGGGCTGTGTAATATATTTGTGTGGAAACACATTAACAGTGTAAACACTTTTGATTAATTTAATGCATCCTTGCTGGATAAAAATATTATTTTCTTTAAAAAAGAAAAATCTTACACACAGACACACACACACACACACACACACACACACACACACACACACACACACACACACACACACACATACATAAATTATTAGAAAAGATCAGGAGCAATAAGGTGAAGGTGTTGTAATGCAATAACAATTTCTGCAGTTGTCTGTGACTCAGTGCTCCAGTACCATCTGCCAGACGGTCGAAACAGCTTGTGTGTGGGGTGTGTATATAGTCCTTGATGATTCTGTGTGCTTCCTTTGGACAATGACACATGTATGATTCATACTAGGATATGAAGACTTGGGAGGGTTTTTAAATTCCTATAATAACCCAGTAAAGAAACTCAAGCCAGCCTTAAAGACTTTCCACCCTATTCTTCAAATAAATAAATCAGGCTCACTGAAAGAAAACAGGTAACAATAAAATGTAATGTTGCCTAATAAATGAATTTATGCAACTCAAACATTTCAGAGAAGATACTGATGGTTTTGCTGCATTTGCGAAAAATTGGACAGGGTCAACAATACAGGAAATTACATCACTCATAATTAGATAGCAGTATTTTATCCACTAGATGGTGCTAAAAACGTCATGTTTGATTTCTGCTGAAAGGTTCATTACCAAAGTCCTGACTTGTGTTCTACAAACTGTACTGTCTATTTGCTATTTTAATCAAAGTTGATGGAGCTGATCTCACAGATACAGTTGCAACATTGCAAGTATCCATAATGCATGTTGTAATTAAAGTTATTTATGGTAACTTACTGTGTCTGATCATCTTAAATACGAATAGATACAGTACTTACAGAGTCAATACAATCAAATATGGAGCAATTCACCAATAATGAATCTAAAGGAGCAACTCAGGCAACATATTTGAGATAAGGCTGTTATCTGGAAGCGCTGTGTGTGCTGCTGACCCGTGAATGAATTCTCTGAACGGCTCTGGTTACAGCTTAAATCTCCATGTGTTTATCTTTTGGCGAAGGGAGGGGGGGTCGAATGCTAGAATGCTCTTGTCATAACCTGGCAACATTGGAGGGTCAGATCATGTGGAGGAAGACTCATTTGAACAAGAACCGGGGCCAAGTGGAGAGTTTGTGAGCTCTCAAGCTGAACGTTTTGATTGCGAGATTTTACTAGAGATGGTAAACAAAGCAACCACATGTTGAGTCCTGTATATGTAATTATGACTGCATGTGGACCTTTTGCTCAGGCCTTTGCATACACAGGTCTACTACTTTAAGTCAGGATATCAGGAAAAGTCCTGACCCCACAAGCTCAACATGCCCCTTTTAATAAAACAATAAACATGGGACAAGTCTCACAATCCACCCCCATTGCAGCCGGCCACATAACCAGGGTCACCCCCGAGAGAGGCCTTCCTTTTATCCCCATACCAGCCGATGGCTACAAATACTCCGAACACAAACACAAGCTCACTACAAATGCCGGTCACTATTTTAAGCCATCTAAGTCAAATAAAGTTACACAGGAAAAGAAGGTAAATATTTCCACTCATACCTTGATTTTTTTTAAAAAGAGCTTTATTTATGCTTGGCTCCCCCTATGTGATGTCCTAGAGTGTTTGAAATTGAAGCCCTGCCACAGAAGAGGGGGGCTCAGGGGGGTCCCAGACACCCAATACCCCACGCGCTGCAGGCTCAGTTTGAAGAAAAAGAGCACAATTGGATTAGATACCAAAATATGAGCAGTGTTTGTTTTAATCAGTCTGGTGACACAGGGAGCTTTTGAAAGCACTAGGGAAAGAGAGTTGAGGCAAAGGAAGAGGAGAAGGGGAGAAGGACAGCTGTCCTGCAGACCTGATACTGCGTTTGGAGACAGGGGCCTGCGGTCTGGGGGGTGCTTGGCCATGAAGGGGTCACAGCCAGGACTCTATAGACCATAGTCAGGGTAGATACATTAGGCATGTGACGGTATCAAATTTTCATGTTGCGATTAATTGATGAAGCTTTTATCACGGTGTGCGGTATTATCACGATACTAAAAAAACAATTTTTGTCATAGTTTAACAGGTTTAAGAACTTTTTGTAATAAAACAAAAACAACTGACTGAAATTTTATTATAAAGAACAACAGATAACACTTTACTCTATTTAATGCATTAACTAAGATTGAGCAATAGCTACATTTGTTACAGAAAGTGTTATTTTTTGTTAACGTTAGTTTAGAAATACAACTGATCATTGTTAGTTTTATCTCAGGTCCATTAAATAAGTTATTTTGATTTTAGTAATGTTATTAAACAGTAACTAAGAAATTAACATTAATTAATAATAATTAATACTTTATAAGTATTTTTATTGTCAGTTTAGTGATAATGAATTAACATGTTAACTAATGAAGCTGTATGTTTTCAAAGTTTTACTGAACAATAACAAATAATCAGAACATTTCTAATCATTAGGGCATGTTGTAGTCCAGACTAAAATATAAAAATGTTTAGGTTTGAAAATAAATATCCTTTTAAGTCTTTTTTAAGTATTCCGTATTTGGTGCTGTGATGAACAACACTGAGATTACAAAAAAATGAATGGCTGTTTGAAGCATTTTAAAAACTTCACTAGCGCAGTTACTTTGTTTGCAAGGTTTCCGTGGTAACCGCTGCACGCTGCTGTTCCATCAGCGCCCTCTGCTGTCAGAGAGTGAACGCGCACTTTCATTCAGCTCGTCTCCTTCACTCGTTCCGCCATGTGCCACATGCACGTTGGGATTGTTTACATCTGAGCGCGTATTTTGACGCAGAATACAGCGGTGTTGTGCATTTTATACGATTGATGGGTAAAGTATTCTTAATTGCCTTATAAAAAAATAATAATTGGTAAAAAATTATTATTTACGGTATTCTGAAGTGCCCACGATTACAATATCGTGCATAGCCTATTCATTATCGCGATTTATCGCATTACCGAATATCGGCACAAGTCTAAGATACATATTTATTTTTTTGACATGAAATAGGCCTACAGCGCATTCAAGGAATGGTACTGTTGTTTAACAACATGCCAACTGTTGAACTGATAAAACTTCTTTCCAAAAAAGAAAAAAAGAAAAAAAAAAAGAAAAAAAAAAAAGACTTTTGAAAGATGTGAATTCTATCCCTCACTCGTTTTCAATCACATAAAATTCAATATACACCTTTGCATTCATATGTGTCTGAGCATGGGTGTAACTTCTCAAAAGATTTTTCTCTTTACATTTTCATTACTGTGGGAATGCACAGTAACATCTTTATAGCTCAGTAAATGTTTTAAAGGGCACCTATAGACCCTTTTCACAGACTGTGATGACGCATTTTAATGGTCATCAATATCGTAAATCCTGCGCAGTTTTTTTATATTTTCTTTTTTTTTTTTTTTAAACATATGTACATTTATAACACTACACTTAGTATTATTACCTTTGCATCAAATTACAAAAAACTAGTTAATGCTGCTGTGAGGGTGTTTCTAATACAGCAGCTATGGGAGTGACAGTAAAAATGACATCTTTTTGTCTTCTGACTGCCGTTATCAATCGCTTTCTATATTTTTTCCTCTTTTTGAAAGTTGTGAAAACACTATTGTGGAGTTTTTCTTTTGCTATTTGAGCAAATGGAAACACAAAAAATATATTTAAAGGTGCCATGGAACATTTTTTTACAAGATGTAATATAAGTCTAAGGTGTCCCCTGAATGTGTCTGTGAAGTTTCAGCTCAAAATACCCCATACATTTTTTTAAATTAATTTCTTTAACTGCCTATTTGAGGCATAATTAGAAATGCGCCGATTCAGGCTGTGGCCCCTTTAATTGCTCACGCTCTCCGCCCCCTCCCGAGCTCTCAACTCTATCACTGCATAAACAAAGTCCACACAGCTAATATAACCCTCAAAATGGATCTTTACAAAGTATTCGTCATGCAGCATGTCTAATCGCGTAAGTATAGTGTTTATTTGGATGTTTACATTTGATTCTGAATGAGTTTGATTGTGCTCCGTGGCTAAAGCTAACGTTACACACTGTTGGAGAGATTTATAAAGAATGAAGTTGTGTTTATGCATTATACAGACTGCAAGTGTTTAAAATTAAAATAGCGACGGCTCTTGTCTCCGTGAATACAGTAAGAAACGATGGTAACTTTAACCACATTTAACAGTACATTAGCAACATGCTAACAAAACATTTAGAAAGACAATTTACAAATATCACTAAAAATATCATGTTATCATGGATCTTGTCAGTTATTATCGCTCCATCTGCCATTTTTCGCTATTGTCCTTGCTTGCTTACCTAGCCTGATGATTCAGCTGTGCACATCCAGATGTTAATACTGGCTGCCCTTGTGTAATGCCTCGATCATGGGCTGGCATATGCAAATATTGGGGCGTACACCCAGACTGTTGCGTAACAGTGTGTGTTATGTTGAGATTTGCCTGTTCTTCAGAGGTCTTTTAAACAAATGAGATTTATATAAGAAGGAGGAAACAATGGAGTTTGAGACTCACTGTATGTCCATGTACTGAACTCTTGTTATTCATCTATGCCTAGGTAAATTAAATTTTCAATTCCATGGCACCTTTAATGCATTCTCTCATTCACTGCCATAGAATTTTACCCAACTATGACGACTTCTGCTTCTGGGAATGTGAAAAGGGTCTATTATGCAAAATCCACTTTTACAAGGTGTTTGGATATAAATGTGTGTTGGCAGTGTGTGAACACAACCACCCTACAATGATAAAAATCTACCCACTACTTTTTAGACGAGCCATTTTGATTCTCTGGGCAATGTGACGTCACATTGCTCAGGTCCCACCCACAACCGCTGACTGACATGGATTAGTTTTATTTTTGAAGGGAATGTGCCACAGATCTAATATACACATATGATTTCAGTAACATTGCCTGCTATTTACGTTCACAGACATAAGTGACTGTGTTTATGTGAACTGTGTGTGTATTTGACAGAACCTTGTGTGTATTTGACAGTTTAAAGCTGCAGTCCGCAACTTTTTTGTGTTAAAAATTTACAAAAATTATATAATGAGAATATACAACATGAATCCATTTTCCAAACCGTGTTTTTGTCTTATCCTGAATCATTATGGTACACTTATAATAAGTATTTATATTCGGACTATTTCAGACCAGAAACTTCAGACTCGCCGCAGAGTATCACAGTAACTGCGTGACTTGCCATAGACATACACGGAGAAAAGTAGTTCCGGCTACAATTTTCTTCCGCAAGACGCGTGCAGTTCTGTTTATTAACCGCTAGAGGGCCAAAAATCGCGGACAGCAGCTTTAAACAAAACAAAAAATGTGAAAGTGAAGTTACTCACGAGACTTGATGTCTGACAGCCAAATGTCTGTGTGCATGTGCTTCAGATACGTGCGCTCAGAAAACGATCTATTAAGAAGTTTAAACTGATCGCTTTAAAACATGTGGAAATAATAAACTTTAATGAGGAAAGAAGAACTATGCTATCCGTGACAGTGATCGCTACATAGATGATAATCAAAACCAAGCAGATGTCTTGTTAATATTTGGCAGAGGCAGGAACTGTGATCGTAGAGAGGGGGCGGGGCACAGCAGCTCATTTGCATTTAAAGGCACATGCACAAAAACAGCCTGTTCTTGACTGAAATGGGTATTTACAACATGGATTTATAAATGATCTATGAGGTATTTTAAGCTGAAACTTCACAGACACATTCTGGAGACACCTGAGACTTAAATTACATCTTGTAAAAATGGGCATAATAGGTGCCCTTTAAAAAATATATAATCACTCAAATATTCACCTTATCAGAATTCAGATCGGCACCACAATATTCCTCCGGAAGCGTAGTTGTGTTGATTTTTCCTGCAGTCAGGGAAGAGTCAGTATTGAACTGGATGACACTTGCCGATTACATGAATAAAAATGGTCAGAAATGCGAAAATAAAATGTGCAACAATCAAAGTTGCAACTGACAGAATTTGGAGTGTATCAATGTGATCTTGCTAGAGTGTGCGCCAGTGCTGGGCGTGATTATTTAATTGCGAACTGTTGAGAATCGAGTCAAGAGAGTTGATTGCAAAGGCTCCCGGGAATCGAGTCTTCAAAAGAACAACTTCAACAGCTCTTTACCACAGAAAAGCTAATCCAGACAAAAGCAGTTTAAAGGGTTAGTTCACCCAAAAATAAAAATAATGTCATTAATTACTCACCCTCATGTCGTTCTACACCCGTAAGACCTTCGTTCATCTTCGGAACACAAATTAAGATATTTTTTGATGAAATCCGATGGCTGAGTGAGGCCTGCATAGACAGCAATGGTACTTCCTCTCTCAAGATCCATATAAGTACTAAAAACATATTTAAATCAGTTCATGTGAGTACAGTGGTTCTACCTTAATATTATAAAGCGACGAGAATATTTTTTGTGCGCCAGTGGAAGGCCCATGCCCAGTCAGTCCACTATGTAACCAGAATATTTGCTTTGTTTGTATAATATAATTTAAAAGTCTGAAAAGCAGACAGCCCAACATTTTTATTGTCAGTTTAACATTTAGTAGGCTATTTCACAGTCTCTTTAATTACATATGATTATATATCTATGTCACACTCATACACATAACTTGCAAGACATTAGTTTGGGATCCATTCTGCAATCAGACTCGGAGTCGATTTCTCGAGTCAGTCTCAAACTCACTTCTGAGCACTTTCAATCCAGTCAGTGAATCGTTCAGAGCTGTTACTGAGTGCACAATTGACTCCCATGAAGTCATTTTTTTTAGTTATTATGTCCATGTTCATATGACAACATGCAATTAGAGACAGTATACATATATGAAGGTTTATTGTAATAAATTAACAATGGTATCCTAAAACACAAAAAATTAATTGTGATGCCTAGTGAGTGAGCTGGTGCTCTGTAGACTTCGCCCAAAGGCTAAACCTCCCTCACTCTCCCTCAGTCCAAAACTCCCAGATCCCAGTTTAAGTTCCGCTGGATGTAACGGAATCCCTCTCTCGGAAGTGCAAATCCAGCTGCTGCTGCGCTTCAATAAATTAGATTTTCTGCACTGCTTCAGGGATGTAAGTCTCCAGGGCACAGTTGGGCAGCAGTGCCATTATCAATTTATAGATTTTGTTGTGTGTGTGTGTGTGTGTGTGTGTGTGTGTGTGTGTGTGTGTGTGTGTGTGTGTGTGTGTGTATGTGTGTGTATCTCCATATAAGATTTTGTTTGTCAACAGTCTTTGTTGTTACATTTGACTCTGTCATTTTAAGCTGACAATGCTAATTTTAAATCTATATTTTTTTAACCTACATAAACCATCATTTTGGTTGGTGTTTTGAGCAGACTGATTTAGAAACACAGGAATATGCCTAACCTGGGGATAATGACACATTTGTTTTGTATATATAGTCTTGATTTTCATCTTACTAAAGAAGTAAGAGACGTTTTTTCTCCATTCTGGATCTTCGAGATGAGTTTTGTTTAATCTATTCCAGTTTGATTCTATGGATTTTCATTTGCATGTAGATTAATTTTGTTCCTCCTTAATAACTGTATCTTTATATTATTTAAGTTTTTGCTTAATGTAATGACAAATGCACGTGTCTTTGTTTTGAATGGTTAAAAATCTCTCTTTCTCTCTCCCTTCCGTTGTCCTTGTGTGAAGGACTTTCAGCAAATGGAGCATTAATCTGATGTTGATTTTGATCATCATCTGCTTCCCATTGCTTTAGGTGCAGAGTATTTCCAAACAGTTTAGGTTTTGATTCCACAAGTTTCTGATTCAAGGTCGGTCGCTGTCTTTTAGAGAGAGGATTGAATTCACATGAAATGGTAGTAATGTTCCTGTTAGGTTGTGTGATGTGGTTTCTCATTTACTCTTTTGGAAGCGAGAATAGTTCCATTTGAGTGCTGAAATGTCTGAAATCTGTATTGCTGTCAGAAGAGCTTTGATAATAAAAATGTTTCTCCCTCCCCTTTTACTTGAATCCCAGTGTAGCCGTGAATAGCAGTAGGCGAGGGTCTGTGTATGTGCTGGGTCTGTTTTTGTGTGTGAACCTATGTATGTACACATGTCCCTATGTTATTGCGAGTGTCTGTGTGTCCTTTGTGAAAGAATCAACTTCAGTCCTGTGGATGTAAGAATTCGATACTCAAACAGAAGACAGACAGCAATGCATATGAAAGGTTGCATTATGCCCAGCATCTGGGTGGTTCTGTGAGGGGTCAGAGCACATGTCCAGTGCCTCGGGCCATCAGGATGAGCTCCGGGGCACGTGAAGATGACCTGAGTTGTTCCTGTGCGGTTACGCTTGCGCAGCTGCCGCAGTCTGGCATTCAGACTGGTCCCACAACCAAAGGCCATGGGCCAAATTTAGGTCATTATCCTGCCTCTTGCACTGTAGATTTAGAGTAAATATGAGGTTAAAAATTGGACATTAATGCCCCCCCCCCAACAACAGGTACATAACCTTGTCTTGTTGTTGAAGTAGTGGTGCATATTTACATATAGGCTATGAATAATCATTTGAAGTGTATTGTATGTTTTAGCGAAAATAGACTGTATTTGACCGAAATTCCAGAATTGTCGGCAAGCTGACTAGATTGGTGAATGTGGTGAATTACGAGCTCGTAATCAGAACTTCAAAAGTGGGAAAGAAATTTCCGATAGCGCGCAAATCAGCATTAAAGGGATAGTTCAGCAAAAAATGAAAATTCTGTCAACATTTACTCACCCTCAAGTACTTTCAAACCTTTATTAATTTCTTTGTTCTGCTGAACACAAAGGAAGATAGTAGGAAACAGATCTCGCCCCCCATTTACTATAGTATTTATTTTTCCTACTATGGAAGTAGCCTAAATGTGGGGCGAGATCTGTTTGGTTACTGACATTCTTCCAAATATCTTCCTTTTTGTACAGCAGAAGAAAGAAATACATACAGGTGTGGAACTACTTGAGGGGGAGTAAATGATGACAAATTTTCATTTTTGTGTGAACTATCCCTTTAATACATTTACATTTACATTTATTCATTTGGCAGACGCTTTTATCCAAAGCGACTTACAAGTGAGGAATACAACAATCGTCATGACGAGGCAAATAGACAAGAAGTGCTCACAATAAAAGTTAATGGCAGTGCTCAGAGTATCATAAGCTACAATAGAGAGGAAGTGAAAGGATAGGTATAAGAATTTTTTTTTTTTTTTTTTTTTTTTAAGATGAGGTTAAGATACAAAAAAAGGTCTGTCATGTGCCCTGCACAGACATATATTATATATTTCTAAAACTGATTTTGTTTTTTGTTTTTATTCTGGTATGGTGTAAAAGCAAGCAGAAAGATCAATTTAATTTGTTTGTATACGTGCTACTTAGCGTTTGAAGAAACTCAGCAATGAGCGCCCCCTGGAGTAAGATGTCCCTCTACTTTTTTCATCTTGACCATGGCACTATCTAATCCCAACACATTTATTAAATGGCTATCATTTACTGAACAGCTACCTACATTTCACCTGAACCCCAGAGACCGTATAAGGAGGGGAAAGGCCACGGAAATATGAATGAGAGAAATCGTATGGCTGTACATTTTTCCCCCCAACAACATATGATAAATCGTTACGGGGGAGATGCAATTCTTACAAAGAATTAACAAAAGTGTCTTTTTCCTCTTAAGCAAGACGACTATTAGACTACATTTCTTGTTTATGAAGTAGCCTATAACATACATTATTTCACTTTAAAATAAATAGTTTTTTCCCCCTAAAACATAACATTAACAAAAAAAAAAAAAAAAAGAAAAGAAAAGAAAAGAAAAAAGTATTCATGACAGCCTAATAGATTTGATGTCAATCATCTGAATGTCAACATTTGTGAGATTTATTCCATCGGAACAGTTTTGAGGTTATATAGCCTAATTGACTATCATTGAATAATGATGTGTGTATTTATATTGTTTACTTTTTAATTTTAATATGTTTATTTGTTGATGAGAGATTTGTGAGCACGGAAGGGTAATTCATTTAGATTTGCAGGAGGAAAAAATATTGTTCTTATTTTGAGGTGAAAAAGAACGGGTGGACCTTTATGTTTAGGCTACACTTTAGAGGACATTTTAGTAAAAGCATATTGGTCATCGTTCCCTAATTATTTTATTTATTTAAATAATTTATAAGTTTTCCTTATAAATTAAATTATGTATTAAATCGTTTTATCATTTTTAACTAAACAACCAGTGCACACAATAAAATAACAAATAATATAGGCCTAATGTAGGCTAATCATTCAAAGTTTAATTCTATTTGATTTGAAACAAACTAAAACCATAACAATAATGTTTAACTAAGTCGCCTTCATTCTCCGTGAACGATGGCTTGAGACAGACAGCTGTTAAGCTCCTCCATCCACCAATCAGTCCATATTATCGGCGAGTCCAGCGTTTCTCAACGGGGGAGTTCAGAGAACATCGGGGGGCGCTGGAAGCAATATTTTTTGAAAGATGGGCGTTTGTTTAAGTCGAATTTACACCAAAAGATTCACTACGAGACGAACTGAAACATGCAACAAAACTAAACTAAAATATAAATGGCAAAGTAATGAAATTCCAAATGTCCAGTCAATTCAAACTGTTATTTGTGATTCACTGACATGGTTTTATAATAATAATAGCTAATAATAATAAACAGAATAATATTAATATTCCAGGCAGCCTCCATTTTATTTGATGGCGACACGGAACCTGAGTGCGCTAACTCCAGAAACGTTTTGCTACAAAATGACTAATTTCGCTTACTTTTCTGGAAAAAAAAAATGGTATATATATATATATATATATATATATATATATATATATATATATATATATATATATATATATATATACCATTTTTTTTTTTCTCATAATTTCTCTTAAATTTCACGAAAAGCAAGGCTAAAGCGGCCATATTAGCCTATCTATTTATGATCTCTCTGTATAACGAATAAAAAAACTTGAAACAGACTTTGTTGGCATGAACTAAATGACATTAGGCTACATGTAGCTAACACTCAGAAGCATTTCTCAGAACCTTATAAAAAAGAGCGAATATTTCAAATCATATGACAAATGAACGCTATAGGCCTAAATGAATGCATCTATATTATATATAGCCTAATATTTTTTACTTATAGAATAAAAATATATATTTCTTTGGAGTACCCCTAAATATTACATCCATTCCTTTTTTTTAGATAGACTAAGCAAACTATGTGTGTGTATATAGCCTATAGTCTATATAGGCCTCGATATTTCTCATATGCCTTCAAAATATTCTGGATTTGGCTCGGCTGCTAGAAATGACAGTGAAGCTGATTGTTAATTCACGAACAGTAGACTTGAATCTATTATTGGCCGCTTTATGACTCGCTGGTGACTTCCACGGAGCAGACAGAAAGTTGGCATGGATTTAACTACAAGCTTTGAAGCGACATGACCACTCATTCGTTTTTCGGTGACTGTTTAAAAGGGCTCTTTCTATCCCGCGTACGCATGACTCATGAACAGCCACAATGCTTGTGTCGAAAATAAGGGTCTATTTTATTTAGCAAAACAAAATTCAGGAAATGAATGATGCCACAGCCACAACATGCAGAAGACTGTAAATTATTCTTGTTTTTTAGCTCGCAGAAATTTCACGGTGTTATTTTTGGCATAATCAAAAGAATAAATCTGTTCTTTGTACTTGATTAGCAGAGCAACAGCGACTTTCTCAGCGCAAAATGGGCATGACGCAAACTTGGGAAATTGGTGATATGTGGAGAATAAAATGTAGGTTAATGTATCACATGAAATGGAAAAAAAAACCTGTAGGACTTCCTTCTCGTTAAGCCAAAGAAAAGGGATATCAGGAGGGACAACCATGTAGCCTACATGCTATCTTAAACTCTCCCAATTACTAAAAAATGAAAATAGACATTAGAAGAAATCTAGAATAACATGTTTGACAGGACTTTATGGATTTAGGGCAGGAGTGCAATACAAATTGCATACCAGAACAATTATATTTGAGGGACATGGTGCTCAAGGAATGTTTTGACTTCTTATAACCAAGGTCCTGCATGGAACAGAGGAGAGGTAAAATAGGATGCTAAGCCAACTCTCCGGATTTATCCATATCTAAGAAGAGAGTCCCTGCCTCAGGCTGCAGCTAATGAAAATCCCATGGCTGAGCATCTGAGCTTCAGAAACTTCTTCATGGTCATTGTGTGAGCACCTTTAATTGAATCAGAGCCACAGGTCACAGAGACTCTCCGCCACCAGCTCCCCCCCGTCAGTATAAACACATTTAGAGATTATTTATTTTTTAGCTGTGGCGTGCGTCCACGGCAGCCAGGTCAACTGATACCCAGATGGTTTCGCTGAGGAGCCTGTTTACGGATTCCTGCAGTCAGAGAGGAGGAAGCCGAGGATCTGTTGGCATGTCGCTGATTACAGTCACTCAGCTTTACATACAGGAATGATAAGAGCATGATGCGCATTCAGGCCTGCTAAGTGAGCTCAAGCTGTTTTTTTTTTGTTTGTTTGACTGATAGATATATGGGTAATAGACAGGGATGTGCTCCATTCAGAATTGAATTTAGAATGCTTTTTTGAATGCTGAACTGCATGTTAAGATTTGATTCTAAGGAAGTATAATTAAAATGAATTGAAATTCATTCATTTTTAAATAGAAAAGCAAAATTTGTTACAACTTTTTGTAGATATGTTTAAAATGTAATTTATAGAATTTTGTGTTTAGTTCATATATTTCATCATATTTATTAGACTATTTATATTTATTCTCTCATTTTTCAAAATACATTGCCTGTGTTGAATTTCTATAAATTTTGCTATTCAGTAAATTCCTCTTCCGTTCATCACAATTCAAATTCCAGTTCACCTTCTTGTGGAGCATGGCTAATTAAATTCAAAATCCAATACATGAATTTGAACGGGAGTTAAAGAATTAGTTCACTTTCAAATGAAAATTAGCCCAAGCTTTACTCACCCTCAAACCGTCCTAGGTGTATATGACTTTCTTCTTTCTGATGAACACAATCTGAGATATATTAATAAATATCCTGACGTATCTGAGCTTTATAATGGCAATGAACAGGGGTCACGAGTATGAGCTGAAGAAAGTGCTTCCATCCACATCCATCCATCATAAACATACTCCACACAGCTCCGGGGGGTTAATAAAGGCCTTCTGAAGCGAAGCGATGTATTTGTGTAAAAAAAAAAAAAAAAAAAATCCATATTTAACAAGTTTTGAAGTAAAATATATAGCTTCCGCCAGACCGCCTTCCATATTCACGGTACGAAGAAAATGTAAATCTCTTGCAGTTCAAAAAGCTTACGTTACATCCTACGCCTTCCCTATTAAACTTACGCAAAAACGTGTAACTGACGCGATGCCCCTTTCTTCCTAACGGAAGGTGGTCTGGCGGAAGCTAGATATTTTACTTCATAACTTATTAAATATGGATTTTTTTTTTTTTTTACACAAATGCATCGCTTTGCTTCAGAAGGCCTTTATTAACCCCCCGGAGCCGTGTGGAGCACACGATTATGACGGATGGATGTGGATGGAAGCACTTTCTTCAGCTCATACTCGTTTGTCCCATTCACTGCCATTATAAAGCTCGAATGCTTCAGGATATTTATTAATATTTCTGTGATTATGTTCATCAGAAAAAAAAAAAAGTCATATACACCTAGGATGGCTTGAGGGTGAGTAAAGCTTGGGTTATTTTTCATTTGAAAGTGAACTAATCCTTTAATTCTTCACTTCTGAATTTTGCACAGAATTCAAAGGGCACCTCTGAGGAAAATAGAATAAATGTGTTCAGATTTGACTTTGAACATCATCGTTGCATTCACATCACCTCTGTTTGGTAATATAGGCATCTCTCAGCACTCTCATGCAGTCTAGAGAGAGGCAGGGTTGTTGAGAGGACAGTCAGTCTGTTCTTACCCACTATCCCCCACACACAAATACAGACTGGCCCTTCTTGAGTGCTTTTCTGAAACAAACTCCCGCTTCCCAGACTCCCTCTGTCATGTGTTATGACCTGGGGGTCGGCAGTTGTCAATCAGAGCTTCGGCTTCAGCTGGCCATCAAACTGCTGGACGGAGGGAGAGGAAGAGAGAGAAAGAGCCCTCAGAGGAAAATCCATCCTCTTTATATGGGATCATCTCTCTGCATGCAGGGCACATAATTGAATTACTGCCCCTTCCCCTCCACATATTCCAATGCAAACCTGTAGGCTGGAATGATAAAGACATCCACACATGATAAGAGTGTGTGAATCAGATTGTTAACAGCACAGAGGTTTCCCTGTTTAAACACAACTAATGCTGCATGGTTTTGTTGAAATGAAATCCTAATCTCTGTAAACCAACCGCCCAAACTGCAGAATGCACCATATTCAAGTCACTCAGTGTAGTCTGATGTTGATTTAGAATTCAAAAATTGCCTCTCTTTCAATTCATAAGTGTGACTTTAAATGGAAATAACCATATCCCACAGGAAGTTGAACTGGAATGAATCTACACTCTAAAAAAATGGTGGGTTAAAAATAACCCAAATTGGGTTAAATATGGACAAACCCAGTGATTGGGTTAAATGTTTG
The DNA here is from genome assembly GCF_018812025.1 of Megalobrama amblycephala. Taxonomy (NCBI): domain Eukaryota; kingdom Metazoa; phylum Chordata; class Actinopteri; order Cypriniformes; family Xenocyprididae; genus Megalobrama; species Megalobrama amblycephala. The sequence continues at coordinate 24,337,318 of NC_063055.1, read as the reverse complement.
ACCCAACCGCCTGGGTAGTTTTATTTAACTCAACAATTGTTTAAAAATGACTATACGTGCACTTAAAATGAACCCAAAATAGGATGGAAATGAACATTTATTAATATGTTTAATAAGAAATAATAACTAAATAATAAACATTTAATAAAATGCTTATTAATAAATGTTCACCTTTTGATTATTACTGTTGCCTCTAGTATGTGTCTGATTTTTAATTTCCAACCTGTTTTGGATTCATTTTAAGCCAGCCATTTAGTAATTTTTAATCAATAGTTGAGTTAAAGCTTCAGGCCGTAACTTTTGTTTGGTTAAAAATTGTCCAAAATCAATTTTTGAGCAAGTACATAACCAGCCAGTGTTCAAAACTATCTCATTATCTTAGCTCGATTCACAACGGTAAGCTTGTAATAATGTTTTATAATAAGAGCGACATGGTGGATTTCCGCGGGAAATTTGAGCATGCAGCAGTTCCTCTGTGCGTCATTACGTCACGCCCGTAAACAAAAAGGAAGGAGTCCAGGCTAATCGGTTTTATCACGTGAGGACGAAGCTGGTAGGGGATCATTTATAGCCTTTTCTCACAGCATCTGAAATAATTAAGCTTATCATTTTGATGGCGGATTGTAATCCAGAAAGATCCAAATGACAATCATCAGTGACAACTGGAGATTAGGTAACGCTAATATACACATAGTCATAGCAATGCTGATGTTGTTAACATTAACGATTTGAGAACAAAGTATAACAGTAATAATAATTTGCACAGTTTGGCATGATTCGAGCTAAGCGATCATTAGATTTAATCACCATTGGCAGTGTGATTTATTGTAGGCCTAATGCCTTTTTCCTCAGTTGGTCAGAACAAAAGTGGCATAAATGTTACTTACTTGTTCAGATGATATTTTCCAGTGAAATTTCTTATATTGGTCATACTTTCAAGACGTAGAATCTGTCATTCTGAAGTTCAGTATCCACACCGGTGTAGTGACTGACAGCAAACATTAGATTCATCCGCGCTGACGAGCCGTGCCGAGGCACAACGCACGTACAGATAACTGTAATTGCAGGTTTCAAACATGAGATGGCGACAAAGAGGAAAAAATCGCGGACTGCCACTTTAAATAAAACTACCCAGCAGATTGTTCCAACATTTAACCCAACCGCTGGATCAAAACAACCCAATCGCTGTGTGTCCATACACTGTAAGAAAAAAAGGTATGCCGCTTGTCACTGGGTGTCTACTGCTCCAGTGACAGTGGCATACCTTTTTTTCTGACAGTGTTTTTAACCCAACTTGGGTTGTTTTTAACCCAGTATTTTGTCTGTCTCTCTACTTTCAGTGATGTTACACTCTAAAAAATGCTGGGTTAAAAACAACCCAAGCAATCCAGTGATTGGGTTGTTTTGACCAAGTGGTTGGATTAAATGTTTGCCCAACATGCTGGGCAGTTTTATTTAACCCAACTGTTGTTTAAAAGTTACTATATGGCTGGCTTAAAATGAACCCAAAATAGGTTGGAAATTAAAAATCAGACTCATAATTACTAGAGGCAATAATCAAAAAGTGAACATTAATAATAAGAAATGTAATAAATGTTTATTGTTTAATTATTATTAATTAAACTTATTAATAAATGTTAATTTATTAAACATGTTAATAAATGTTCATTTCCAACATACTTTGGGTTAATTTTATGCCAAAAATACAGTAATTTTTAAACAAGTAGTTGTTTTAAATAAAACTACCCAGCAGGTTGGGCAAACGTTTAACCCAATTGCTGGGTTTGTCCATTTTCAACCCAACTTTGGTTGTTTTTAACCCAGCTTTTTTTTAGAGTGTTGCATGTTGTTAAGCTAACAACATTATACTCTAATAATATTAAAATTACAGAGCATACACAAATGTTGGGTAAAATAATCACATTTTTTATATTGATACTTTTCAGTGTTTCAGTGCATCTATCTGTCTGTCAATTCTGAATATCAGATGGTTCATGGAGTGCAGTAACACTGAAAAACTGTTATTTTATTTTTTCTCATAACCGATAAGAGAAACGAATAGGCCTAGTACTGTAGGTCCAGCATTGTGTGCAGCTTTGTGTGAATTGAAGGTCTCAGAATGGTCACATCCAACTCTCTGTTCTGAACTGGATGAAAAAAGAGAGAGGGAGAAAGGGGAAAAGAGAGACCGTGGGCCACAGACTGGACTGATTTCCTGCATGGGGTCATGCCAGGGACAGGTTCAGCTGCCCCAGGTTCAGGAAACAAGAGTGGCCACAAAGCCACAGCAAGCAGAGGAGTGAGGGTCAGTCGTTTGATGACTTACCAGAAATCCAAAGAACCGGGCAGAAACCTGCAAACTACCTGGAGTTTAGGAGTCATGGTCTTTTAATAAAGGACGAATGCTGTGAACCTAATTTTTCCAGGATTCAGTCCGTTCACTTTATTGGACACTAGGAGACTCCTTTGTATGCAAGAACTACATGTCTTATATTCTAAACATATTTTTCTGTGCTCTAAAATGGCCGCTGATCTGTTTGATCGAGAAAGGGGGGCATACATTTTTTTTTCTCTTTGTCATATTTTAATGATAACAGCAAGCCATTGAAGTAGAGGAGAGCACCAGCTATTCTGCAGATGCAAATGATATGGCTGTGGTTGTGCACACGCCAACTCTGTCAACACTAAAGTTAAGAGCACTGGTTCCTGAGGCCATCCAGCCAACTTAGAGCTGATATTTCTCCAAACATGTCTTCTGGAGTACATTTTCTCTACTGGGTTTTTGATTTCAAGAACACGCCATCACCTCAGGCTAGAGTGAAATGTTCTCTATGGGATTTCAGCCATTTAACCTTGTGCCAGAATCACAAAACTTGGCTGCATAAGGCTACTGGATCAAACTCAAGAGAAGTGTTCAGGGTGCAATGCATTCGCGTTAACAAAGACATATTGAAGTATATGGGAGAGTTGGGCTAGTTATCACACTTTTTTACTCCAGTTTAATATTTCTTAGGTTAGGTTTATTTTTGAATGTCACAATTCTAGGCACAAGCCTTAAAGTCTGAGCTTCAAAAAGATATTGAACATTTACACTATTATTGCTTGGGGGAAAAAAACAGTTAAATGAACAAAAGACCTTTTTTTGACAACATGCCACAACCACGGGGCATATTGTCACACCCATTGAGGACCTTTACTATATATTATATATTATATGAAAATGTGACAAATGTGATATATAATATGATATATATTTTTTTATTTTTTTTTGTCCTGACCCAGTCTGTCAGGTCATTTGTGTTTACTTGTTTTTTTTTATAAAAATGACACTATTGTAATAAGTCTGGAGAGTAAAATTCACAAAATTATTCTAATTTTAAAATATTTTAACTGTTTGAAACTAACAAACAAAACCACTGAAAAAAAAAAAAACTTTTGCAATTGGAGTTTGAGTCCAAATAAGATGTAGCTGTTGTGACAACCTGCTCCAGTCTCCTCAATAGGCTATAGTCATTTATTTTTTAACTAATTACACACACATTCTCTTGGTGAATGCATTGTTTTTAGAATGCATCTGTTAGCACTTCAACTGTCTGCTGTGTATATCACTTGTGTATATAGCCTATTAATGCTCACTGGACATGTTTCTGTATTATTTCATAGACAGCATGCGATGATCCTACTCAAAGGGTCTCCAGTTTTCGCCCATTTTTCCAGAGCTCCCACAACATAATCTAAGTCATGTTCTTCATTAATTGGGTTAAAAACATGCCACAGCAACCACGAGCGGCACGCCGGTCATGTCCTTTTGATTAACTTCTGCTCGGTAATTAACGGGGCTCCTTCTGATGCCTTTTAGGATCACTGTAATGGAAGACGGCGTTTTTACTCTCTCTTTTTCATCTTAATCTCGTCTGTGCTCGGCTAAATGTTGGCTGTTTGCTCAAGGCTTTCCGCAGATTCATTTCCCCCCCTGTTCTCCTCATTTGTAACAAACATAATTTAGCCTAGGCCTATGCCCATTACAAATTAGCATATAGGCTAAGTCCCTTTTTATACACAAACCGCAATAACGAACTTTAAATTGGAAGACTTTTAGACAGAAGTTTATACAACAAATAACAGAATATGAGATGTGGACATGTTTACTTTTGAATAAGACCTCAGTGACTTCAGTGTCATAAAAGTGAGTCCTTATTTTAAGTTTTCAAAAGACTGTGCAGTTTGCTGTGCAACAAAACAACTTGTCAGAGGAAGTGATATGATCTCTTCCGTATTCCCAAAGACTGCGAGGTTGGTGAATTCATCATCGAATGAAACGGTTCTTATGTGGGCTGACTGAAGCAAATGGACTGGATGTTTACACACTTGTCCGTCAGATTGGCTCCATGCGGCCTTATATCCAAAAAACTGTTGGACATCCTGGAGAGCAGTACAAGCCCTTTAAGTGCTCTGTGTTTAGAGATCTATTGCAGAGATTTGAGCTGCCACGTTGATATCAATCGTTTTGAATTTCTTCGATCTCTGGATATCCAAACTGAAATGTTTTTTTTATTATTAGCTTGGATTAATTTGGTGGACAGTCTGCAGTTTGCAGTATTAGTCCTCAAGCTTTTGAGTTTAACAAAAAGTCACTTAAAACCTAAAAGGACAAAATTGTTATTAAAACACTTTAACTTTTTTTATTTTATAAAAAAAATAATGGATGCAGCATGACTTGTTAGACTTAATCGTTGGCGATTCGTTTTAATAATCCTATACCTTAGCAAACCTTACCTCTACAAAAAAGCAAGAACTAAGTGACATTCTCCTAATAGATTAATTTACTTTAGGCCTATTCTTTCTGTATCTATAGGAATAAAATTGAAGTTCTGTGCTTTTGCGATGATAGAAGTGGAAAGAAGTAACAGGTGAGTTGATCACATTGATGAATTTTATTCGCAATGAAGATTGTACATTTTCTGTAATGCTTAATAAAGATGCAACTGTATCAGCGTTTTGATCATTTTATTCATGTGTATTAATGATGCACTAACCATAAATCTTCTTATTTCTATTATCTTGCTAGTTTAAAATGTTTAATCTGGCGGTGTCAACATCTCCCGCTGTTAACTATAAATTAATGTGCTGCTTTCTATTAAAAAAAAAAAAAGTTTGGGGGTTTTGTATGGTAAGTAGGCTATGCTAGAAAACTTAATTGTAACGTAAAATATCATAATGTAAAATGTTGCCACAATGTAGCTACCTAATATATATATATATATATATATATATATATATATTAGGTAGCTACATTGTGGCAACATTTTACATTATGATATTTTACGTTACAATTAAGTTTAATCTGTCCATTATATATATATATATATTTAATCTATCCATTATATATATATATATATATATATATATATATATATATATATATATATATATATATATATATATATATATATATATATGTATGTATGTATGTATGTATGTATGTATACATATAATTGTTATATAGGCTATGATCTCGATTTACAGTATTAATTTCGAGTAGCCATAGCATATGGGAGTAAATATCAATAGTAGCCAAAGCATCTTTTTCCTGTCTGAAATTCTACATAATATCTAAATCAGCGGCAGTCTATTTTTACTGTTGTTTTAGGCCGTGCAATTGTTTCACAAGGTTGTTTCATTCTGTAAATCCAATCACAATGATTTCTTCTAACCTCGTTCATGTCTCGATAATAAAATACGTTGCTTCTTCAACGCAGATTAGGCCTAATTTCTGAATTATAGGCCTATTTTGTCCATAGCCTGTAGCTAATATGGCATTTCAGCAGCTTAGGCCTATATGATTTGTGTGGTCATAGATCCGTAAAATGCAAAATATCTTAATTTTGTCATCGATCCTTTATGTAGATGGGATAAATCATAATCACATTTATTCAGGGCATTTTATAGCCAGTTGGGTTGATCTCTGGTGGGATTGAGCTCTGACAGCGACCGGCAGCGTCACGCGTAAAATGTTCCTGGATCAAAACCCATCAATTCAGGCTACTTGGGTGATTTAATGTTATTTTATTGTGACTGACTCGATTTAATCACATTGCCCTATCTCTCATAACAATTTTGTTTTATTAAGAGAAAATTTTTAAGAGGTAGTAAATGGTTAAATGACAGGAGCCGCACGTGATTGATTTCTGGGCGTATTGAATCAGACCGTCGTCTCACTCTTTCCCTCCCAGTTCACGGGTCTTTGTTTCTGATCCTCTAAATCCCACCCACTTGAAATGGAGAGGTGGAAAAAAATCCCCATCTCGCTCGCTCATACACTAACTTGCCCCCTGTTAATAGCATCCTAGTCCACTATTTGCGCTCTTGTGCTCGGGACGAGGTGATGGAGACTGAGAGTTGTTTGTCTTTCTCCTCGCCTCCAAACAGGATCACGCCGGAGAATTCACCGGGTTTGGAGCATAATTCCGGCTCTTTCTTTCCGTGTGACGACCTTCAAAAGTCTCCGCATCTTCCTCTAGCGCATCGACATGAGTTTTTTATGGGACGCTACGCTGACGGCGGCTCCGCGGACTTTACGCACGGCGTCAGCACAACAAATCCCCGCGCCTCGCCTGGAAAGCATACCAAGTATTTGGAGAATATGAATCAGGATCAAAAGCCTTCTTCGATCAATGAGAAGAACTCTTCATTTTATGAGACTAAATCCGATGGTAAGTGATTGTAGTTTTGATTTGCACAATTGTCAGCAGGAAAAAACCCTCCAAACGCTATAATAATAATGGTATATTAAAGTTTAGAAAACTTTTCAAAAACTCCATCTCAAAACGACTAAGAGGACTAGAAATGTGACAAACCATTAGCCTAATGTTTTCTTTAATTGACACATAATTTCTTAAAAGTGTATGGCAATTGGAAATGTAAATAAACTATAACATTCCCTTAAAATTATATCAGATCAATTAAGATGGTTTTTGTCTGTGATTAGAGATAGATTAGGCCTATTTTAATAATTAATTTCATTATTCTTTTCGGTCGGTCTGTAGGCCTATTTCGTTCGATCTGGAATCCAACTTGTTAAGCATTTTGGAAATGATCGGCTAAATGTCATTATTAATGTCATTATTTTTATTAGTTCTAAATATACAATAATCTAACTTTACTAATAAAAATATAGGCTACAGATCTCAATAACAGAACAGTAAATACGACACATAATAAGGTAGGCCTATCAAGAAAAATACCAACATCTTAAAAATAAGCATGTATAGGACAATACACTTTAATAAAAAATAAAATTTCTTCAACACTTTAGGTTCAGCAAAGAAGCATTAAAAACCCTTTTGGCCGTATGAAAAAAAGTTGATGTTCGTTGATGGTTTATATATGGTTTTCTAAATAATTACAAACAAGGTATACATTTATATTTTATTTAGGCTATACTTTTGTTACTTAAAAATGTTCTGTTAGGCTTTAAAAATATTTTAACTACCACCATTTTCAGGTTGTAGAGATGATCTCAAATTGCCGAACCGAACTATTCGACTATATTTAATATTTTTATATTTTGATCTTGAAAAAAAAAAAGAAAAAGAAAAAAAGATTGACCCTAAATAAGATTTTGTTCTTGTTGTTTTTAGCGATGTATTTTACTATTTTTTTATTTTTATTTCAGGCCTTCTCCCAATAGGCTATACATAGAGCGTTTCGTCCTCAGACTTTTCCATATTAGGCCTATGAAAAAAATCAAGCAATTATATAGTTCTAGGATCATTGATAATTATTTAAACAGGAGGTTGAATAACCTTCGAAGCGATATAACATTTTTTTCCCCCTTATACCGGACTGGAACGATTTATTTCAACCGCAAGTCCCAATTTTAGCAGACCTAAAATATTGCGATGTGAAGGCCTAATGCTCAGAAACAATATTTCTTCAGATTACAGCATTCAGAACACCATTTGCTTTTAAATGCTTTACTTTTGTCACATATTCTAAAGACGAACATTGATTTTTCTTTATGGAATAGCAGAACTGCTTGAGGATTCTAAATTCGTTTAATTTATAAACGATATTGTTGATTTTTACCATTTTACATATACGTCAACAAGCAAGTTTCTATTTCTGAAATAACTTATTTGATTTAAGATCACAAGACTTGTTCAGCCAGTATATGGTCTTTTTTTAGCCTTTTAATTGGGAACCTTATACCTTATGGGGGTGTGTCTAACAAATATAGCCTGGATTTGATTGGTCAGAAGGGAACACTGTTATAATGAGAGGTCAATACTTCATTTCAAAGACAGACTCTCCTTACTGTTGGCTTACAGTATAAGGAACAGAAAAAATGCACGACTGTTTCTGCTATATGGACGGGGTTTTGGGTCTATTTTGATGCACGATTGCACTTTTGTAAATAATTTTGTAAATAATTCATTTATTAGGCTTTTTGAAGGCGACTATAGAGACATCTTGGGATTTATCGCATAAAAATGAAAATGGATAAAAAGCTCTAAATTCTTTCTCTAAATGACACTAAGATAAATCTCAGTACTGTTCTTAAAACTGAGTTTTCCCCCCTGAACTATTTCAAGACATCAAATATAATGCTTTTTAAATTTATGCAGCTCTATAAATGGCTTCTTCTGTTTTGGTGGAAATTAAATTAGGAAGAACCATAATTCATTTCTGCTACTTGTAATCATTGAGCAAAGAGACACATTGAGCTGTAAAGCAAACTGCCTGAAGACATTTTATGACCCAAGCAGATGTTTTTAATATCTAGAGAAACATCTATTTGATAATTTCACTCTAATTCAGATGGAAACCAAACAGCATCAATTCATTGATCATTATCAAACAATAGGCTATTATGAGATTAGCTATATGAATGTCCATTAAATGCTTTTAATATAATAATTATTTTTATTATGCCTCACAAACAAGATTTTTACTCCTGTATGTATTTTATACATTAATCTACATTTCTAAGAGACATAATTCTGTTGTTTTATTGATCTATGATCATGCTTTAAACATTACCTCTTCGTTCAGGCAACTTTGAGAAACTGCACAAAGATATCTGAAAACATGAATCCAGCTACAAATAGAAATGGCATTCAATAAAAATGAGGAATACAAATATTGCATTACAATTTTTCTCTATATTTTGGATAGAAGTAGTCATGAAGGAAAACTATGGTTCATTCCTTTTAAACAGCACTTCCCATCCTTAATATTCTCTTGAGAAAAGCAAACACATCCTGTTTGAATGATGTTTATTATTTTAGTGATTTTAACGGATCTTTTTTTTTGTTGTTGTTGTCAAAATTCTTCGACTTCTTACAACCTTTTAACCTGTCGCATCATAATAGCTATGGATTTAGTAATGACATGCTTTTTTATTGTGTTATTCAAGCAAGCTTCTAAGCTAGCAAACATTGCAACATTCATTCTAAACTCAAACCATTCAATATCAAGTTTCAAGCTTAATCAAAACAGTAAGCTCTGACAGTGTGTTTTATTATCCCTTTTAAAGTATGTGGAATACTCAAAAACAGACAGAATATTTGAAGGAGAAAATGTTTCACTATACAAGGTTGGTTTAATGATCTACTATTTAAAATAAGAAGCAGATATATTTTTGATTTTATGTGCCTGTTGCACACCATTATTTCAATCCAGTCAGGAAGTACATTACATAAGCACAGTTGATGTACAACATAGCAATTTACAGTAATATATACAGCGATTGCTATTAATATATCACAGATCAACATGTGTATGTGTTTTAGCTAAATGTATATAGGGAATATAATCATATGAAAATTTAAGATAAATACTGCATTATAAATCTGTTTGCTGTTTAATTAAAACCCACATATTTGACATGCTTTTTTGGTTAGTTTTCTAGCTCAGATGAGGAAATATTCAGGCTATACATAAAAAAGTAAATAGTAAAATAAATAGTCATTAACAGCAGTTGAGTTGACAGAAAAATCACTGTACTTACTCAGAAAATGTTTAATTAGCCAATGCACAGTATTTACATTTATTTATTAGAGACTAAATGGTCACTGATCTGTATTTAGCGGCAAATCTCGTTGGTCTGTTACTCATTCTGTCTTGGTCTTCAGGAGAGAAGACCCTACCCAAACCCCTTGGCTACCCTGCACTAAACTCAGAGTGCTGTGGAAAACTGAAAGAGCCGTCCAGTGAGCTGGCTGGAGACTCCATCGCTGACTCCATCGATCTTTCTGGAAAGAACAAGAAGCGGCGAAACCGGACAACTTTCAGCACCTTTCAACTGGAGGAGCTGGAGAAGGTCTTTCAGAAGACACATTACCCAGATGTGTATGCAAGGGAACAGCTGGCACTGAGGACGGAGCTCACAGAGGCAAGAGTGCAGGTGTGTTCGACTCCACCTCCTGCGACACTATCTATTGGTCAAAAATTTGGGGTCTGAGATTTTTTTTAACGTGTTTGCTCAGCAAGGCTGCATTTACTTAATCAAAAATACATTATAAACAGTAATGCTTTCACAGATTATTACAATTTAAAACATCAATCAATATAATATAACATTTTATTTTATTCCTGTGGTGTCAAAGCTGAATTTTCAGCAACATTACTCAGTGTCACATGATCCTTCAGAAATCATTCTCATATGCTGATTTGGTGCTTCTTATTATTAACATTGAAAACATTTGTTTGTTGAACAGTTCTTTGATGAAAAGAAAGTTCGAAAGAACAGCATTTACTTGAAATAGAAATCTTTTGTAACATTGTACTGTCACGTTTGATTAATGTAGCCTTGCTGAACAAAAAGTATTAATTTCTAAGTAAACTTTTTTTTTGAGTATTAATTTTTAAATCAGCTTTTGAACTGTATAATTGATCATATGATTTAATAAAATAATCTGTTGGTGTTTAATTCTGACAGGGCCTACATTTATATCAATCGATACTTCAGCTTAATAAATGTGTTCTTTCCGCAGGTGTGGTTCCAAAACAGACGGGCCAAATGGAGAAAAAGAGAGCGCTACGGGAAGATGCAAGAGGTGCGAAACCACTTTGCTGCTACATACGATATCTCCCTTCTCCCTCGCTCCGACACATACCAGGTACACACACGAATATGCAAACACAGAAGACACAGAAAGCGTAAGACAAGAATACATTTTTTCTAGTATTTCAACACACACTGGGGAGTTGCTTTGCATGGTTTGGCTGGGGATAGAGAACATTGTAACAAATTACATTTGTTGTCAAACACACAGAGATTGAATTTAGTTTTAGGGGCCATTTACACGACACCATTTCCAACAAAAAACTGAAAACTTTTAATGCCTTTTTAGCCATTCATTTACATGACAGTGGCTTTTGGGGGCCTGAAAACACTAACTTTTTTCAAAATGATACAGTTATTGTCTCCGTGTAAACTACAAAAATGTTGTAATGAATTTTTGAAAACGGTAATGTCGTATTATCGTATTCAGTCTAAAGGTACAGAGTGTTTCTTTATAAAGTGACATTGCCAACTACTGGCCTGGCATGCATAATACAAAAAAAAAAAAAAAAATACATATATATATATATATATATATATATATATATATATATATATATATATATAAAAATTTGTTGTTTTCGTGGATCAGAGTGAACGGGGATTGTTTTGACAATGTTGTCGTCTGTACACGAAAAACACAAATTGTCGTGTAAACGTACCCTTATATTATCTGATGCAATGACATCAATCTGGTCACAAGGTATATAGCATATATAGCATATAGCAACATGAATTATATATCAGTTACTGTAATGCAAAAATAATGTAAAAGGAAAAAAGATAAAGATTCTCAAATACTTTATTTATGCATTTTTATTATTTTTCTTTTTTAGACAATATTCTATAATTATCTTTAATTCTAAGACATATTAGAAAAATTCACTAATTTCTTTTTTGTGTTTATTTTTGTTTTAATGTCTACTATCTACATAGATGCAAAATAACCTATGGCCAAGCAGTGCGGGAACGGGAGGCGCGGGCGGAGCGGCCAGTGGTTGTGTTCTGGGCACAGAAAACATGGCGTCATCCTGTATGACCCCTTATCCCCATCCTCACGGCAACCTACCGGGGCTTATGGGTATGTCTGCATCTGCAGGCCATCCTCATCATCATCATCATCACCACCACCCACCCCACCACCCTAGCATCAACGGGATATACTCACTCCATGGCTTCCCAGGAAGCCTGGGGGCCCATTCCTTTGAGCCCGGACCAGAGTCTGAATACAAGCCCTCGGGCCTGGTGGCCCTGCGCATGAAAACCAAAGACCCCGGGAGCCTGTTATCCTGGCCGACATGACCGTGCGGCTGCAATTGCGATTACAATGACATCACTGAGCCAACAAACATTTAGCATGCCTGCACATACCGGCATGTTGGTGTTACTCAGAAACACACAACTGAAAGACACTATTTTTAAATGCTAAATGTACACATTTCTTTTTTGCAGGCTTCCAGGTGTTTTCACTGCAAAGAACCGGACTCTTTATATTGATCTCTTTCGCTATGGAAGCATCTCATTTGTTTGTGTGATTTTTTTTGAAACCTAATGAGCCATAATGGGCTTTGCACACAACTACCTTAATATAAAAAAATTTCTGGGATACTAAAAAAAATTGTAAAAATGCTGTTATGTTAATTACCAAAGAGGATGTGCAACATGTTTATTTAAGTATGTTAATGTTAATCTCATAGTTTCAGTGTATGCAGTGTTTTAGCCCCATTAGCCCCAGTGAATAAATGATTTTACATTTCCCAACTTTGTGCATTCAAATACGTCACACACTAAAAACACCAAATAAATATGTGCTTCTTTTCAAACCATGGCAGGAATTAAGCATCTCTGCATATAGGTTGCATTTTGTGTTGCTGATTGCCTATTCTAATTAGGGATGTGTGATATGTATCTTATTGGTTATCGATGATACTAGAGATTTTATTTTTTAATTTTGGTTAATATCTTGCTCGCTCACTTCTCCAATTTTTACATTTAGCCATCATCTAACGCTCACTTAATCTTTAAAAACACTCATAATTTAATCCATAATTTATTGTTATCAAACATGAGAATTTCATATTGAGCATTAAAGAGTTACCCAAATTCACTTGCTGCATTAAAAATAATTTGTGTAGTGTTATTTTTAATTTATTTAGAAAAAATCTACAGAATTTTATTATCTACCCAAATTGTAATATTCATGCATCCTTAATTCTAATCCTAAAATATATCTGGAACACTCTACCTTTTACAAAAGTGAAAAGGTATCTTTGTACCTTACTTACCTCCCCTAAATGGTACATATTAGTACCTTAAAGGTACACATTAGTACTTTAAAAGTGCATATTAGTACATTAAAGATACATATTAGTACTTTAAAAGTATATTAGTACCTTTTCACTTTTGTACCTTATGGGTACTGCTCCAGTGACGAGCACCGTACCTTTTTCTGACAGTGAATGTGCGGTTTTAGTAACATAGCAGATTGAACAGGCCCGATCTCATAAAATTCTAATGCAAGTTTGTGTGCCAATTCCTTAAGGCTATAGTATATAGAAAACCACTTTCATGTAAGGTGAAACGTTTTGTATTTGAGAGAGGACATGGCCATCTAGTGAAATTTTAAATGTGTGTTTTGCTGGCTGGCTGTAAAGGCTGTCAAATGTCACTCGATACATCAGCAGCATGTGACAGCCCTGCTAATACAAAACCAACTAAATAACCACAAGCCCTTCACTCCTGGACTGATGATGGATTCCAAGGTTTTTCTCTGTCATACCCATCAATAGTTGGTCTGGGGTCTGACAGCAGAGCACAACCACAAAGCCTAATGAATTATGAGTCAACTTACATGTTATGCTACTGTTTAATTCAAAGGTTTTGGACAACAATCAAAATATAACTTTGCAGTGCAGACTCCAAGTTCCTGAAGCTGGATCTGTGGTGGATGTATTGGATAAAAAAAATATATTTGAACATGAAATAAAATGCACATGGGCCTCAGTATATAATCAAACTATAGTCAAATTCAAATTCTGCCTGGTGAAAACATTTTTGCACATTAAATTTCTCTGACATTGACTTTTAACTAAAACTATGTCCCTCATAGAGTATACAGTTGATCATGTTTGATGTGCTTTTGTAATCCCGATCCAGTGAGAAATAGATTAAGTTAAAGTGTTCTGTTGATACAAGTGCCAAACAGCCTTGAGGAGGGCAGTTCTGTGACCAAGCAATGGGACTGGTGTGGGTTATTCATCTCCATCTGGGTTTAATGACCGCACGCCAATCCTGCCAGCCACTCTTTCAGGGTGATTCACTTAATTTAGATGACACATAAGAAGAAATTGTTCGAGATGAAAAAAGCTGCAGTGACAGGATTTTCAAAGCTTCTCTCGTTTTCCTAATTCTCAAAATGGGAACAGATCAACAGTCGCTTTGGGGCAAGCATTTCCTGCTGCTTCTTGCTTTGTGCATAGAGGATGACAGAAACGCTGGATCACATTAAGTGCCAGTTTAGCGGACCGTGCCGTGTTTTGGAGAGAGCTGACATGTGGTTCCAATAGAGGACAGAAAGGGAGGCTGACAGAAACTCTCTCCACACCCACAGCTTCGAATTCCAGCCTGATCTTTCAAGAAAGTGGAGACAGCTCCAGCTACACATGCAAACTGATTAAAGATTAAAGGATGTGATAAAGAAATCAGGAAAACAAGAGAAGCGTTACTAAATGAACTACAATGAAACACAATGGCAGGATGAAAAATATACACAGAGAGAGTGTAGTGAGCTAACTGTTGTAGGCTGTGACAGGACAGACACACAAGATAAAAGTACACTTATTCTACATATTTATGATTAATATGGTAAACCATGAAATCTCCAAAACTTTTGAGAGAACCTGTTAATGACTAGGCCTGCAGCAGTTTGAATGACAGCTTGGCAGCTGACTTACCTACTAAATCCACTATACTTAAATAAAAATAATGTGTTAACTTGTGCATTTTTGTGTATCTTATACTTATTTGTAGAGGTGTAAAGTACTTGAGTAAATGTAATTAGTTACTGTACTTAAGTATCTTTTTGGCTACTTTGTAGTTGTACTGAGTATCAAAGATATTGGCAATAGTAAAAGTAAATGTACTTTTTACTCCATTACATTTGTGATTAATAATGCAATTACAAATTACATTTTTCATGTCAGCTAACTTTTTCTGCAGCAGTTTGATTCTGATATAAAGAAGCGATATCGCCATCTAAGTGCATTGAAGGTACTATATCTTGTGCATTTTGCCTTTACTCCCCCAAAACTTGTCAGCAAGGCTACTTTACTTAAATGTGAGTGCATTAGCAGGTAGTTTCTGATCGCAGGTGTTTGATTTATTAGAGGAAATGACTGCAGCTGGTGATGAAGCTCAAACCAGCACATGTAGACTTTGACTATTTAATCTAACTTAACATTATTTTATTTATCCACTATATTGACAAGACCGGTTTGATGGATATTGGTTAACTTATGGCCTTTTTGTGTGCCTGAGCTTAATTGAGACTTGAGAATTTGTAGACGTTTAAAAGGTTGTTGTGTCGACCTTGATTTATTGGAATATTGAGGTGTTCAATTTTATTTTGATTTTAGAAAATAAACTTGCATTTCTCATCTTACAAATCAATTGTTTCTTATTTTCACCGGCATGTCTCTCAGGTGTTGAGGACTATGCATCTCTGAGCCTACATTCAACATGAGTAAAATACTTGTTAAAATCAGATACTTTAAGACTTTTACTGAAATCATATTGGAATTGGTTCCTTTTTGTAATGGAGTCATTTTCGATGTAAGGTATCAGTGCTTTTACTCAAGTATAGTTTTTACACCTCTTATTTGTAATTGACAAATAATTTGTAGCCAGAAAGAAGTTATTTTCCTTTAGCAGATATCTTTCTGAATTGCATGCTTGACTGTGCCCTTTTCCATAACATTTTATATTAGCATTAGCCTTTGGTTATTTGGGAGAAAATATTCCACCCCTTCTAAAATTATTTATTACTTAAATATTATTCATTTTTATAACGGCGAACCGCGCTGACTATGCTAAATCTAATACCGAACCGACATGGTTAAAAAGCTGTTCTTCACGTTTACACTAACGTGACCCTACCGTTCACCACAGTGGAACAGGCAAACATCACCATCTGTTGGACATAAAGTGAACTACAATATTTTGTAAAGTTTTATTTATTTGACCGCTCACAATTTATAAAGGTTACATTTGTGATTTAAGTGAAATGTAAAACGAAATTCCCGGTCTTTAGCATCAACTAAACGTTAAACACTTTTTTAAATTCAAAGAATTTCATTTTTTTCCCCTACCAGATTGATTGATTTCATCGTGTTTATTAAAATATTATGGAATTCGGTGCAATAGCAGATATACTATTTTAAGTGCATGACCTCAAGACCTCAGGGAAGATTAGTTAAATGTAACCTCTCTTGTTTATAAAGTGGCTATGGTAAATATTTGACGTTTGAAGCTAAAATGGTGTACACCGAGACTGGGCGCTGTACGGGCGGTCTAGATTGACAGGCAAAACAACCAATGGCGTTGACGTTTCTCAGAGATTCAAACCAATCAAAGTCGGCGGGCGGGACATGCTTTAGTCTTGACAAGATGGCGTATGCGGTTGTTTTGCCGCAGGGACACTGAACAAATTATACAATTTCTCGTGTAAATTCGTCGACATCGCAGTAGCATAACTGTTAAAAAAAGTGTTTTGTTAGACGCGCAAAGCCAGTGGATATCTACCATGAAAGGGAAAGAGCGGTCGCCGGTGAAAAAGCGTTCAAGGGCCTTGGATGATATACGAGACAGGGGAGGAAGCCACCCGACCAGTAAGAAAATGGGGGTTATCTCGATTTCTGGCGGTGGGAGCAACAACGGCAATAGTTCTTCTAAAAGCGAAGGAGGTTCTGCACGACGGGGGCTGATCGGAGACAAAAGAGATGGAAGGGATTTTGACGGACATGTCTCCAGTCGGACTGGAAATAACCACGGTTACACCAGCCCTGTTGCAAGCTCGAGCGGTAAAAATCATGCGTCGAGCTTGTCCTTAGAGGCGGCCGCGCGCACCAACTCGCGTGGAGAATCGCGCGCCCCGCTTCCCACCAACGAAAGTGAGTACAAAACTTTAAAAATCAGCGAGCTCGGCTCCCAGCTGAGCGACGAGGAAATCGAGGACGGCCTTTTCCACGAATTCAAAAAATTTGGTGATGTGAGTGTTAAAATTAGCCGAGTCAACGACGAGAGAATCGCATTCGTCAACTTTAGGAGACCGGATGATGCCAGGGCGGCAAAGCACGCGCGAGGCCGGCTGGTGCTGTATGACCGTCCTTTGAAAATTGAGGCTGTCTACTTGAATAGGCGGAGAAGCCGCTCTCCGGTAGATAAGGACCATTTCTCTGTCGTAGCAGGCCATAGACATTTGCATACCCAGAGGCCGCTCTCTCCAACCGGTCTGGGTTACAGAGACTACCGGTTACAGCAGCTAGCGCTGGGTCGGCTTCCTCCTCCCCCACCCCCTCCCTTACCCAGAGAGCTTGAAAGAGAAAGAGAATTTGCCTTTTATGAAGCGAGGGCGCGGCCCGCGTACATCGCAGAGCGAGCCGCTCCTTTCCGCGAGGAGGACTTCATCTCTCCAGAGGACGACCAGAGAGCCAACCGCACACTATTTCTGGGTAATTTGGATATTACTGTGACTGAAAATGATTTGAGGAGGGCTTTTGAACGATTTGGGACCATCACTGAGGTGGACATAAAAAGACCCTCTCGGGGCCAGAGCAGCACCTATGGCTTTCTTAAATTTGAGAACTTGGACATGGCCCATAGAGCAAAAATTAGCATGTCTGGGAAAGTAGTGGGCCGAAACCCCATAAAAATTGGCTATGGCAAAGCCACCCCCACCACACGCCTCTGGGTGGGCGGTCTTGGACCTTGGGTGCCTCTGACTGCTTTAGCCAGGGAATTTGACCGCTTTGGCACTATTAGGACTATAGACTACAGAAAAGGGGACACCTGGGCTTATATTCAGTATGAAAGCCTGGATGCCGCTCAGGCAGCCTGCACACACATGCGTGGATTTCCTCTCGGTGGTCCCGACAGGAGGCTCAGGGTGGACTTCGCTGACACAGAGCACCGCTACCAGCAGCAGTTCTTGCAGCCCCTCCCTTTGCAACACTATGAAATTGTGGCTGAGTCTTTTGTCCATCGCGCCACCCCCGAGGCCATCAGGGTCCGAGAACGGACTCCCCCACCACTGCACTTCAGAGAACGAGAACTGTATGCCGGGGCTGAATGGCCTGCCCCTGCTATTCGTGAACGTGTACGAACTCCTGCATTTGAGCCCCTTGAACATTTGGAGCGTGAACGACGGCGAGAGGCGTGGTCATTGGAGCGGGAGCTACCGGCCAGGGACGCTGCACGCAAACGACGGCTCATGGAGGATGGGAGACATCTGGAGTGTTCGCCTGACAGCAGCAGCGAGTGGGCGGCCCGACGTCGCAGACCGCCGTCCCTTGAAGGCAGCCCGGGTGGGAGCAGCCGAGACGGACGATTCAGCGACTCAGAGCGGCCAGCGAGAGCGGACCGGGTGTCCCCTGCACGAGAGAGCCGCAGCAGCCTGGACCGAGCCCCTGGTGAGAAACGCATGAAAGGCAGCAGCCTCTCAGAATCCGGTGTCGGCGCAAGTCCAGCGGAAAGAAAACGCAAGGCAGGTGATTCAGCCAAAGGCGCCTCCAAGAGGGACAGATCCGAGAACAGCTCCAAAAGCAGCCAGGCTTCAAAGCAGGATGCAGGGGGCAAGCTGAGCATGGCCTGGAATGGCATGCTGCTCCTAAAGAACAGTAACTTCCCAGCCAGCATGCATCTCCTGGAGGGGGACCTGAACGTCGCCACCAGTCTCCTTATCGACGGCAGCACGGGCGGCAAAGTCACTCAGCTGCGCATCACGCAACGCCTTCGCCTCGACCAGCCCAAGATCGACGAAGTGTCTCGCCGCATCAAAGTCGCAGGCCCGGGTGGGTATGCGGTTCTACTGGCAGTTCCAGGCAGCACAGAGGAGACTTCGTCTTCGGACCCAGCAGCATCGACGCAGAGGCCCCTGCGCAACTTGGTTTCGTACCTGAAGCAAAAGCAGGCCGCCGGGGTCATCAGTTTACCCGTCGGGGGCAGTAGAGATAAGGACAACACTGGGGTCCTGCACGCATTTCCACCTTGTGATTTCTCTCAGCAGTTCTTAGATTCCTCTGCGAAAGCTCTTGCCAAAACGGAAGAGGACTTCCTGGTCATGATCATTGTGCGAGGAGCATCCTAACAATCATATTATACACTAAAGTATTGTTAAATGCAAGCTTCTCTTAATGTCTCTTAATTGCATGCTCTCTAAAGCAGAAGTGGTACTAGAGTAAAGGGCAAATGTTATTACCTGCTCTGCCAAACATGTACAAAAAAAAAAAAAAAGAGAGAGAAAAAGGCCCATTCGTATAGCAAAGTTTAGCTCTATAGCAATATATTTGTTTTCCATTGCAATTTATTCAGATGTCTAGTTTGTGATAAGTTGTACCCTGCGTAAAAGAATGAATGATATTGGGCATATTAGAATAGAAATTTAATTTGCTATTGGTCATTAAACACTGTCTAGTTACAATACTTCCCATCAACATGTATTTCAGTCAGATTCCAGACAGTTATCCCTGTACAAAATCATTTCTGTGTTCATTCATGTTCATGGTTATCAATTGATCCGATTTAATGGGAACCTGGTTTGTGTGTCTTGATGCTTTGAACAATCATTCAGTAAAGGGGAGTGTAAAATAGGGTATATAGTGTTGTAGGCAACTAAAACCGGCAGAATATTTTGCTCAGTGAACTGCATGTTAATGCTAGAGTTCTACTGTAAGCTGTTGCAGAGGTTTAATATACAAAGATGTAGCCAAAAATGTCATCAGTGTTATATTGATTGAAGCAGCCTGCGTTTTAACACCCCTTATCACATTAAAAATAATTTGTGAACATATTTTGATTATAAAAGTAGGTAATTCTAAGCCCTCCTTAGACCAAAGCATAACGTCAAGCATCAAATTTTGTGTTTAAAGAAGAAAAAGGTATTTCACACATACTGTTTTTTTTTTTTTTTATGTTTTTGGCTTACATTTGAAAGGTTTTGAATGAAGCATGATTCCGGTTTCAAAGTGAGATTGTGTTAAATTATGATGGGTGTCCGATAATTAATTTGATTGCATAATGTGATTTTAATTTTATTTTCCCCATAGGACTGTCATAATTTTCCAGATAAATCCTCTTTACAGTGAAATTGTTAATACTGGTATTCTTATAAAGGTCTCTTTATAAAGATACAAAAGCAGACATTTCAAATCATCAATGTTATAAGTGCATGTGGCCTATAATGTAAAATTTTGTCATTGTCACCTATAATTTGCTAAATATGCCATGTGGATAGCACTGAGAATTTAAAGAAATGAAGCCCACATATTTGTACAAAAACAGAGACTTGATGCCCTAATAATTTGGTCCTATGTTTTATTTCATTGACATACCTTCAGTTGACAATATAGACGTACATTTAAGTATGTTTATTGTTTAACAGCCATTTATGTTTGAAATATTACACACTGTTGTGGTTCTTAGGTGTTTGCATTGTTCAAATGGTTTTAAAATGACAGTCTATACTTTTCTCTGAAATCCTGAAGAAGTAGAAATTTGTGTTCTTAGTCTGTTTAGCTAATTGCAGTGTACTGATCTGATGCATAACTAACATCTTTTCATGTATGACTTTTCTATTCTTCACACTAAATTGTGTTTTAAAAGTTGATCGATTGGTGATTTCATGATATAACAGCTCTTTGTGTACACGATTAAATGGACATACTTGTACGTTCAGTCCCGGCCACACAGGACAGGACAGCAAATGGACCATTCCACAAGTGGACTTCACATGGCTGGAAGCAGAAATAATTGTTTGAAATGATTCAGGAGCCCTTTGGATGCACAGGGGCAAGAGCTTTCCATTTAGTGTTAGTGTACTCTCACTGAGAGCATCTACCTGCTTGTGTAATTGTTTTTTTTTCTTTTTCTTTTTTTTTCTCGTGCTTACAATTCCCATATTTAAACGGAAATAATGACACTCTTGATTTGTGCTGTGTTTACCTAATTTCTTGATTGGGGAGAAAGAGGAAGCGTCACTCACTCCTTGCACAGCTCTTGACGTGGCTGTTTGTACACACACAAAAAGTGCACTGGCCCCTCATTTGATTATAACACGCTATCAATAAATTGTTTCATTTGAGGGAGAAATGTTTATTCCTTGGAAATCAATTGAAGAACGCCTGCGCTGCTTTTTTCGGTTGTGTTTCGGGAGGAATTGTTGCTCAAATGCTTGTTTCTGCTCAGGAAAGAGAAATTCTCCTCCTTTGTGTTCGGCCCGGGATCAGTCATGGCAGTGAGAGCGAAGGGCGAGAGAGCTCTTTTGAGGCTCGATGTTGTTGTTGATCTGTGTTTTCCACCCTTGTGTCCCTGGAGTTGCCCCACATGCTAAGTAACCTGAGGGTGCTGCCGCCCCCCAACCCTCAAACAGATCAGGGAGAAAGGGGCCGTTCTGCTGAGCGTTGAGAATGAGTGGAGAGATGATGTTTTTGCGCAGACCTTCATCTAAACTGAAATATCTGTTTCAGCACCTTTCGATTCTCACAGGCGTGGCGGCTGCTCCCCGTATGTGGCCCTCAGCTGGAAGTATCCAGGCTTGCTGTAACCTGGCCGGCCACACTATGCTTTGCCAGCACGACTGCCTGCACGATAGAGGCCCCCCGAATGAACCTCATGTCAGTGATTTCCAATTCAGAGGAGCAGGCATTTGTTTATCCCATCCTTTGATTTCGTCTGATATGATTTTGTGAAAATCAGTGAAGGAAGAGGATTTAGAAAAGCCAAAAGCGATTTTAGCCTTCGAAATTGTGTGCGACTCGAATCGAGTTTTGATAGCTTTGTTTCCTTAAACGTTTATTTTCCGAAAGAGATTTTAAAATGCATCCAGATGATCGGTACGTGGTTAATTGACCCTCCGTTGTGAAGAACCCCTGAAAGAAAACAAGCTGCCCTTGTGAACTCCACCCAAAGTTAACATGGAGTTTGTTTGCGAGGAGCCTCATCAGGAGGAAGAGAATGAACAGCACCTCCTTCCCTTTTCTTAGTAAGACATCTGTTCAGCTGCATCACTTCACCAGCAGCTCATTCGGGCCTCTGACGTGAGGATCCAGTCCTCTGGTGTGGGTGGTGAGTAGGGGGCATTTGCTTCATACCAGGTCTTTAGACTCAGAGTCTACCTGGTACAGGTAAGTGTCAGTTAAAAAATAAATTAGAACGTTACAATTGACTGTAACTGACATCTTTGTATTATACAAAACCTTCATTTCTTTCTTCTCAAAAAAACCAAAGAAAAATACAGAAATATATATGTTATGTTTTTGCTAGGAGGTCAAAGGCTTGTGAATTTACGCGAATAAACTGGCAATAAGGATGTTTATGTTAAAGCACTAGTTCACCTGAAAATGTACTCACTTTCATGTTCTTCCAAACCTGTATGACTTTCTTTCTTTGGAACAAACAAGATATTTTGAAAAATGTATATATTTTTTTAAAATAATTTTTCAAACTGTTGTTTTGGACCCTATTGAATTTATGGGCAAAAAATGGTTAAAACATTCTTTAAAATATCTTTTGTGTTCCACAGAAGAAAGAAAGTCATACAGGTTTGGAATAATGTGAGGGTGAGTAAATGATAGAATTTTCATTTTTTTGGGTGGACTATTACTTTAAATTGATAGTTCACCCAAAATTTACTCATTCTCAAGTTGTTCCAAACCTGTATGACTTACTTTCTTCTGTTGAACATAAAAGAAGATATTTTGAACAATGTTGGTATCCATACAGTTGATGGCACCCACTGACTTCCATAGTAGGGGAAAAAATATACTATATACCGACATTGTTCAGAATATCTTCTTTTGTGTTCAAAAGAAGAAACAAACTCATACAGGTTTGAAACGACATGATGGTGAGTAAATGATGACAATTTTTTCATTTCTGGGTGAACTATCACTTTAATTTGAGAATAATAAATGTTGTATTTTTAAAATGTAGATAAATAACCTACATATTATTCACATATGCAAAAATAGTTGTTGGTGGTATCCCTAGAATGCCCATAACCCAAATTATTTAACACTAATAATTTTAAATCAATTTAGAAAAAAAAAAAAAAAAAACAAACCTTTAAAACAAGTTCATCGGTGCTCTTTCAATTTCATTTGGATTATGAAAAATTGGAGACAGCTTTTATTAGATCTAAAACAACCACATTTACAATTTAAATATAAAAATTAACATAATGCCACATGTCGTTTTAACCTTTTATAGAGCTTTTCATTCCAGTTAAAGCTTCAATACATTTACTATTAGCCTGTTAAGCCATTTAATTTGCCTTTATAATTCTAACAGTTAATTACCTTATAAGTTCTAATGTTAATTTCCATTGTAACATAACATGCTGTGTTGAAAGTACTGTAATTGATGCATTCTTAGAGCTCTAGGTAAATAATTTAGCTTCAATGATGTCAATATTTGGCTCTCATGGTTTCCTCCTGATTGTAACTTTGTCTTAATGATAGAAAATAATGTAGAAGATAGAGATTACATTAGTTATGCAGTAAACCTAACTGACTTGAAAATAACCAGGGGCTTATTGTGGAAGATTAGGTTAAATATCTTTAAATATATCTTTAAATTACGATGGGTATCAGAAAAATGATTTGATTGCATATGGTTTTACATATTTTTTCCCCCATAGGCCTGTCATAATTTTCCCCTTTACATTGACATTGTTAATACTGGTATTCCTATGAAGGTCACTTTATAAACATAAAGACAAACAGGAATTTTCTGTATAAACATATTTCTGCCTATGATTAATTACCCTATAAGTTCTAATGTTAATTTCCATTGTAACATAACATATTTTTGGAATTTACAAGCTGAAATATTACATTATATATATATATATATATATATATATATATATATATCGGTTATTAAATATATCGGTTATACTCGGTTATTAAAATTGTCAATCTTCAAATTTTACAGTACATTTAAAGAAATACTGGTGTTTTATTTCAAATTTCACCTCTATTGCTGTCTCATTTTGTAGGCTGCGCCCTCCGGAGGTCACATATGTTGGCCGCATATGTCATTGAGGCTGCCTCATTTCAGAAATGTAACTATTACAGTACAAAGAAAAAAAGAAATGACAATAATTTACACCTCACAAGGAATACCAGTCAATTTTATGATTGCTTTTCTGAAATGAAACATCCTCAATGACATATGTGACCCACAAAGGTGACCTCCGGAGGGCGCAGCCTTTGAAATGAGACACAGCTTTTATTATGGGTCTAGATATGGAGCGCTCTGTGCAGAACACATCTGTTGACCAAAATCTGCTCTTTGCAAAAAGATTTGGGCACTGGCTAACATTAAATCCACTTGCATTAACAAATATACCTAAAATTATTCATATAATTCATCTCTATAACATTTTTACTAGTCCAGTTTTTAGTTACACGTTGAGAGAATACCATGGCAGTGATGAAATGATGAGTTCTCTCAGTCCATGGCGCTCAACTGTGGTCTCTTACGTTTTCTCTTGTGTCTTCACCACAGTTCTGACTGACTTGCCTGCCTTCTGATGCTATGGAATGGGCCTGGTAACTTGGTAACTGTAGGTCTCCATGGTAACACTCAAGACCCTCCTCTGGCCTCATTTGCATAATCTCTTTGTGTAGTCCAGGCACTGTTCACTTCCCACTTTCCCAAGTAATGAAAAGACCATATTAAGTCTGACAGTCCAAAACATTAGCTCATTGTTCTTGGTTGTAGCTTAGTTCTCTGCTTAAGCCACCACATGATGACTATAAGCTATTTCAGTCCTCACAAGAGGCTTTCTACCCTCTGATCTTACTAAGAATGATCTTACTACTCTTTAGTTTTTGTTGGAAACTCAAGTTAAATGTGCAAACTGAAGAATTTACTCTTTAAACAGTTAATTCTGAACTATTATACCTGTACTAATCATTACTCCTCTATAATGATTAGTACAGGTATAATAGTTCAGAATTAACTTTTTAAAGAGCAAATTCTGACTGTATTCAGTTTGCACATTTAACTTGTGATGGTTGATGATCTTCAAAGCCAGATATCTGTTTTGCAACAGTACAATGTTGATGTCAAAGGTGACCCTCTGCTGTTATAACTTCATTTCAACACCAGCTTTCACTCTATAAGAATATATGCTGTTTTTTTTTTTTTTTACCGATGTCCTGATCTGAATCAGTTCTAGGTGAACAGATCCGAATATCTGCTGAGTGATGAACCCACAGCCGGACGACTTCCGATGAAACAGTTAGATGGTTTGTTATTGATTATAAGCCTTTGATGAATTATTCATGTTTTCTTTTATGCATGTAATTAATGAGTTGTTCCTACACATGTTTTTGGTGTCTACAGAACATCAGTGTTGCATTGTGGGTAATCATCCATCAGCGCTTAAACACGAAAATAGTGTCTCATCACGGCTCACATTTCTGTAAGTACTAGTTAATTGAAGCTTTTTTTTGCAAGTAATTTTTTTTCTCATACTTAAGAATTGAGTAGGTTCATACTGATACTAATGTGTGCTAATGCTTTCTTGTAATACAATATTTGACATTTTCATATTAGATGATGCATTAAAAATGTAAATGCTGCTCACCATTGTTGTATGTACTACATTCAGTGTTCTCAATAAAGATATTTTTACACCATTTTGTGCAGTATTTTGATGTTACACATGACAAAAAGCTAATAAATAAGATAATTAATGTACTTCAGACAGTTGCATTTTCAAAGATTAAAACATTATAGTATCTATTTTCTTCATGGAGAACAAGAACATCATCTCTCAGGTATCAACAAATGATTTACAGAAAACCCAGTGGCTTTGTCAAATTTACTGCTGGCTTTAATTGCAGTCATGTAAATCTTAACAGTTGTGAGCATTGTCAACAAAATAATTATTCAAAACCTCCAGAAACAGTAAAAAAAAAAAACGTTCAGCTAATAACCCCAATACCAGCATAATGCTATCACATTTCCATACAATTACAAAATCACTTACAGTACAGAATAGCTGGTCTGTCATTGACGTGATAATAGTGCTATTGTGTCCCCTCAACTGTCGAGTTTTTGAGTTTTCAAACAATTTATACATTACCAAAACATTTCTAATTTCTTCAAAGAACCCAGCTTTCATTAAACAATTAAGAGTGATAAAGAAATGCTTTCTGCAAGAAAAAAAAACTAACAAAATCATTTCAGTGGCCAGAGTATAGCGTACTGTTCTTATCTTTGTGATGTGCTTATTTGTTAAATTGTATAAGTTGTGTGTGTCTTGCTCAATCTTGTTAGGAAATACTTTCCTAATAGTTTGTCATTACTTGGCTGATGAAAGGAAAGAACTAGACATTCCAGAACATGGATTGCCTGTTAATTGATATAACATTCCAGTAGCAGTACATCGTTAGTGCCTCTAGAGGGCAACAGCTCACGCAGAACTACTTGGGAGAACTGTAATGTGTGAGCAGTAACTAGATTGTATTTCTTTATACAAACGACATGTTCAAATGCATAAATTGATAAATTATATTTCTATTGCATCTTTGGCTCTCATCACAGGATATTTTGCACAGTCATTGTGTATAAAGGCAAATAGTGGTGATAAACATAGTGCACTGTAGATTACTCAGCAAAACAAAAGCCTAAAAAATAAAAATGACAGCAAGTATAAAGGATTTGCATTTTAGAGAAACTCTCCACATAAATGCTCACCATCTGGGCCTCTTGTACAGGTACACATGAACCCACAAGCCAATTGACCTAATTCTTGCAACACTTGGCTCATTAGCATCAGAAGAATATTCACTTGTATTCATGCAGCAGTTTGTTCCAGAAAAACTCTTGGTTGTTGTCAGTAGTGAATGACAGTGTGACTGATTTGGCACCAGTGAGAAAAAAAAAAGTTCATGTCTGGAATATTCTGCCCCAAAATGTCTTCCAGTTGGGGCACCGACGGCAAAACAAAATCTGTTTTTTTTCCGTCATTGTGCCCTTATGTAGTCCTTTACACAGCTTATTAGCAACTGATACATGGCAAAAACACATCAACAGACATGAATAGGCATTAAAGACTCAAAATGAGGGCTCACAGAGGAAGCAGCCGTCTTAGGCTTATTGCATAGACCCATCACAATCTGACAAAATATTCTTATTTCAGTTCTAGTATATTTGCCTAAGTGAGTAAAAATTTGTCATGTGATACACACAAATTTTCAATCATGTCAGTGGAAGCGTTTGAGTAACTTTCTAATGAAGGAAGATCCAGATTGATGATGTGCTGGAAATTAAATGCTTATGGTGATGAAGTCTCCTCATTTTGTTCTTGTACTGATCTGATTGTCATTAAAGATTGATGGTGAGGGGAACTTACTATTTGTTTAAATATCAAACCAATTCAACAAAATCCATTCGTATTCACGCACTAACAATATAGTTTGCATTGTAGTGTCCTTAAGCATTAATTTATTGGTCTCTTTATTCAAATGAACATTCATTTGCTTGCCACATTGTGGTCCTACCAAATGTTCAGGTCAGGTCCTCTTCCGATCAGCCCTCAAAGGGGCGAACCACATGACATGGTGGAAAGTAAAATGGCTTTGAGTTTATTCCTTTATTATACAACACCATTCCTCTGAGGCACCGGGCAGAAACAGCCGTTACTCCACATCAATTCTTCGTTTAGTGTCTCCAGCCGTTTCTTTCGGGCTTGCCAGCGTCTCGCCAGAGGCTCGAGGAACAGAGAAACCGATGATAACAGGTAACAAACACCTGCCAGGTAGAAGGAGCAGTCGTAGGTCTGAGTGTAGTCGTACAGGAAGCCTTCGGGACAAAACGCATATATTAAACTGTTAGCAAAGGAATGTTTTCCTTAAATAGAGGTCAATGAAGAAAAAAGGAAAAAAGACTGTTTTACTTTAATTTGAGAACAGTCAGTAAACTAACGATGGACAGATGGAGAAAACTTTCTTCACTTTCCACCCCAGAATCTCCCACACCTGTTTTCTGACTGGATCCGCTTTTAAAACGACGGGTTGTTTTCACTACGCAAGCAGCAGCGGGTCAAGTCCGGAAAGGCCTTGGGTAGGGTAGAAAAATCAGTTTTGCTTCCCTGGCTGCTCATTATTTTTGGTAGGCGGGGGGATTGTGGAAGGGGGCCCTGACAAGATGGTTCATGTTAGCATAACTGTGTTACAGAGTTCAGGGCAAGGTCTATACTCGCCTTCCTAAAGAGGCCCCTCTGCAAGACTTGTATTTCCAAGAATTGTACCTCACTTTGCAGCTGCTCTACATTCTGTATTGGTATTTATTACTATATTATATAATACTATGTATTGCTAATAAATAGCAGCAAATAAGACAAATAAATATCTGTTCTATAATCCTGAAAGTAGCCTAAAGGTTTTTGTACAGCAATAAATTATGATGAAAAGGTGCCAGATACTGCATATTAGGAAAAAAATAGGTACTTGTCTAGTTCAAAATGCTTTAAATCTAACCAGACAGGTTATCCTAATTTTAGATGGGTTAACATGTCTCCCATCTGTAACCCACTTAAATTGAAATATGAAACTATATGACCCCAGTGTCCCTCAAGCCACACACACAGAAGCAGGCTTCTCTTACACATTATCATGACTGGCCAAGACTTTGGTTATTTTTGTGAGGCATCAAGGCTACTTCTATCTACTGATGTTCATAGCTTCTATGATCTAGTCTTGGAGCTCATCCAAACTCCACATACCTGCCAGAGGAGGACCTGTGAGACAGCCAAGCCCTACAAAGAACATTGAGAACCCCATCGAGTTGTTCAGCTTTTCAGAACCCACCAAGTCCACCTGCAAAACACAGAAAGGAAAATGAATGATATGTATAACCGATGATGTATGACAGATTATGACGATCTACGAACCAACCTAAAACGAGAGTTCAGATGGCATGCAAGAGCTTGCTAGTAGCTTATACACTGAGTTTTGATTAATTTTTGTGACACTCCAATAACTTCACGGAAAGGAAACCGGGACGGAATCTTGTGTTTTCTTTAATTTACAAATGCACAATGCTTTGTTTTTACAAACCCGATTCCAAAAAAGTCGGGACACTGTACAAATTGTGAATAAAAACAGAATGCAATGATGTGGAAGTTTCAAATTTCAATATTTTTTCAGAATACAACATAGATGACATATCAAATGTTTAAACTGAGAAAATGTATCATTTTAAGGGAAAAAAAAAAGTTGATTTTAAATTTCATGGCATCAACACATCTCAAAAAAGTTGGGACAAGGCCATGTTTACCACTGTGTGGCATCCCCTCTTCTTTTTATAACAGTCTGCAAACGTCGGGGGACTGAGGAGAAAAGTTGCTCAAGTTTAGGAATAGGAATGTTGTCCCATTCTTGTCTAATACAGGCTTCTAGTTGCTCAACTGTCTTAGGTCTTCTTTGTCGCATCTTCCTCTTTATGAGCCGCCAAATGTTTTCTATGGGTGAAAGATCTGGACTGCAGTCTTGGTCATTCAGTACCCGGATCCTTCTTCTACGCAGCCATGATGTTGTAATTGATGCAGTATGTGGTCTGGCATTGTCATGTTGGAAAATGCAAGGTCTTCCCTGAAAGAGACGACGTCTGGATGTGAGCATATGTTGTTCTAGAACTTGGATATACCTTTCAGCATTGATGGTGCCTTTCCAGATGTGTAAGCTGCCCATGCCACACGTACTCATGCAACCCCATACCATCAGAGATGCAGGCTTCTGAACTGAGCGCTGATAAAAACTTGGGTTGTCCTTGTCCTCTTTAGTCTGGATGACATGGCGTCCCAGTTTTCCAAAAAGAACTTCAAATTTTGATTTGTCTGACCACAGAACAGTTTTCCACTTTGCCACAGTCCATTTTAAATGAGCCTTGGCCCAAAGAAAACGCCTGCGCTTCTGGATGTTTAGATATGGCTTCGTTTCTGACCTAGTTTTAGCCGGCAACGGTGAATGGCACGGTGGATTGTGTTCACCGACAATGTTTTCTGGAAGTATTCCTGAGCCCATGTTGTGATTTCCATTACAGTAGCATTCCTGTATGTGATGCAGTGCCGTCTAAGCGCCCGAAGATCACGGGCATCCAGTATGGTTTTCCGGCCTTGACCCTTACGCACAGAGATTGTTCCAGATTCTCTGAATCTTTGGATGATATTATGCACTGTAGATGATGATAACTTCAAACTCTTTGCAATTTTTCTCTGAGAAACTCCTTTCTGATATTGCTCCACTATTTTTCGCCGCAGCATTGGGGGAATTGGTGAGCCTCTGCCCATCTTGACTTCTGAGAGACACTGCCACTCTGAGAGGCTCTTTTTATACCCAATCATGTTGCCAATTGACCTAATAAGTTGCAAATTGGTTCCTTATATGTACATTTAACTTTTCCGGCCTCTTATTGCTACCTGTCCCAACTTTTTTGGAATGTGTAGCTCTCATGAAATCCAAAATGAGCCAATATTTGGCATGACATTTCAAAATGTCTCACTTTCAACATTTGATATGTTATCTATATTCTATTGTGAATAAAATATAAGTTTATGAGATTTGTAAATTATTGCATTCTTTTTTTATTTACAATTTGTACAGTGTCCCAACTTTTTTGGAATCGGGTTTATATTACAAAACAAAACATTGGTGTAAAAAAAAAAAAAAACCCAACCCTTTACATTGTTTTTACGTTGTTTCCACTATGAGACAAAATAATTTGGCATTGTGACGATTTGTGTCGTGACTCGTGGAAGTCTAACTACTATAGTCCAGTGATGAAATATGCGTGTCCTGGAAATGGGAACCCTGACAGCAACATAGTGTCGGGCCAGATCCAGCCCACATCTGGTCCGTGTGTAATCCACATGTACCAGATGTGGGCCGGATCTGGGCCACACTATGTTGCTGTCTGGGAAGCCTCAGGTGCCGCTTCACTTGCTGCCTCCTCATGGAAAGGTGAAGCAGGCTCTTTTTCTCCTTCTCGCTCATCTTTCTGTGATTTCTTGAAGAAGTGTAATATTGAATTGTTTTGAATGTATTTTGAACCGTGATCCCAAAACCAAGGTAGGTATCGAACAGTGACTTCTTTAATGTCACCAGTGTAATACATCTTTGCTGAATAAAAATCTTATACTGACTCCAAACTTTTGAATGGAAGTGTATATATATTTAAGGACATTTGCAGCACTATACAGTATGAAACATTGCTGTAATGGAGGAAATTCTTTAACATTTGCTCATTAATGGGGCAGCTGTGGCCTAATGGTTAGAGAGTCAAACTTGTAACCCGAAGGTCGTGGGGTTGAGTCTCAGTACCGGCAGGAAATGAGAAAGGTACCAAACCCTCAATCGCTCCCCGGCACCGCAGCAAAAATGGTTGCCCACTATTCAGGGTGTGTGTTCACGGTGTGTGTGTGTGCACTTGGGTGAATGCAGAGCACAAATTCTGGGTATGGGACACCATACTTGGCTACATGTCACGTCACATCACTGAAATTCAGTAATTCTATCATAACAGAACAGCTGATTTTCATATCACAGTCAGGCATGTGTTGACACAAATGGTATTTTCATATTTGGTTTCTGCTTTCTTGAGGGTCAGGGAGATCACAAAAAAAAATCACTATTTGCTTTTTCTGTTATTTTAAAGCAATATTCAACATAACTACTTTTTAAAATTCAACAAGCAATACTCATTTAATGTCTATGCATGTTCGCAACAGACTGCTTTCCCTCCAGGGTCTTTTTAAACACTAACTCGGCCTATCTGGTTCACTGAGAGTTTTCCATAGGTTGTAAAAATATTTGAAAGGTAAAACCTAAGATTCCTTCCAGAGGAACGGGTGTACTGCAGTGCTGCCTGTCAATCTATCCCTCTCACGTTACACTGCCCTGCACAGTATACAGCACAAGAACTCAATGTCTCAATACTTAGAAATGTACGGAGACCTTTTCGTGAGCACATATAATAAAAGTGAAGGAAGCAGCAATCAGCATTAGGATGTCCTCAAACCCTGCCAGCCCGTCCATGTCAAGTCATGTCAAGTCAAGTCGCCCGTATTTATATAGTGCTTTAAAAAAAAACATTTTGTTTTGAAATACATATTGTCACAGTAATAAACAGGAAAATAAAAATGATGCAAAACGTTCTCAAATATGAGACAAATTCAAATTGTGCAGTAAAGACAATAGTTGTTATTCAGCTCGAGTCAGTTCAGTGTTGATTTACAGGTTTTTTTCCGAGTGTCAATTATTCGATTTGATTCTTAAGTCGTATGATTGGATGCTCAAGCCATCCTGGAGATTGTTGTTTGACCTATGTCTATAAATATGACCCTTCTTCCTGAATAAATCTGAGAATGCTTTGTACCACACTTGATCTGTGTCTGCTTGGTCATTCTCCCGAGGCCTCGCGCTGCTGCTGCCACACATCACAGGGATTGAGGCGCCTGTTTCTTAACGGATGACTGGGATTCCAAATATTCTACCTATTATTGAGATTTTGATCTAACACAGACCTAGCTTTTAATACGATCGAATCGAGTTCGAATCCGCCTTTTGCCGAGCTCGCATTTATTTTCAATAAAAATGAAAATAATGTTTTATAAGTGGAAATATACTGAAGCGAGTGTTAATAATATTAAAAGTGTTTATTGGGCAGGGTTAGGGGAAGGTGTAGGGAGGGTTTTTAATCTCCCAATAAGGAAGCATCCATTTAATACTTTTAATAAATATAATCGTTTACACTTTGATATTATTGCATTCGATTTCATTACTATCTATACAAAATGCCAGTACATTCCAGTATAAAATTATTCCTAAGTTGTCCCATTTTGTATAGATGGTAATGAAATCACCTATGTAGTTGTTCAGCTACATCTAATTGTTTTGATAGTATTTTATTTTTTAGATTCAGAATTTATTTTAATATGGTATTACTGTAGAAAATTGCTGTGTTATGATATCATTTTTGTGTTTTGTTAAGTTTTGAACTTAAGTTTAAGTATTTAAATGTGCAAATTGGCCTGTATGTACATAAGAGTTTTGGTGGTGTTTGTGTCGGAGTGAGAAAAGAATTCATGAAATTTGAAAAATGTTGTCATTGAATGCATTTTGTTCCAAAGTATTGACAAATGATCCATAGTTCAACCCACATAGACTGATGTTGTGTTCACTGTGTGAAGTGTTTTAAAAAAGTGACCTAAGTATTGAGAAATGGCTCCAAGCAATTGTAAAAAACTGTAATATCCATATCATAACTACTCAGTTTATACAAGATCTTTGCAAGACTTTCTTTGTTGTGACAATACCACATGCCCAGGCCTGCCAGTACTCACCAGCACAGGAAGTAGTAGGGCCATGTATCCTCCACAAAAGATGGCAAAGAAGACAGCGTAGACCATAAGCAAGATGTACGAGGTGGCCAGAGGGGAGAGAAGATTGACCACACCACACAGGATCAGGTAGGCCTTATGGTAGTGATATTTGTGAACCAGATTCCTGTCTGTCACCCAACCAGATGCAAGTTGGGCCACTGTCTCTGTTATACCTGTGAGACAGAAAAGACACTGAACTGATGGACTGAAAATGGACCACTTAGTGTTGGATTCTTCAAAGGTTTCATGCTTATACAGTATTGAAGTATTATATTAAGCCACTAGCAGCTTTGAGCACAATTGGCCACACCTTTATGAGTAAGTTTTGAAGTTATGCAGTAATGAAAAGGTTTTCTTTTTTTAAATTCATTTGGATTTTTTCAACCATCAGGCATGCAATAGCTGCGGGATGTTTTAAAAATAAAATGCCAATCACTGCAGCTTGTATGTGCACATACATGTACAGGTGAGTGCAATGACAAACTCCTGTACACTCCACTGTACACCGAACAAGCAAAAGACACAATATAGTACTTTTTTACATTTTTCACATCTGTGTGTTTGACGTGTATATGGCTAATCATTTGATGGTTTGTGTGTATAGTTACAATGCAAAAACACCATTTAACGTAGTTAACATAGTTTTGAAACATATACTTGTTTTTGCAAGAGATGCGTGATGTTTTGCATCTTGGGTGTATGTTTTGTGGTTTTGTGTGTGGAGTTTTAAGGAAATGGAGCCATAGTTTCAGAAATTGTAAGTAACTATTACCTCAACCTTATGTTGAACCAAACCTGTTTGACCTCTTTTCTGTATGTTAATGAGGACTTTTTTCTGTCAAGGTCCAAAATGACAAAAAAGCAACATAAAAGTATAATGAAAGTGATCTAAATGAATTGTGTATATAGTTCAAGTCATTAATTCAATAATTTTCATTTGAAAAAATTAAAGAAATCAATATTTCTATTTAGCAAGGATGCATCACATTGGTCAATAATGACAGTCAAGACTTTTATAACATTACAAAATATTTCTATTATAAATAAATGTTGTTCTTTTGAACTTTCTATTCACTAAAGAATCCTGAAAAAATGTATCACGGTTTCTACCAAAATATTAAGCAGCAAAACTGTGTTCAACATTGATAATAATAATAAGAAATGTTTCTTGAGCATCAAATCATCATATTAGAATGAAGACTGGAGTAATGGAGTATGAAGTAATAAAATAGAAAACAGTTTGTATTAATATTTAATATTAATATATTGGCACCCTTAGTAAATATGAGAAAAGGCGGCTGTGTAAATAAATCTGTATTGTTTATCCTTTTGATCTTTCATTCAAAAAATTCATAAAATTGATTCATTTAAGTACAACAATTGAAAGTGGGGGGAAATCACATTATGAGATAAATGTTTTTCTCCAATACAGGTTGGCCACAATTATTGGCAACCTTAGAATTTTTACATTTTTTAGCACACTAGGGTGATCATGAACATGATATTGTCCAGCCATGACTTCCTGTCCCACAAAAGTATAAACAGTATAAAAGTAGGAAACACAAAGGCCAAATTTCCGTAATCATTCATCACAATGAGTAAAACCAAAGAATATAGTTCTGATGTGCAGCAAAAGATTGTTGAGCTTCACAAAATAGAAAGTGTCTGTAAGAAAAAAGATAACACATTGAAAATTCCCATTTCCACTATCAGGGCAATAATTAAGAAGTTCCAATCAACTAAAGATGTTACAAATCTGCCTGGAAGAGGACGTGTGTCTAAATCGTCCTAATGCGCAGTGAGGAGGAAAGTTTGAGTGGACAAAGACTCTCCAAGGATCACAGCTGGAGAATTGCAGAGATTAGTTGAGTCTTGAGTCTCAGAAAGCCTAAAAAAAAAAAAAGATCAAACAGCACCTACATCCCCACAAGGTGTTTGGGAGGGTTTCAAAAAAAATAAAAATCCTCTGCTCTCATCCAGAAACAATCTCCAGCATATTTAGATGTCAGACACGACTGGAACTTCAAATGGGACCGGCTTCTATGGTAAGATGAAACTAAAAAAAAAGAGCTTTTTGGCAGCAAACCCACCAGATGGGTTTGGTGCACACCTGGATAAAAAGTGCCCCATGCCCACGGTTAAATATACTGCTGGATCTTTAATGTTGTGGGCCTATATTTCTGCTGGAGGTCCTGGACATCTTATTCAGATACATGGTATCATGGATTCTATCAAATACCAACAGATAAAAAATCAAAACCTGACTGCTTCTGCTAGAAATCCAATAATGGGCCGTGGTTGGATCATCCATCAGGACAATGATCCAAAACAAACATCAAAACCAACACAAAAATGTGTCACTGCGCACAAAATGAAGCTTCTGCCATGGTCATCCCAGTCCCTGACCTGAACCCTAAAGAAAATGAGTGGAGTGAATTGAAGAGAAGAAGCACCAACATGGAACTGGGAATCTGAAGGATCTGGAGAGATTCTGTATGAAGGAATGGTCTCTGATCTCTTGTCAGGTGTTCTCCAAACTCATCAGGAATTATAGAAGATGACTCAGCTGTTATCTTGGCAAAAGGACGTTGCAATAATTGGGTGCCAATAATTGTTGCCAACGTAAACTAGAGAAAAACATTTCTCATAATGAGCAGGTTAGAATTTTGTGGGGTTTCTTTAATGAAAGATAAAAAGAATAAACAATGCAGATTTATTTCCACAGCTGCCTTTGCTCATATTTTCCAAGGGTGCCAATATTAGAGGAGGGCACTGTATATATATACTGTATATATATTTATTTATAAAAACAGTGCTTAGCATACTGCCAGTTAATTGCTTTTGCAATTTTGCTGGCACAATCTGTTTTTCAGTTCAAAGACTGACACAAGAAGAACAGAAGTAATGATAACAGCTTAGTTATTTTGTGGCATGCTGTACAAAGAATTGAGTGCTTGTTGTATTTGCTGTTGTCTGTGCCGCAGTTGTGATTGTGTGTCCATGTGCTGCAGAGCTTTATTGAACAGTCTAGGAAAAGACCTGAGGCAGCACTTTTGCAGATTCATACGGAACAGATCCAAAGTGTGACACTCACTGCTGACATGTATGCTGCCACGGTTTATTGGATGCATAAAAAATGCACATATGCCCCAAACATTAGATCATATAATGTATTAGATCAGGTAATGTATGTTTACACAAAAGCCGAGAAGTGTTGGCATGATCAACCATACTGACCAACTCATGTAGAACTGATGGATTGAGCTAATGCTGCAGTTCATGCACATATGGGGTCATTTATTGCTGGCCAGACATAAAACAAAACAGCTGCTCAATGTTTGCGTGTCCTCGGTGCGCCACGAAAGGTGACATCCTGGTGTGCCCCGCTTGGACCCGAAGACATTTTGTGCGTTGTTTGTGTGTTTAAATCCCAGCTGGGCCATTGAGTTTCACAGCTGTTCCTGTCAAGCTTTGCACAATGAAACTTCTATACAAAATCTCAGTGACAGAAAGTAGCAAACTGCCTTTAAATGGAGGTGCCTAGTCCACAAAACTCTGTAGTGTATAGGGGGACTTTCACCAGGGTAATCGGGCATGTGACAGGTGTTTGTGTCTTTGTGTACTTCACTCAGTGAAGACAAAAGGACTGGACGAATGCAATGTCCCCACTACATCAAAGACGGACAATAGGCCCTCACTGAGGTACAGAGAGCCCAAATGCATGTCCGATCGCTACTAGCTCATTAAAACACAAAACGTGTTTGGCTCGTCTCCCCGCTCTCTTTTGTCCGCATTGCTGCCTCAGTGGCAAGCCACACAATGTCAGGCACTTCAGAACTGGGCACAGAACTACCAAGCCTCGCGTCAGCTACTTGGGCTGTTGCTTAGCGACTTCCCTCAGCTCGCCGACTGTGTGTGACCTGCCACGAGGAGGTGAGCTTTAGTTCCTTGCTCACCCTGTATGATGTGAAAACTGCAAAGTGGGGGTGGGGGAAAGGAGACGTTAGGAATATGTGAGTAGTATATTCACACTGAAAATTCCAAAAAGAAAAAGTGCACTTTAAATACCCAGCACTTAGGCCCCGTTTACACTAGTGCATTTTTGTTTTAAAATGAAAACAATCCTGGTCTACACTGGCTTTTTGACAGCATTTCAGAAACGATCTCCATCTACACTACATGGCCGAAAACGCATGTCACATGACCGTTCACTGGGCATGCGTGTGCAAGTGTAAACAGTTGCCTCTTGTGCATGTAGGGTGGCTAAAAAATGTTTTTTTAGTTTTTCAAACTAAAACGGGGTCTCCATTTACGAGGTTTGAAAATGCTGGTGTAGTGTAAATGACAGGCATAACCGTAGCAAAACGTATGCATTTTAAAACGAAAACGCACTAGTGTAAACGGGGCCTTAATTAACTGAAAAAAACTAAGTGTGAAATCTACATACTCTCAACTATCGCAGCTTTTCTTACGTAGTGGAGGGGGTGGGCTTTCAGACTTTAATGCTGGATTACAAAAATAAAGTTCATTCACTAGACAGTAGAGTACTCTGTACAAAATGATTTTTTTTGTGATGATTATGAGTTGTAAGTAAAACAAGACTTGAAACAGCCAGGAAAATGGTAAATTATTGGAGTACATTTTAAAGCGGAATTCAGTAAGATTTGCGAAGCTCCCCCTACAGGTTCCTTCAGTGAATCACACTGTCGTAAATACTCCAAGCGCAGCTCTGGACTACAACGACTACAACGCTCACCAGCGCAGTAGTTTTGCAAATACAGGACAAGAAATCTCAATGGAGGTGGGTAATTTTCGAAATTGTCAAGTCATAATATATACATTGTTTTTGAATTACCGTAAAGCATTTTGTCACTCTCGCGTGAACGTGAACATGAGGCGAGGTTGTTTCGGGTCGGTGCAGCTCAACTTGCAAGTGCTGTTTTCTGGCGTAGACGTGCCTGAGGGGGTTAGTGCTCGCCTCAAACACACCACTACAAGTCAATTAACCATCGTAAGGACTTAGAAAACTATTTATGAAGGTAAAAAAGTTACTTAGTTCTGCTTTAAAAGAAAATGCTATTTCAGTGTTTCTACTTCAAAATTTCATGCTTATTTCAATATGTTACTTGCTGTTTCTTTGTAATTATTTATGAAACTTACTAGCAATTTTTTAGATTTTTTTGACAGCTTAAATCAGGTAAACTTGACAGAAAAACATGACTGAAAAATAAATGAAATACAGTGGCTTCAAAGAGTAATTGGACAATTAAAAATATAAAAACAAATGGAATCTGTGAATAAATGATGCTAAACCTTTCCCTTTAAGCCATTTTTTCAGTGATTCATGAATTTAAATGCTTTGCTTGAAATGTGTGCTTGTGCTGTATTTAAAATAAATGCTATCTGGTTTGATATTTTGTTAAATTATTCAGAGACATTCATACACTTTTAGGTGTGACTCTAAAAAGTGACTTTTTGGCTTACTGTATAAAGTAGGAATACTCAATAGCAATTTATTTTAACAAAATAGTTAATAATTTTATTACTGGCCATTTATCAGTTATTGGCTATAACATGAAAACACCCAACAGTTTATCATATCGGTCAGAAATTCAATATCAGTGCATTCCCAATCGTAATAAGGAAACTGCATGGGGTATAATAATATTAAAAATTAAAATAGGGCCCGACACATTAAAACCGACAAAAGAACAGAGAGCCTTCATCAGGGTGTGTATTGCATTAAACAGATAATTAATAAGGTGTTGCACATTTACTACATACCCAGACAGCTTGTTGGGGGTGGGGGGGTGTGATGGGGTGTATTGAGTCCGGGGGTGGAGGGATGTCGATACTATTATCTTTTGGTGAAGAAATGTACATAATAAAAAAAAAGCATGTTTGAGTCAACTCTTTTATTCACTATGGCATTTTTGATAGGGCACTTACAAGCCCTCTAGTTTTAGCCACTGGGCCAAAGTTCATTATTTATGTAAGAGCACTCATTGCATAACACTGCAGATTTTAAACTGCTCACAAATAATTAATGTGAAGTTGGCTGCGTTTGCATCAACCCTTTAAAGCCCATATTACAGCACATCTTGCTGTAAAGAACAATGGCCGTAGTGCATCTCTCAGGTACGGCTTTATGGCTTTCCAGGAATATGGCACTGATGAAGCCAGAAAAAAATCAGTTCTCTGGCACCGCTAATGACACGCTGTCCACTAGCACTGACATGGTTTTTTGTCTTTTCATTTTCCTCAGCATAGCTCAGCAGTGCCTGTGTCCTATTGATTTCTTCTACTGTTACACATTATTAGTGTACAATTGAACTGTTGCAGCCAGAGAACAGCAATAACAAACATGCTGACTAGAGGACTTTTTTATGCAATAGGTAACTTTGTAATTAGAATGTAGATCATGTAACCTTTGTCACCAACCCTTCATCTATATTTTCCCCTGCTAATGCAAAATTAATTGTGTAAAAAGCACTTTATACTTAAAATAGATGACAATGGAAAAACAAAACTCTAGTGTTACATAGGTTGGTCAAAGGTAATACGACTCACCAGCCACAGAGATGATGAAGGAAGCATCCATGGGGTCGATGCCCAGGTTCCGGGCCCTTGCAGACAAATGGAAGTAAGGGATAAAATAAGCCAGCTGACTGAAGACTAGTGACCAGGTGTAGATGCAAAAGAAAGGGTTCTTTAACAGCGAGAAGTCTAGTATTTTCTGGGGGTTTTCAGTAAGTTTTTCTGTTTTGCTGTTCTCAAGTAATGCATCCACAGGAGAAACCCCATTCATCTCAGGGGACGTTTTAATTTGGCTGCTGTCTGTTCCATTCACTCCATTCTGGACGGATGTTTTGAGATCCAGATGTGGAAGAGTGCTCTGCTCATGAGCCGGGTTCTCTATTATAAGTGTGTCCCTGTGATTGGGGGAAGAGCTGTCCATTTTGGAAGTGCCATTGGACACAGGCGTGCTGCCATTCATATTGTTCTTAAGAGGATCTTTCTCAGATCCAGCCACATGAAGGGTGGAGTTTGACATGGGTGAAGCTGGAGGTCTAATGTTAATGGGCCGCAAAAGCATCCCAGAAGCCACAAGGTTCAGCATCAGGCCTCCCAAAATCAACAGAGCTCCTAAAGACAGAACCAAAAACAGTCAGTAGCCAGGTTTCCATTACAGAATTGAACAACTTTAGCGATATTTTCTAAATGTCAATAAAAAGCTATTGCGTTAAGAAGGCGTTTCCATTAACCGATGTTATGCGAATAAAACTTTTTTTTCCCTCTCGCGATAAGTCATTCTAAAAATCATGGCAACAGATGTTAGTAGGTTTAAGTATATAACAGCCACTGCACTGAGATGTAGGCCTGTTATCCAACCATTAATGGCAAAGAAAGCCCCTTATACTTGGGAGCGGCCACATATGAGGTGTTTCTGGGTGTTTCTCCCTCCTATCTGCTTCAAGTTCTTGATAAATTGTGGCATTTCTTTAGACTGGGTAAACCCAGCCTGATCTGCCGGCGATTTGATTTCGCCTGGCAACTCAGTCTGGAAACCTGTACATTCATTTCTGCTGCATCTGTTACACTTTTGCGGGAACCAATCACAGACTGACTTATCCACCTTGCTTGCTATTGGCGGGTACAGAGCTCTTTCTATGGCTCTGGGCGGGTATAACACGATGACGTCTCTCGCACGACCGTCAATCCAAATCCTTTTAACCTCTCAATGATGCCAAATGACTTCTTTAGTTTAGCAAACAAATCGCTCGAGTGGGTGTAAATACCACTCACTTTCGTGTTTTTTTTGCACAACCTGCAAAAATCGCTCGATGCCATTGCTGCTTCTGCAAACCGCTGATCAATGCTACAAACCAATACAAACTAAGCCTGTCTGGAGTTTTCGCATCGCTCTGCAAAAGTACGTCACCCGGATCGTTGATCTGATTGGTTGAAGGACTATCCAATTGCGTGAATAATGCTCGTTGATCACGCCTCTTGTGCAGTAG
Organism: Megalobrama amblycephala; assembly: GCF_018812025.1. NCBI lineage: Eukaryota > Metazoa > Chordata > Actinopteri > Cypriniformes > Xenocyprididae > Megalobrama > Megalobrama amblycephala. Next base: position 24,295,560 of record NC_063055.1, on the reverse strand, counting down.
GAAATACATAGCAAACTCCCCAGACCAATGTTCAATTTTAAATTGAGCTTGGTCTGGTGATAGCCAGACAAGGATTTCTTTGTTGTGTAGAATCCAGTATTCCCGCAATTCTTTTGTCTTTTATAAGTTTAATAAAGAACTCTGTCTCGTCTTAAGTTCAAACATACCACGCCATCTTAAAAGAATGATCAACTTTTATGTACGCCAAGTGACCTGTAAATGCAAAAAAACAGTTTCCATTGCAGTTTTGCGAATTATTCCTTTTTCAAATAGCCTGAAAATCCACCTCATGCGAGCGTAAAAACTTTTTTTTGCAATATATGGGAGTTTTTGCAAAATTGACGTGTTTCCATTGGGTGTATTTTCAATTCGAAAGAACAAATGTTTCTTGAGCCTCAAATAAGCATATTAGAATTATTTCTTAAGGATCACTTGACACTAAAAACTGAAGTAATGAGTTCTGAAAATTTAACTTTGCCATCAGAGAAAAATAGTTGAAATAGTAATGAAATAATAATATGAATTTCAGTTAAATATGTATACTGATATTTCATTACAAATTTCATAATAATGTAGCCAAAAGCCAATTACCTTGCCAAGCATACTGATCCAATAGCAGCTGAGTGAAAGGAGCTAGGGCAAAGGTCAGACCCATGCCAGAGCGTCCAATAGAATATGCAGTTGCCAGCCTCTTTCGGAAATAGGTCACTGTTACAACAGATGTGGCCTGATAGAGAAGAGCAAACCCGAGACCTGGAAAGATCAAAGTTTTGTAAATGACTTTTTGCATGATAACACTCCAATATTTAACTTTGATTTATAAAATGAAACAAAATACTCACCAACAACTATCCCCATACTAATGTAAAGGTAGATCACGCTGGGGGCAAATATGCTGGAAAGAAAGCCAGCGCTGACGAAAAGCGCCCCCACTATGGAGGTAACCCTGTTCCCCAGCTTGGCACAGGCCACCGAGGCCAACGGACCTAACGGGTCACAAATAAAGTTCATGACCTGTCATATTGACTCTTTGGATCGAAGATGGTTGCTATGGTGACCGTACCTCCGGAGAGCCTGAGGCTGGACATTATGGATCCAATCCAGCTGATGCTCTCGGACGAGCCTCCAAACTCATCCTGCAGTGCCACAAAGAAGATCCCAAAGCTCTTCAATGTACCCATCACCAACACGTTCACCTGAAAATACACCAGAAGATTCAACTGTTTAGCTCAGTACAAAAAAACTTCAGTTTTATAACAAAGAAGCTCTAAATCAAAGTCTATAAAAGTGGTATTCATGACATACCAGGAAACAATGCAGAACCACCATCCAACCCCAACCGCCATCTGGTGGATCCACGTACACAACCTCCTTCTTTTCATTCTTCATGGCCTTGGCTTTTTCTTCATTGCACAAGGTTTTGGCAGCCTTGCCATCACTAGAACATCACAACATCAACTTAATATATTTAATACTCTTAATACATCCACTTGAACCAGTGAGTGATAAAGTTTCATAAAATCAAGTAATATGAGACCATGTACTGAGACTGTTCACACTGTCAGTCCAAATCCAATGATTTTTTGTATCTGATTAGAATGTGATCTAAAGTCTCGTTCAGACTGTCAGTCCAAATTCAATTTTTGTGCATATCCGATTGGAATCTGATCACATTTAGCAAACGTGAACGGTAAAAAAAAATCACATAAAATGCAATTTTTACGAATCTGTTTTGAGCTACATTCATATTTGGTTTGAATTCAAATTCTGTTCGCATTTCTGGAAATCTGTTTTAGTCTGACTCCTCTAATCAGATTTTGTGTCGTTTATGTCACTTTTTTCCCCACATAAAATGTAAACGTCAGACATTGTTAACAGGAAACATGCTGAAAGTTGCTGCAGAAACAAGGTTGTGTTGTTGTCTCCATTATATTGTATATTATATTCAACATGTCTCCATTTTATTGTAATTCTCTGCTCGACCGGCACTTTGCAACAACCTTGTTTCTGCAGCGACTTTTAGCATGTTTCTTATAACAATGTCTAGCATGATTACGTTTTATGCATTTTAGGTGGCATGAGAAAGCTACATAAACCATGCAAAATCCAATCAGAGAGGTCAGACTGAAACAGATTTCCAAGAAATGCGATTTCAAACTATATGAATGTAGTATCAAAACCGATTTGTAAAAATTGCATTTCATGTGATTTTTTTTGCTGTTCACACTTGTTAAATATGATTGCATTCCAATCGGATACGCACAAAAATTGGATTTGGACTGACAATCTTAACGAGGCTTAAATTATTGACTGTCCACACTGTGTATCGCAACTGTTCGGATCTGATTTGTGTGTCCAGTGGTGCTTTTTAATTTTCCGCATATGTGAATTGGTTTCTAAGGCAGTGACGTTGCGTTGGTAGGCATATGCCAAAAACAACAACAACAGCAACGTGGAGGGGTTCGCAATGTTGTCTTATTTACAACATGACAATATGTAACCTCCGCGCTGGACTATGTCTTCTGAGGCATATCAGCTCCGCTGGTCTCAAAACATTTCTCTATTTAAAGGCTACTGTAATTCTCAGCTCAACCTGGACTTTTCAACAACACAATCTGCAGCGACTTTAAGCATGTTTCATTTAACAATGTCAGGCATGTTTACGTTTTTTACGCATTTTACATGCCGTGAAAAAGCTACATAAACTGTGCAAAATCCGATTAGAGCGGTCAAACTGAAATGTGATTTGAATAGGATTTCAAACCACATTTGAATGTGGCTCAAAACAGATTTGTTCACACTTGCTAAACATGATTGGATTCCAATCGGATATGCATAAAAACCGGATTTGGACTGACCCGTCTGAACGAGGCTAAATATTGCCCCTGTTCATTTTCTGAAACATACAACCATTTACAGATAAAAAGGCTTTTGTGAACACATTAGGTAATTTATCACTTATTACATCAACAGGTTCAATTAAAACAAAGACAACTTTTTTTTTTGCTGTAGATTTATAAGGTAATCTAAAACAATTTCCCCATGTGTTAGAGTTAATTTATAATTTCACCTCCTGTCACTCTTTTATCTCTTTTGCACTGGACCCAAATACAGTATCGACAGCATAATGTGGTGTGATCCAAGGATATCTGTTAAATATTTTCTGTTCCAGGAGGTAGTGGATTATGATGACATCAGTAGTACCATGGGTTATTCAGTTTAGAGTGGTTACATTTTGAGTAAACACGAGAATGCCACTGGTTTAATCTGGTGGTCAGTATGACGTGAAGTGTTTTGGATCCAGGCCCGAGACCTCTTTATTTACAGCTGATACAGCTGAAAACAATGTGTATTTAGTACAGTGTTCAAAATGACACAGAGAGACTGAGCAAAAGAACAGTCAAAGGATATCGGGTTCATTCAAACAAACACCTGGCATAAAGTTAACCGAACGGAGAGTTCCTGTGCAGAGGTGGTGGATCCTTTGAAATATTTCAGAGATAAATGTTTGTTCAACTATAAATACAGAGCAATCAAAGTCAGCACCTCAGGTGGTTCCAGATGAAGCAGGAACATAATGAAATTTGCTGATTTTAAAATGTATGTGTGCATATTTACCATACACACAACTGTATAGAATTATATATTATAAGTTCACAAAAAATGTACTCATTTACTGACCCTTATTTTATTTCAAACCTGTCTGATTTTCTTTCTTTCATTCATGGAACATAAAAAGGAGACATTTAGGATAATATTTAAGCTGCTATTGGACATACAGTATCACTGCAGTAAAAGTGGATAGGGACCAAGCTCCAAAAGGCACAAAAAAACTCCATTCAAACCTCATAGAAGTAGCCCATATGACTTGTGCATTATATTTTAAATCTTTTGAAACAATTTGATAGCTTTACATGAGACTAAAATGTAATGCTGTATTAACTGAAGTCATGGTCACCATTCACTTTCATTGTATGGAAAAGAGCAGCTTGGACATTCTGCTAACTCCTTTTGTGTTTTCCTACAAGTTTTGAAGTAAATGACAAGAAAATGTTCTTTGTTGAATGAACTTATATCTAACTTACTAAACAGTTAAAACAGATAAAAACAGTTCTGGAAAGTCATAGCTTAACTGATGAAAACACGACGATGTCAAAAAGAAAATATGTGGTTTGTCTTGTACATAACGCTCAAGCAGTTGGCTGTTTCTTCAAGAGAAGACAGACAAGTGGCCACGCTAAAGCATGCAGAAACTGCTTAGAGGATTACAGAGCAATGAATTGGGCCAGTGTGTTGTAAGTGAAAACATTTTCTTCCATGTGCTTACCACGGGCCACCCCGGAGTGTGTTTGTACATGTGTGCGCGCTTGGATGCATGCATGTATGCAAGATCACAAGTGTGAATGCTTCGATTCAAGGGTAAATGCAGGAAGTTGTATTAGAGAGGTACTGCAGAAGACTACGATCCACCCTGTTCCTCACCCTCGACACTTTCACTCAAAAGCCTCTTAAAAATCCAGCGCTAATTGCATTTTTGGTAACTGCCCTAAGCAGCAATTGAGTGAGCAATAAGAGAAGTCCTAGTATGCGGTATGTCAGTCATACAGAACTGATCGCTTTGTTTTAAAAGGACAGTTCACCCAAAAATGAATATTCTGTCATCATTTAGTCATCCTCAAGTAGTTCCAAACTTGTGCGAGTAGAAAAAGATAAAAATGTTTTGTGAATACGCCCCCTGTTTTTGATCTCATAATTTTGGGTAATAAGCAAAAAAAGACTTTCAACATTATATATCTTCTTTTATCTTTTCCTTTTATATGTATATCTTTAATATTATGCAATTTAATTCTATATGATTTTGTCTCAACTTGTTCACAGAGCAGACACTGAACAAAACACCTAAATATGCAACAATGCATTCAATTTTAGAGTCACTAACATGGGAAGTAGAGTTTTGGATGATGACAATAATATAAAATTCACAAAATCAATCAATAATGTTAAAGCAATTCTGTCAGAACAATAATGAATAAATAAAAGGACAGTGGAATTGCAGACTCACCAGTGTTGCTCTTTTGGCAGCATAGTTGTTGCACAGGAAAATGAAGGGCCTTATTTACTCTGTGTCATCTTCTGCATGAAGCTCAACTTGCAGATCCCGTATTTGACGAACCTGTTACACAAACTCTGTTATAACGTACTGTGTTTTGGATCTTCCCCTCACAATAACCTTTAATCATTGGGTGTTCCAAATGGTGTGTGTTAAAATAACACAATTTTCATGCATGCTGACAGACGCTTGACGCAGTTAATCTTACATTCATTATCACAAGCCTTAACTGCAGTGACTTTTGAGGTGAAAAGTCAAGAGTTCTGCTTTTGGCTCAGAATTTTAAAACACTGTAGTATTGGCATACCTGTGTGAAACTTTACACCCCTGTGACTGTGGACCCTTTTTTCTTGTGTTGGATTTGGTCCTTTTTAATTAGTTGTATCATCTCAGTTCAAGTGAGAATTGGAATTAAATCTATACATCTCACTTATTTGATGAATCTGCATATGCAGTCTTGTCATTGTGACATTAGAGCCAGGGGAGGGAAATCCTTTGACCTCTCCATTGATTTACTGTAATGTTTTCTAAACACATACATTCACAGAAGTACATTTCCACACATTGCCTACCAGTGTCATCACATCAAACATTTAGATTCTACAATACACATACACAACTTATAGCTAACAACGTAGTAGGTTTGAGTAAGAATAACAGAGCATATTCTAACTTTGGAAGAAAGTGCATCTATTAATTATGATACATCATCACTTCATTGATGCACTGCCATTGCCATAAATGAAAACAGGCCGCGTGACTCCTAACTTTTTTTTAAACAAATGTTTGTTAAAGGCTTTGTACCCTTCAAAGATTCACATTGGGAACGCACCGTTCAGGACATCCCACACTGTCTACAACGAGATCATCCTCTAATATCGACGGCAACTAGCAGTGCGGTTATATGCTAGTTAAACGTCTAAAAACTTAGTTCATAATCCTATACCATGACACAAAGGAGTAAAGAAAATCACGAGGGTGTTGCACTTATGCACTTACCCCAAACGCCAGAGCTGATGCTGTCGCGCGCTGTCCGCAGCCGCATAGCGCTCGAGTGTGGTTCGCGCGAGCCCAGCGGCGTTCATGTGAATGCGCGCTACTGGAGTGCAGTACTTTACACCTATCGATAACAGTCGATGAAAAAAAAAACCGTGATCAAACATTGTATGATTGTATTATCAATGCTTCATGTTCCGATAAAACATGTCGGGTTTTACTTTTCTCTTGTGAAGCACTCTACTTGGAAACACTAAAAAAGTTCATCCCAAATAGACTAATAGACTTTATGAAATGAATTAAAAAATTAACAAAAGAGTGAAAACGTATTACATTTGCTAAATTACAACGATTCGACTGTTAATTTGTAAAAGTAAACAAATTTGAAAAGTAAATAAAATTACCCTTTTATTCAAGTAAATGCTCATATTTTATTTTATGACTTACCGAACACAGAAATTAATCAAAATAATAGTAAATTAAAAACATCCCATTCGCTTTAAAACGAATTGACAATATAGCCTATCAAAATGAGAGACTTAAACTTCGCCTACTTGTTAGGCTATATAGACTTGTGACATGTCAGCAAATTTATCGGCAAACAATTTATTCTGTGAATTGTCAAGGACCATTATATAAATTCAAACTCATGGTTGGCGACGAAAATAAGGACTTACCATATTTCCCGAAACGAGGAAATTTAGTTTATTCCAGATTTCACTTGTTAAGACTTGATTTGAGTAGACGTTTCCTAATGCGCGCATCTGCAGCTGTGCTGCGGGCAACATCCGTGGATTCCCCGGTGACAGCTCCTCCTATGTGGTGGTATGTCTTATCAAAGTCATCCCTGAACATGGCTGGACTCCCTGTGCTTGATTTCTTTTACTTTCTGAAAGTTTGCCCCTAGTCTATGAGTCTCTCGGGGGTCACATCTGACCCCTCGGACTGGCACAGATCGGACGCAATACGCTCAGGCTGTGCAGAGCCAAATACCGGCCCCTAGTGCATTAAACGACCATGTGACCGGAACCTAGTAGCCAAGTATTGAAGTGGAACTAATTTCATAGGCTTTCCTGGACTGTGACTATTTGAAAGAGGTTACTACACTGTGACTGCTTCAAGGGCAAATTATGAATGCATAGGTATACAGATAATATCACTATGTGGGAAAAGCCTAAAGGCACTATGTGAGATGCTCAGGCCCTTAAAACGTTGAAAGCAGCAGGTTAATCTTTGAGGCTGTTAGAACAACACAAGTAAACAGACAGTAATAAATGACAGACTGTCCTGAAAGATCTAGATATGAACCTTTAGTCCCAAGTAAATGTTGCTGTTTTTGTGCTTCAAAAAAGTTACATTCAGAACATCTACAAAACATTAGGCTACAAATAATACATTACAGATACCGAATGGGACAAAAACTACTTGGCTTGATTTCTTAGCATTCATGCTGTGTACTTTGTATACATATTGAATGTTTTCATATTAACTGCAAACTTGGCCAATAAACTCTAGTCTGGAAGGCTTCATGACTGGCCAGAGTGACTGATAAAAGAAATTCAGCAATCTTCAGACTGGAGAGCATGACAAAAATAAGACTAATGATGAATTCTCTGCACTCTCCATATCATGTACAGACAATACACCAGTACAACCCAAACAAAGAAAGAAAGAAAAAGGTATAGGGATAATATATTTCTGTTATTCCTAAAAACAATAGTAATAATTAAAGTTGCCTCGTTTTAAAAGGCTTTCTCATAGTTTACATGTCTCTCATAATGAACTTTAAACTGTTCTCTATAAAATACTTAATGAAAACGCTTTTGCTCTGATTTGATTATTTTACAACTTTGTTACAACTACTGCCCCCTTCTGACACACTATGGTACTTCAACTAAAGCACCTTTTACGGATGTGCAAATTAGACACAGTCAGAATTAGTTTCCTTAAATAACAATTTATTAACGGGAAACAATATTGTTTGACCAAAAAAGCAGTAAACGCATAGTTTATGGTTATAAGAAAGTACAAATACTGGAAAAGAAATTAGTGATTAACCACGGACAACAAACATCTGATGGTTTCTGATATGATGGAAGATGTGATCTCAGCCAATCATTAAGCTTCTATGTTGCTGACAATAGACCGTTAAAGCTTTTCAAACTCAAAGTAATGATGTTTAAAAACACTGCACACATCCGATATCTGAAAATTATATACAAACAGACTTCATGATGCCATCTTATGCACAGCCAGTGTAATTGTTCCATGTGTTCTCACCAAAATGTTCCTGCAATGACAGAATTACAAAAGTTTCCCAATTAATACTTAAAAAGCGGCTGAAATAAGTATTATAAGTCACTTTATAATAAACTTTAGGAGGAGGATAGTAAGCCTTTAAGATCTAGAGTTTTTATTGTTCGTTGTTCTCTCTCAAAATTAAGCTTAATCAAGATCCCAGAAGCTTCTTACCCACAGTCAGACTCCAGGCATACAGTAGGGAAGTCTGTGGGATCTTTGGTTAGAGAAGCAGCTTGCTTGGCCAGTACAGACACAATTCCTCCATGTTCATCAGAGAGCGAGCCACGGCCTAGAGATTAAAACAGTCAAGAAGTTTACAGTAACAATACATGGGTCGTTCATTCTCCTATATGTTATTAAACAATATGTTTAATGGTTTAATTCTATATTGTTCAATTTGCTCCTGTGTGCAGCAGAGATTGTATTTTCTGCACAGTCTTAGGATTTATAGAGTGGACCAGAAAATGTGTTTATTGTATCAGGTAGCTATAGAAAGCATAATTAGATATGGCATTACGGTATGGTTTGGTAACCTTGCGGTTCAAGCAAATGAAGATCATAGGGAAAAAGGAACATCAGTCCTTTAAATCATTGTATGAACATTCGGTTCTTTGGCAAGCACATAAAATTGTTTAAAAAAAAAAAAAATTTATACATACCTCAATTAAAATGTTAAATAAATGTTATCTTAACGGTAGAAATAGGGACTTGTGTTTTTATAGGAGTGTTTTTATTGTTATGTATTGTTGCATTTATGTAAATGCACATTGAATCCAAGACAAATTTCCCTTTGGGTATAATAAAGTGTATTTCAATTTCAATAATATTGTGAAATATTATTACAATTATTATTAATATTATTACTCCAGTCTTCAGTGTCACATAATCCTTCAGAAATCATTCTAATATAATTATTTGATGCTCAAGAAACATTTATTATTACTATCAATGTTGAAAACATTGTTTTATAAATACTTCTATTCATCAAGGATGCATTACATTGATCAAAAGAGACAGTGAAGACATTTATAATGTTATGAAAGATTTCTATTTAATAAATACTTTAATAAACGTAATAAAAGCAAATAAATGCTGTTCATTGAACTTTCCATTAATCAGAGAATCCTGAAAAAATATCACCATTTCCACAAAAATATTAAGCAGCACAACTGTTTTCAACATTGATAATAAGAAATGATTTTTCTTCAGCATATTAGAATGATTTCTGAAGGATCATGTGACACTGAAGACTGGAGTAATGATGCTGAAAATTCAGCATTATAAATTACATTTTATAATATATTCAAATAGAAAACAGATCTTTTAATTTGTAGCAATATTTCACAATATTACGGTTTTTACTGTTTTTTAGATGAAATAAATGCAAACTTGGTGAGCATAAGAGACTTCTTTCAAAAAAACGTAATGTTTCCAAACTTTTTTCCAGAATTTCACAATTCTGAGATATAAACTTGTAATTGTGAGTTATAAAGTCCAAATTGCAAGATATAAACCAAAAAAACAAAAATCCAAAAAAAAACCGCAATTACCTTTTTTTAATTCCATGGCAGAAACAAGCTTCCATATACTATTTCCCTTCCTTTATTAGTTAAACAACATAAAATAATGTAAAGCAACGTTATTTTACTACTATAGCTTTATTAATATTTTGAATTAGCTTTCAATTTATAATTTCAGTTATTTATTTATTTTATTTTAATTTGTTTTAGTAATTTTGTTACTAACATTTTATGTTTTATATTTTGTCATTTTTATTAGTTTTTATATTACAATTAAGGATTTTTTTATTATTATTATTGAAAATAATAAATAGGTACTGCAGTCCAAATTCAAAATATTGTTTGCCCCGCCCCCTCGTTCAAAGACGCGGGTGGCCAGGACACGCAACAAGAGGGAGTGCAATTGACAATGAAAGCTTTGGAGACTTAAGCCCTATTCGGACGGGACTAGTTTCACAGGGGGACGTTAGAGAAATTTCACAGACGTACTTTGAGATTTTAATCCCGTCTGAATCTGCCATGTCTGTCTTTTTCTCACACGACCTCTGTAAAAATTCCAGAGCAAATTACCTACTGTTTTTCGTCAAACTCGGCGGTCCTCAGAGAAATCTAATCCCGTCCGAATGCGAATGTCTGTGATTTCTGAAAATGTTTTTTCCAAAACGCTTTTTCTTGTGTGTTTTGGTGGTAACACTTTACTTGAAGGGGTGTGCATAAGACTGACATGACACCTTCATAATCTTGACATGACATGTGTCATGAATATGAAGGAGGTTTTATGCATGTTTATGACAACTGTCATTAAGTGTCATTCGCTTAATTATGTCATTTTTAATGCAAAGATGACATTGTTTGAGATGTCTTTGTTACGACAACTTGACATAAACCAAAACATCATAACCTGTCAGTGTCTTTGTCATGACAACTTGACATTAGCAAAACATCACAACCTGTCATAAATATGACATAGCAGATTAATTATCAAACTTAAAAAAAAACTACTTAGCTTTATGGGTTAACATTACATTACATTATTTTGGTAACACTTCAGTATAGGGAACACATATATAAACGATTAACTATGACTTTTCCCTCAATAAACTCTTAATTTACTGCTTATTATAGTTAATTGTTAAGTTTAGGTATTGGGTAGGATTAAGAATGTAAAATAAGATCATGCAGAATAAGGCATTAATATGTGCTTTATAAGTACTAATAAACAGCCAATATTTTAGCCATATGAATGCTAATAGTAATAAGCAACTAGTTAAAAGACCCTAAAATAAAGTGTTACCATTATTTTATAACAGTGTCATCTTTTTTACGAAATTTGAAATTGTCTATTATCTGACCTTCTGTTGGAGGAAACTTAAAAAAACAAAAAACAAAAACAAAAAAAACATGAAATGAAAAATAGTCATGACACTATTATAAAATTATTTGTCAGAGTATTGTCACTTAATGACATTTTAATGACAAGTTCAATTTGTACCACTGTACTTGAGCTCAAGATACATATTTATGACACTATTATAATGGCCTCATGTCAAAACCAACTACATGACAGTTTAATGCAATGTTAACCGATAAAGCTAAATGATGTCAAGTTGTCATGACAAAGACACTGACAGGTTACGATGTTTTGGTTTATGTCAAGTTGTCATAACTCGGACATCTCAAACAATGTCATCTTTGCATTAAAAATGACATAATTAAGCGAATGACACTTAATGACAGTTGTCATAAACATTCATAAAACCTCCTTCATATTCATGACACGTGTCATGTCATGATTATGAAGGTGTCAGGTCAGTCTTATGCACACCCCTTCAAGTAAAGTGTTACCGTTTTGGTCAATGTGAACTACCGTACAATCTCTCGCTATCGCGCCGGTATTCAAGTTTCTGCTTTTTGCGCACCGATAATGGATGTAGATGTGTTTGGTACACTGCGAAGAAAATAAATCAACAAGAAGAGCCAAATCACGTAAACTGTTAAGACTGGCTACTGTAATATCAGTTTCAGGTAAGAGTACTTTCATTTCTGCACTTAATTACATAACATGTAAATTATATAAGTTAAAACTTTTTATTCCAGTGGGTTTATTATAAGAACCCAGTTCTATTAAATCATGATGATAAATGTATGTTTAGTTCACATGACCATACGCAATCCACGCATTCTGAACACGTGATCTTCTGAAATGCCCACATGTAAAACACAGACACTCCTACCTCGGTAATAAACACGGAGATGTTAGTCCCGTCCGAATCCATACATAAAATCACAGACGTAGGTTGATAAGAATTGTTACTCTAACGTCGTTTGGAAAACTAGTCCCGTCCGAATAGGGCTTTACACACTGTAAGCTGATGAGTTGATTTATCTGTGTTTTAATATGCTGTACTAGTTCATAGAGATTTTTAGATTGATTCAGAGGCTTTTTAGGTCAGGTAGAATCAGCGATTCTCTGACCCAGTTTGTTTGCTGGCTTCCATGGCTGCGATACGCGATGTTTTCTGCCAACTGGCAACCTGTGATGTCGACATACTATTGGATAAACTGCAGCACGAGGTTTCGCACAGACCAAAACAAAAACAGACATTCCGACATGGAACACACATTTCAAAGTAGAATATCTGGATGTAGCATTGTTTTTTCTGAGAAACAAGTAGGTGAACTTAGCATGTTTCCTAAATATCTGCAAACATATTGGGGTATTTTTATGCTTTATTAAAATAAAAATATTACATAGAGCCCCTTTAAGTTTATGTATTTCTAGTTTTAGCAAATTCAAACTTAAATTTAATAAAGTTAGTTGCTCGAGCAGCATTTCTAATTTTCGTTCAGTTAAATTTAATACTTATTTATTTTATTTATTTATTTCAATTAACACATACGTTTTTAATAATTTTAGTTCGAGTTATTGATAACAACCCTGATGTAAAATTGTCCATTTTGAATAGTCATAATGTCCCCAATTTTATGGAAGTAAGTTGAACAACGTTCAAAACTTCTAATTTTCTATGGGTCCAACTACACTTTCCCTTGTACACTTACACAAAAATGAATGGGCTGATTTAGCTGGGGGGAAAAAATGGACATGTAAACTACGCAGATACAGTCGTTACTGTCATCATGACCTTGTGGATGAATGAGACAGAACGATACTTACATCCTAGATTATGGCCTTGAGCGTCTGTGCACAAAACCCCAACAATGGCAGGATTTTTCATCCTAGTGTAAGAAAACACAGATTAGTAAAGCAACACATAAAATAAATATAACACTTGATAAAGAACGATACTTTTTTTTTTAACGTACGTATCATCAAGATGCTGCTCCAGCGCACCCTCCATAACAGCGGCTTAAATAACGCTGTTAAATAACCAGAAAAGAGTAAATATTGTGAAATGAAGGGCAGCGACAGTTATTATTTTGGCAACTTCCGGAATGTCAGCTGACATCCTAACATGAGACTTGAACACTACGGCGGCCTCTAAGGAAAAAACACAAAGCGAAAATGATCTAGCGCCATCTAGCTCAAGTCAGTCTTGTCAGTAAATAGGAAAATATTGTTAGTAGCGAAACACTCTCAATGTAACCTGTAATGAAATATGTGTTTTGGGTTAAATAAACATTTAAGTTAATCTGATGCAGTGTAGCAGACGTACGACAGGAGAACTGAACAATTAACATGCTGATAGATGTTGTTTTGCTGGACCAAAATGGTTTAAGACCAGCTTGGACCAGCAGAAACCAGCTACAATGTACCAAAACACAGCAACCAGCTTTAGATGGATGTTCCTGCAAGGACTATTGTTAGTGGATGATCACATATGATTCAGTGTCTAGATCAACATCTTTTTTCTTCCACTACTTCCTTTTTTATCAATAATACATTCTTAAAGAATTCTTTAAAGGGCAAATACATCCGGTTAACATTTAGCTGTCATTGTCAATGAGAACTCCCAGGGGAACGTGTGAATGTTCACTGTTGATATCTCTCTAGACGACCCCGTGCTCTGACCAAAAGCAGAATAAAAGACCAGTCCTGCTCCTCACCTCCTCACTTTCTGTAGGCTTTTTGAGAAGAAGTTCTTTAGGCTATCAGAAACTGACGCTGTCTTCTCTATTTTGAACTCATGATACTGAGTCACTCTGTCTTTTGTGTTTTGTGAGCCCGTTTTAAGAGCCTCTTTTGATGAAGACATTTTTCTCTGTTGTATCCATATAATATATTAAATTTGTTTGTATGTAGCCAATAACATATATCTAGACTGTGTCTACTGTATACAACTTAAAAATACAGCCTACCATTTTGTATTTGTGCAAAATGTGAAGTATAAATCAGGTTATTGAACTCAATATACATGCAAATAGAAGGAAGCAGAGCAACATCAGCCGTTTCTGTCCCTCTAGAGCCCATCAGAACAGGTTCAGGTTTCCAGAATGCATACAGCCTTTTATTTATGGATATCACATTTTTCTTATGAGGTCAGTTTAATTTATTTTCCCTTTATTTCTCTCTTGATGGATAAATTAATAATATATTAACATGATGAAGTGAATTATTAAGTAAATATTAAATTATGTAATTTATGTAAATTATAAAGGACATGATATAATATAATATAATATAATATAATATAATATAATACCTCTTTTTGGTTCAATTTTCACATTGCATTTATTATGAAGTTATGATTAACAGCTTCTTAGCTCTTTTAGCCAACTTAGGTTCTTCCCTGCTGGCAACGCTTGATGATTTCTGCCCAGTCCTGTGCAGTTAGAGCCAAGCTGGTCTGCTGACAGGGCAAAAAGTTGCAATGTAATTACGTGGCCCTGGCGTCAGTGACATCCATCACTTTCACTGCAGCCAAGTAATGCACTGCTGACTAACCAATGGCATTTTCATGCTTTCGCTAAACATAAATCAAATCCCAACAGATAGGACTGACATTTTCCAGTCGGCTATCCTTCACTCCAATTGCTGTCAAGTTGGATATTTTATTTAGCTATAATTTCAAGTAAGCTCATTGATTCTGTATAATTGTGTTCCATCACGTATCTCCATCCTAGGGGCTTTGATGATCAGCAGTTTATACAGGCCATATCCACATTTTCATAAGCTTCTGGACTTCATAAAATGCAAGGCCACAAGATGTCATAAATGTATTTCTTTAAATATTGTTAGCTGAATTATTAATCAAAAGCAATATCAAATTAAAGCTGCAAGCAGCATTTATCGGGGTTCAAGCATTTAAGGCCTTTAAGCACATATGCGTAAAAAGATATTCCCCCGGTTTCACAGACAAGGCTTAAGCTAGTCCTAGACTAAAATGCATGTTTAAGCTGTTTTAACTGAAAGCAACTTGTACTGACATATCTTAAAATATGTCACTGCCACTGTTTTGTCTTAAGATACACACCAGCAATGTCTTTTTCTAGGGTATGTTTATAAAAACTACTTAAATATCCTAATTGAACTACGGTCTAATCCTGGTTTAGCCTAAGCCCTGTCTGTGAAACTGGGCCATTAAGTTTAATTTAGCAAGCATGTAACCACTTAAATCATTGGAGGAACAGACCATTTTCAGCCAAAACAGGCAATTTACAATTGAAAATATATGTTTTTTAAAGCATTTTAACAGTTATATGCCACCTATGGTCCGATCTCCATAAAAGCTGGCATGCTTCTTTAGAGTCATATGCTGCATATGCTCACTTTATTTTCGTGAAGTTCTGAGTTTTCGTTTAGGATTTATAGGCTTTAGAGTATATTTTGCCACGGCCATTTTGTAAATGACCCTGTTATAGCAACCCAAAAGGTAAAGTTAAACTTTTTTTTGATAATTATTGATCTAGAGAGTCCAGAGAATTGTCCTGCACTGGTTTGGTTCTGATCAGGCGAAAAACCTAGAACTAGTTCACAAAAGTAGTTTTTTTTTTTTTTTACATATTTGCAAATAATTAATGAACAATTTGATTGACAGCATTGGTTTTTGAGGCAAAGTTGTTCAGGATGAGGAGATCTATCAAATGATATGCATATTGTCTGGATCTGTGAAACACCATGTGTTTACTGAGCCATAAAACTCATTAGCGCCAACTAGTGACCGATTTCTTTCAAAATTCTTACAGACCTCTAGGACCATGAGTCGAACATGCCCACCAAGCTTCGTTCCGATTGGCCTCCGTTAACCTTGTATAATAGGTGCTCAAACTTCATGTTTTTTTGAGATACGCTAATGTCCTCATAGACTATCATGCCTCCTTGGACCAAGACACTGCATGCCAAATTTCAAGTCAATTGGACTAACGGTTGCATAGATGTTTTTTTCAAGTTATACCCCCCTAGTGTCCAATCGACACAATTTTTTTATCGTGACCAAAGATTGAGCCCCTATATATGAGTACCGCGTTAGGTGTAAATATCTCATTTCGTTCTTGAGTTATAGCCATTTTAGTAAAAGTGGCTACGCCCTCATCGTTCGTTATGGCGCCCCTTAGCGACCGTGAATCAAAATTTCAATTAATTATTGATATTCAGACTCCGGAGAATCTTTCTGCACTGGTTTGGTTCCGATTGGGTCAAAAACCTAGGACTAGTTCGCAAAAGTAGATTTTTCAAAAATCCCAAAATATATAAACCCAAAAATTTCAAGCAAATCCAAGACATGCATCTTGTCTGCCTTGAGCCAAGGATTGCAATGATATAAGACACTTGAGCCTAGTCCTAACGGTTCAGGAGTTATGAGCCATTTCGTACGTTTGACTGCTATAGCGCCTCCGTCAGGCCGATCGGGGCGAGCCTTGGTGACGTTGTAGGCGGTATGAGTACTACCAGCCCAGTCTCTAAGACATACGGTTTGGTCTGCCCGATCACTTTTAGGGGAGAATGCTGATTCTTGGAAAATTTAACAATTTCAATAGCGCTACGCGCTTGAACCCCTAAATATTTAAACATGGATGAGTGGCAGGTGTTCTAATTCTGTGTAAAACTGCAAAGCTTTGTATGAAGTTCTGTAGGCGCTGATTCAGTGTAGGCCTTCCAATGACCTCACAGCAGCAAAAGCTGAAGGATGAGACCAGATTGAACTTGACACGAGAAATTGAAGAGTCCTTATTTTTAACGACTCCCTTCGTAAGAAATGTACTGTTTGTAGTGAGTAGGGCACATGTGTCCATGATGAGATGTAATTACTCTTGTTACTGCTGGGTCAAAGAAGTTTTCAGGCTTGAGAGGACATGATGTCGAATACGTTTAACCATCTGTGCCTGACTGGCACATTTAAGACTTGTAAATAGGAAATTGTCAGTGAATGACAGTGCATATTATGTCATGGAGTGACTGTAGGCTTAAATGTCTCAAATGAATTGACAAGTGCTTAATTTGTTGTGATTTACCTGCGAGCTGCATTATATTGTCAGGAAGCAAAAATAAACGTTTCTCTCGTCAACCCCTTGCGCTGATGACTCATTTCCAATGAACTTACTTGACTTGTGTTGGTGCTCTGAAACTTGGCTGCAAGACTGACATTACTTTGGCACTGTAAATGGTGATTAATCCTCATGATTCAAATGAGAAGGTGATAATTATGGCCCGTGGACATCTGTAAAATGAACAAGTGCCTTGTGGAGAAGTGAATAAAGGAATGGAAAAAAAACTGAAATGACTTCAACAAGCTGTGCAAACCGGATGTATGGAGGACAATGGAAATTATGTTAAAATATATATTTCAAATGACTCCTCACAGCTCTTACATCATTAAACCCCCATCAAATCTAAATTATAAAAAATATATATTCTAATATTCTTTCAAAAGTTGCATAATTTAATAAATTAAAGAATCTTACTGCATGTACTGAACACTGTGAACCCTAACGCTCAAAATAATTAATTGGTTTGAGTAGGGCAAACTTACACATTAGTTCAATCAAATGAACTTTTATGAGTACTAAGGACATTCTTTTTCTTCTGAGTTCACAAAACTGAAACATTGTAAGTAATTTGAATTGTTTAGTTGTTTTCAGTTTTATGACCTTGTTTCTTTTAATTTAGTCAAACTTAAATTTAACTGAAACTAGGCTGGGATTTCTATTTCCCAGCATGCTTTTCCATGGCACTCGAAAGGAAGAGTAAATGCTAAAATTAAGTGTTATATAATGCTTTTTTTGTGCAATATTAATGTTAAGTGAGAGATTTAGAAGTGTTTAATGTTTTGTTATGCTAATTTAGAAGAGTTTCTGTGGTGTTGATGTTTTTTTTTGGACCATCATGATGACAAGTGGAGCATGAGCTTGGTTTGAGAACAGATATGTTAAATGTTTTGTAATGCCTTACTCATTATGCTAATGCTATCAAAGAATAGTGTAACTTTTTAGCAAGTTAGCATTTATTGAATTAGCCAGTTAAAGCTAGCTAAGGTTACGTTTACACGACAACGATATGCTTAAAACTGAGACATTTTTCCTTTTCAGTTTTCCGCATATAGACGACATCCTTGTCAAAACGATCCCGATTCACACGGGTTGTATTCCGTAGTTCTACATTTTTAGTTGAAAGCTGTGTCGTGTAAACAGCCCCTAAGTTTTCTCTTCTAAAAATATTTAAGTTGAGATTACATGATAATTTTAAGTTAAATATATGAACTAGATTAAGAGTAATTAAAATATATGAGAACAAAATAAAAATCTGCAAGTTCTGCTTACTTAACTTAAAATTTTTGAGTTTTGCCAACTTATCTGGGCTTACAGTGTACTAAAAATTATACAAACCATTATACCTACAAAAATGATGTCAATCAATCAATCAATCAATCAATCAATCAATCAATCAATCAATCAATCAATCAATCAATCAATCAACAAACTAGAGGATTTACTCAGATAGGCCTAGTGATTTGTGCTCCAGTGATTCCCAATAGGGATACTTGAAAATAAACAGATTTCACTTCCTTTTTAGAGAAGAAATAAACACTAAATAAATAAACAAAATATTGCATTTTTTTTTATGAATTTCCGAGGATGGCACTCATAGCTTAATATACGTGCTACTGTTTTCTATTTGTGTAATCTGTTTTCAAACCACATATCAACTGTGATTTTATTAAATTCTAACTTTAATTGTATTAATGATATTGCAATGATAAATGATATCCGGTATAAAATGAGTCAACAATATAAACACATTTCAGGTTTCAATGAAGGGGTGCTTAAGACTTATTGATGGGGCTTTTGGGGGCACGTAAGTCAAAAAAATGTTGGCAAACAATGCTGTTCTAAATTTAACTCAGCTGATGAATAACCACACAAATCCAATGAAAAAAATGTGCTAATGTAGCTGGTGACATCAAGAAGGATTTGCTTGAAGTGAAACATCCAGTAAGGTCCCTTCTCCATCATCCGGTCCAGCGTCATACAGAAAGAGATGACGAAGTCCCTGCGGAGGTGAGGGTGGGGGGAAAAGAGGGGCGAGGGGAGATAAAGAGAAAGAGAGATGGAAAAAGAAAGAGAGAGACAGAGCCAGATCTCAGACCTTATTTCAGAAGTTACCAAAGACTCCACACTCTGAAACAGAAGGAGAAGAACAGCAGAGAAGTCAAATCATCTCCTCAGGGCCATACAAAATCCTCTGGGAGCTCCGCAGGACAGAATAAAGATCAATAGGGAGAATTAGAAAGACTCAAAAAAGAAAGGTCGCGCTCTTAGTGTTTTGTGGTGTGTGTTTGTCCCGCTGCTGCTGCTATGAGCAGGGTGTTGATTCTGTCCGTGCTCCTGCTGTCCCTGAGCTGGTGCAGATGTGCCGTCATCACAGGGGTAAGTCTGACAAATAATCTCACTCCATTTACTCTTATTCATTTTTATTTCATTTAATTGTATTAGGCATTTTAGTTAATCATTCATTTCTGCAATTATACATAATAATGAATATTGGTTTTGATAATTGATTTCAATAATAGTTAAAAAAAAAAGTGACAGGTTTGCATTTCGCCAAAATGGATTGGTAACACTTTACAATGTTTCATTTGGTATGAACTATAATTTAACAATACTTCTACAGTGTTTATTAATATTAGTTAATGTTTATCTCAACATTTACTAATACATTTTTAAGATCAAAAATGCACTGAAGATTTTAATTAACCTAACTATTATTAAAGGGATAATTCACCCAAAAATGAAAATTCTGTCATCATTTACTCACCCTTGAATTGTTTCAAACTTGTATGAATTTCTCTCTTCTGCTGAACACAAAAGAAGATATTATAAAGAATATCAGTGGAGCAAACAGTTGATGAACCCCATTGACTTCCATAGTATGGAAGAAAAAAAAGTCAGTGGAAATCAATGGGGCCCATCAACTGTTTGGTTACCGACATTCTTTATAATATATTGAGGGAGCATAAATGATGACAGAATTCTCATTTTTGGGTGAACTATCCCTTTAACAAAGATTAAATGCTTTAAAAATATATTGCTAATTGTTAGTTCATGTTAGTTAATGCATCAACTAATGTTAACAAATTATACCTCATTGTAAAGTGTTACCAATGGATAATGTTTATTTATGATTTAACTTCATTGTGTTTGTTCAGGCTAATTGTTTAAAAAGCATATACTTGTTTGTCAGACATTGTGTCAGATTAAATGTATTGTATTAGAAAAAATGTTTTTGTTCAATTTGTTCATTACTGGATTTTAGATATGTTTTCCACATTTTCCTTCATAGTCATTTTTGCATTTGCTTCTCCTTTTTTTCATATTTGATCAGTTTCCATCCTTTTCCCATCCTTTACCCCATCAGTAACATCCTCCGTTATCATCCATTCATAATAAACTCATATTTAACCCTATCACCAAGCATTTTCTTTTCATGTTGAATAATAAATATGGAAAGATTCACTTTAAAAAAAAAAATGTGGGTGGGTGAAAACAGACTTACCAAGAAAGTGGCTTCCTCTATGCTGGTCAACCACAAGTTCTGAACATTCTAGGGATATTTGTAGAAAAAAACGTTCAGTGAGAAAGCCATTATTTCATTGTATTTATATGTCAAATATTTAACAACGTCAATCACACTCTTGGCAT
Source organism: Megalobrama amblycephala (assembly GCF_018812025.1). NCBI lineage: Eukaryota > Metazoa > Chordata > Actinopteri > Cypriniformes > Xenocyprididae > Megalobrama > Megalobrama amblycephala. The sequence goes on along the minus strand of NC_063055.1, from coordinate 24,274,539 downwards.
TGGAGAATTCAGCTCAACAAGTCTGAATTATCACCCATGAGCAAATACACTATAATTTGTACAAAATTTTAATCATACAAGTAAACAACAAGGCCAAAGCAAGATCTTATATGTATTGGGAATCAAGGACATCGGCTATGTGACTGATTCTGTGTTGTGTTTGTGTATCAGGCGTGTGACAGGGATGTGCAGTGTGGTGTGGGTCTGTGCTGTGCTGTGAGTCTGTGGCTCCGAGGCCTGCGTATGTGCACACCGCAGGGGCTGGAAGGAGACGAATGCCACCCATACAGCCATAAGGTATACAGATACACAAATACACTCACACACAGACTGTACATAGCCATGAGAAACCCCTCCGGAATATGAAAGCAGTGATTTTACTGGCTGACCCGAGGGAACCCAAGGTTAACAGTTATAAGAAGTGAAAGAGAAATAGAAAGAAAGAGCAAAAAAGAGAGATAGATTAGTCAGAATGGACAGGTCAAACAACTCTAAAGCGAAAAGAAACACATTCGGATTCAAGAATGCAATCTCTTTTTAATCAGCTGATCTGATTTTGAAGTAAACATGCTGCCAGAGATGACTGAGAAAGGCTTTAAAGGAATCTGCTGATAAGTGTAACAGATATCGATCGAATGTCTCACAGATCAGGGCTGTTTATCACTCTGTCGGACAGTCTCAGACTGATACAGAAGCTTTGCCTTTCAGCTGAGGCTACGAGGTGAAGAAAAGCGGATTTGGGTGGTGTTTGTGACTCAATGATGACTAATAAAACTGACAAGATCCTTAAACAGAAACCTAAGCCTTTAGAGTTTTGTAATATAATCTTGATGGGCTAACCTAACGTCTGCAAACTTTAATTAGAATGGTTATGTCTTTACACCAGTCATGGTTTAAAAAAATAAAATCCACAAAATTCTGTCTTTTTAAAAAAAAAAAATATTAATTTGAATGTAGCAATTTGTGTTTTTTTTTTAAATCATTGTATTGCTGATCAATAATAATAAATTATATGAAATAATAATACATTTAAAGGTGCCCTAGATTCAAAAATTGAATTTACCTCAGCATAGTTAAATAACAAGAGTTCAGTACATGGAAAAGACATACAGTGAGTCTCAAACTCCATTGTTTCCTCCTTCTTATATAAATCTCATTTGTTTAAAAGACCTCCGACGAACAGGCAAATCTCAACATAACACCGACTGTTACGTAACAGTCGGGGTGTACGCCCCCAATATTTGCATATGCCAGCCCATATTCAATGCATTACACAAGGGCAAAACGTCTGGATCAGTGCACAGCTGAATCATCAGACTAGGTAAGCAAGCAAGGACAACAGCGAAAAATGGCAGATGGAGCGATAATAACTGACATGATCATTAATATCATGATATTTTTAGTGATATTTGTAAATTGCCTTTCTAAATGTTTCGTTAGCATGTTGCTAATGTACTGTTAAATGTGGTTAAAGTCACCATCGTTTCTTACTGTATTCACGGAGACAAGAGCCGTCGCTATTTTCATTTTTAAACACCTGCAGTCTGTATAATTCATAAACACAACTTCAATAGTGTGTAATGTTAGCTTTAGCCACGGAGCACTATCAAACTCATTCAGAATCAAATGTAAACATCCAAATAAATACTATACTTATGCGATTAGACATGTTGCATGACGAACACTTTGTAAAGATCCATTTTGAGGGTTATTTTAGCTGTGTGAACTTTGTTTATGGTGTTTAAGGCAAGCGCGAGTTCTTGGGGCGTGGAGCACGAGATTTAAAGGGGCTGCGTACCCTGAATCGGTGCATTTATAATGATAGGCAGTTTAAAAAAATAATTAAAAAAAAAACAAAACTATGGGTATTTTGAGCTGAAACCTCACAGACACATTCAAGGGACACCTTAGACTTATATTACATCTTTTGAAAACATGTTCTTCGGCACCTTTAATGATTAATAAAATTATCTGTGTTTTGACTACCCTGCAGGTTCCTTTCCCTGGAAAGAGACAACATCACACTTGCCCCTGCCTGCCACATCTGGTCTGCACCAGGTACAGCGACAATAGATATCGCTGCACCAGCGACTTCAAAAACATAGACTTTTAACACTGGAAAGAGTGTGAGGAAATAGAGGAATGGAGAAGGGGAATACTTGAAAGCAGGATAGCACAAGAAGAAGAATAACAAGTGCCATAGCACCTTTCTGCTCATTTTTATTTTTCCCTCTCATGCACTTTGCACTACAAAAACATAGTTATCCAGCTTCCCCACAAATGCAGACATATTCACAGTGGCACAAGGTCTATGTCAGAATCACTGGTTTACCTTGGCATCCACCACACTTGATAGTTTCATCACCAGACCTTTATGTTGAGTACATGCAAACATAGACTTTTTGTAAGGAATGTGCAAAGAGGGAGTCATATTTCAGGATGAATTTATCTTCAGTATGCTGTAAATTTGTTGATGGCTTAGCTATTGTAAATAAATTATAATCAGTCTGAATTGTCTTTTTTCACTGTGTGAATGTGGGTTTGAATGTGTACCTTTTGTTGCCTTCCCCTTTAATGTTTGTGTTAACAAAGTATATAATAGAGTAACTGTTTAAATTAAACAGTTAAAACAGTTTTGAACATATAATCAAATCACTCCTGACTTTCTCTGAAATTCACATCTAATGCTTAAAGGTGCCCTAGAATTAAAAATTTTAATTTATCTTGGCATAGTTGAATAACAAGAGTTCAGTACATGGAAATGACATACAGTGAGTCTCAAACTCCATTTTTTCATCCTTCTTATATAAATCTCATTTGTTTAAAAGACCTCTGAATAACAGGTGAATCTCAACATAACACCAACTGTTACGCAACAGTCGGGATTATTAATATGTATGACCCCAATATTTGCATATGCCAGCTCATGTTAAAGCATTAGACAAGGGCAGGACGTCTGGATGAGCACAGCTGAATCATCAGACTAGGTAAGCAAGCAAAGACAATAGCAAAAAATGGCAGATGGAGCAATAATAACTGACATGATCCATGATTACATGATATTTTTAGTGATATTTGTAAAATGTCTTTCTAAATGTTTTGTTAGGATGTTGCTAATGTACTGTTAAATGTGGTTAAAGTTACCATCGTTTATTACTGTATTCGTGGAGACAAGAGAGCCGTCGCTATTTTCATTTTTAAACACTTGCAGTCTGTATAATGCATAAACACAACTTCATTCTTTATAAATCTCTCCAACAGTGTAGCATTAGCCGTTAGCCACGGAGCACTATCAAACTCATTCAGAATCAAATGTAAACATCCAAATAAATACTATACTCACATGATCCGATCCGTGCACGCAGCATGCATGACGTACATTTTGTAAAGATCCATTTGAGGGTTATATTAGCTGTGTGAATTTTGTAAATGCACTGTAATATAGTTGAGAGCTCGGGGGGGAGGGAGCGCACGATTTAAAGGGGCCGCAGCCTGAATCGGTGCATAGTTAATGATGCCCCAAAATAGGCAGTTAAAAAAATTAATTTAAAAAAATCTATGGGGTATTTTGAGCTGAAACTTCACAGACACATTCAGGGGACACCTTAGACTTATATTACATCTTTTGAAAAGACGTTCTACAGCACCTTTAAGGTGAGACTTAATAGTATCATATAAAAGATTATAAGTAAACAACAGTTTTTCATCCCTATAACAGGGAATGTTCACAGAACTTTGGCTAAAGTTCTCTCAAAGTTATGAACAAACGTTCTTCCAGTAACGTTAATAGAATGTTCTTTCAAAGTTATCTGGTTTTTAATAATGTTAGCACAAAAAGCACATCATTCATGGAACATTTTTTTTTCTCTGAATCTATTTAGTTTGTGAAATGTTTTTAATAGCTTCAGAACATTCAGAGAACATTCAAAAGTAACCTTTTTATAATTATAAAATGTTCCCTAACATTTGTATAACTAAGAAAACAGGTTTTTAAAAACATTTAAAAATCTGTGGACGATTTGAACGTTCAGGGAACATTCAGAAATAACACTTTCATTTCATTACTTATTGGGAATGTTAGCAAAACATTCTTAGAATAATATTTTAGTTATGTGGCATCTGATGCTTAAAGTCCGTTCTTCGTGATCCCATGTTTCAAACTTTAGTTAGTGTGTAATGTTGTTGTTGTTAGAGTATAAATAAAATCTGTAAAATTTTAAAGCTCAAAGTTCAATGCCAAGCGAGATATTTTATTTAACAGAAGTCGCCTACATCGAACGGCCAGTTTGGACTACATCCCTCTACTTCCTTCTTTAATGACGTCACTAAAACAGTTTTTTGACTAACCTCCGCCCACAGGAATACACAAGAGTTGCGTTTGTCGCCATGTCGTCGAAACGCTGTTATTTTCATCCCGCAGTCCAATCACCGGGTCTGATTCCGGCTCAAATTGATAGGGTAAAATTAAAGACATGTTTACAATAACACTGAGCGCGTGCATCTCCACGTTATGGTAAGAGGCGTGACCTTTCCGGGCAAGGTGCGCTAAACTGCTGTCGAATCACAACACAGGAACCGCTGGCACAATCAGAACTCGTTACGTATTTCTGAAGGAGGGACTTCATAGAACAAGGAAGTCATCAGCCCGTTTTTATGACAGTGGAAACAGCGGTATACAGATAAGTAAATTATGTGAAAAATACTGTTTTTTTACACGCGAAACATGAACACATGTTATATTGCACACTATAAACACAATCAAAGCTTCAAAAAACCACGAAAAACGGGACATTTAATAAAAAGGTTTTTCTATATGAACACTTTATTTGTCTAGTAAAGACAGCAAAACACTTGTAGAAATCGCATAAAATGCCATAAAATTCCAAATAAAATGTTCCAAATTTCAATTCAAAAATACAAAATACAACAAAAAAATTATTAAAAATAAAACAAATGATCATTATTAACATGTTAGGGTGTCAACACTCACTGAAAAATAACTGATTTAATTTTCCAAGATACTAAAATGGTAATAAAATATGACAAGATCTAGAAGTTAAACTGCGTCAGAAAAAAATCATCTTATGTCAGATAACACTTAAGCAAAACATGGTCAGGTCAAAGTGTGAATAATTTTTGGTTCCAAATTCTTTATCAATTTTACTGGTAGTCCACTGAAGAATTTTTGGGTATAATGTCACAGTTTACTTTATTTTGCTATCCTCATTTACATAAATGAACTATAGTGTCCTGCACCCACTAGTAAAAATATATCAAAAATGTCTGAATAATGTTTGGTTTGACTATATATATATATATATATATATATATATATATATATATATACACAGCACAGTACACAGCAGTCGTCTTCTATTTAGAGATGTATGAATCAGATGACTATTTGACCCTTCTTCTTCCTTTAGTTTAATTTTAAATTTCATTTTTTTAACAGTCCACATCTGTTCTGCATTATTGATGCACTCTGAGTTTCAGTTCATAAAATGTGAAGAAAAAAAAGATCTAAGATGATGAACTCTTCCTATGAACTCTGCAGTGAATGCAGAGGAATTCTCTTAACTTCTGGGACCTTCTGGCATGGATATAGGTCAACAAATTGGCTATGACAAACTATATGAAGACAAAGCAACACTGATAAAATATATCAATGTTGAATTTATCGGCATGGTTTGTGGAAAGTGGTTGTCCTGATTCATTTGAATGGCCTCGATTAAACCAGGGCCCTTGAAACAACTCAAGAAATCCTTTTCCGTACTAACATGCGAGGTCACAACATCACCACAGATGTATATGTTGCCTTGCTTTGCAATATTGTACTTATCCTTTTGACAGAAGTGACCTCTTGGACTGGATTTCAAGTACTGGATTGCAAAAAACTGGTTTTCACTGATTTCGACATCTAACTAGTTTCATAGTTGAAAGGTTCTCTATTAATGAAAAATAAAATGATTGCAGTTAAAATTATTGCATCACATATTGTTGTCCTGTGTGTTTTTGTCAAGTCAAACACCCAAAAATGTTTTCAGTTTATCATCATATCAAACAGCATTGCAATAATAATATATTTTCTCATAAAAAACAAAACAAAAACAAAAACAACAACCAAAAAAATCTAAGCAATGAAAATATCATAGAAAACAAACATCACAAATGTTTACACTGGTGCTCTCAAAATAGTGGAATATTCTACACTTTCCTCTGTTGTGAATATACATCTTGAAGAAGTATCAGTGTTTTCTGGACTGTGTATCTGCAAATTGGCATAAAGTTCAGATGGATCCTGGTGGGGCGTGAAGTCCACCATAGAGTAGATGATGCCGTTCTGCTCCTGTTGAGATGTGGAGCAGACAGGGTCTGATGATCAACCATCCATCCATTCAGGTTGATTGGGACACTTTTTGCCATTGAGATGACTAGGAAAAGGTGTCCCAATTAACCTGAATTCACATATCAAGCTGTTCTTTTTTACTGATGATGATTACAGATCAGCATACTGAGATATTATGAATAAGGAATGAAACAAGTTGTGGATGAACTCAAGGATCACCAAATGTCTATTTTACCTTATTAATTGCACATTGATGAAGTTATTATAGAAGTGTGAATACTTTAAAAATAAATCTGCAATTTTTAAATCTGCAATTTAAAAATAATCTGAATCTCTAGAATTAAATCTGCTGTATGTTAAGCTGCTTTGAAATATATTTGCTATATGGGACTAAATAAAAATAATTAGTCAATTGAGAAGATATGTACAAACTCCTTACCAGGGTGGTGTTAGCAGAATCACAAGTTCCACTTTTTTCTGTGAGTGAAAGAAAATGTTATAAATTGAACCAAATTTCAACCAATAATTGAAAATAATCATCATCCCTCCACCTACCTGTGGATTTTTTCTTCTTGGTCTTTAGACGACACACAAGCAGTGTCATTGAGATGACAGCAAACACCAGAACAGTTAAAACAGCAGCGAGAGTGTAGGATGTTCTCCAGTCATCACTGCTTAATGTGTAGTGATACACAGATTAATGACTATTAAGAGTTGGAATTGTAAGAAGACACTGTATTGCCCAAGACAATTTTCCCTTAACAGGGATAAATAAAGTATAAAGTAAGTAAGAAGTTCATGTTTGTGACAAAACTGACCTGAGTTTCTGTGCGTCGTTCTCAGAAACAATGGCTGTAGATGGAGAAGACGACCACCAGACTGCTGGCTTGTTGGTTGATTTTGCAGAGAGAGGAGTTGTGTTTACTCCATTGAGATCTTTTATGTCTATTTGTGGAAAATACAAATATTTTTTAAATAGTTTTTTTTTTTTTTTTCAAACTCTTAAGTAATCATTATAGAAATAAAACTTCCAAATGAGTATGACCAACACAGCATATATAAGACCGATCACTTGTGATTACAAAAATAATTATTAACCCTTAGTCAATGTGTGCAAAAAACATGTTTTCTCAATCCTTAATAAATGAATGCAATTTAGAAATGGTTCTTAAGTCTTACCAGAAACTGTAACTTCAACATCTTCAAAGGTGGAAGGGAATATTCTGACACCACATCTGTATTTGCCAGCATCCCTTACAGTCAGGTCTGTAATTCTTACTTCAAATTCTCCAATGTAGTTTCTGATGTATATTCTTCCTTCATACAGAGGATCAACTTGTCCTCTACTATTCACAAAGCAATTCCACTGAAAAAACTTACAGCAAACTTTTTCAAAACTATTATAATACGAATTAAAGGAATATTTTAAAATAATTTGCCCTGATAAATAAATCACATGCAGTCCTTCAGTTGGATTCGTTCCTGAAAAACATTTTTTGTACATTAATGTTAATATATTCATGATATATAATGATAATTGAACACTTGAAATGTTGTATTTTATTTGTAGTGGTATTATGAAAATTACTGTATTATTGAAATAATAAAAATGCATTTAAGTACTAAAAAGGAATTAAGGTAAATCTATAAACATTTTTAAATTTAGCTAAAATAAAATAAAATTTGCTATTAAATTTAAATTACATATAATCCTAATGATACTTTAAGTTTAATAGCAGATTTAGCTCCATAATCTTTTCAAAAGAACAGAGAAAAAACAAGAACCATTCTCACCGTTCTTCAAGAGCACAAGAAGAAAGAAAATCAGCTTCATTTTCTTCTCTAATAGTTCAAATGTTCTCTAAAGCTGGACTATCTGTGGAGAACTTTATTATTCTGTCAAACTGAGGAACAAACCATCTAAATATAAGACCATGACGAACAACTGACAGGAAAAGGAAGTGTGACCTTGTTTCTTGGTCAAAATGATGTTCTTCAAATGTGTTAATCAAGACAGTCACTCAGTAATGAAGCCAGATATTTCTTTACCACCACAAACAGTTAATTTAATATTTTGATTTCAATACAAGTGACATGTTTTCAAACACATCAGAAAATAATTTTCGACGGCTCTCTCAGCATATGAGAAACCGCATAATGCTTTAGCATTACATGTTATCTTAACAACCATATCTGCACAAAACTATCAATTTTATATCATCTAAGTTAATATATGTTGTTCTACCCATCATTAGGAGTATCGTTGTTAGATGTGTATACTATTACTGTCAAAAAATAAATGTGATTAATCTCATGATTTCCAACCAGCATTTACACTGAAACAGTAAAGTCAAATTTAGTAATTTTTTTTACTTTTTTTTCTATGACACCCCTTTAGGGTGCCTGAACCCATTTTGATTTGCACCACCTCTGATCTCCAAGTTTCGATTGTTTTCATCCCTCCATCATATTTCTTGCATTAGAGAACATTCTAGAATTGAATACTCTGTTGATTGAACATTTAAATGATCGCAACTTTATTGGGGAAATTGTTAAAGGTCATGGACATAATGTCCCTATCCACCAAGAAATTGACACAGAAATGACTTTATGTTTTGTTTGGCGTTCAACCTTGAGATTCCATAACAAGCTCTTGTGGGATTAATTGTTGAACACCATCCTGAGAATTTATATACAGGCCCAGGGCAATGGAAGACAGAAGAAGAGATGGAGACAGTTCTGTCAATCTGTGATTTCATCATCAGCCCATATGACTGAGAATTTTGAACCTATTTATTTGAACCTATTTTATAGTGATTCTTACAAACTGAAGCAGAAGTTGTACCTCAGTGATTTCATTGTGTCTGCTCTTTAAGTACTCTAGAATCTGTCCATCTGTAGGGTTGTTCTGCAGAACATATGTCACCTCCTGTGAAGCAAAGTCAGTCATATTTATAGGACATGAGTTTTAAGATGTTTAGAAATATCCCTCCTGCTGTCAGCCACGTGGTCATGAGTCAGACGAGAGAGATGCACAAACTACTTACCAGAATGGTGTCGAGAGAACTGCAAGTTCTGTATTTATCTGAGTGTACAAAGAAAAGCATGGACTATGTTCAGCCATTATATTTAAAAATCAGTGGCGTTAATGGTGTCGAGAGAACTGCAAGTTCTGTATTTATCTGAGTGTACAAAGAAAAGCATGGACTATGTTCAGCCATTATATTTAAAAATCAGTGGCGTTAATAATCAAAATTGCTGAATATTTTGGCTCCACCAACCTGTGGATTTTTTCTTCTCAGTCTTGTGAAGGAACACAAGAGTCACTGAGACGGCAGCAAACACCACAAGACTCAAAACAGCACCAAGCATGAAGGATGTTCTCCAGCTGTCAAACATGTTATGTTTGTCATGTTAAGATTCATTCAGAAATGTAAATTTACTCTCCCTCCCTCATGTCATTCCAAATCTGTATGACTTTTTCATTTGTGGGACACAAAAGAAGATATTTTGAAAAATGTCTCAATGTTTGTATTTTGGTCCATAAAGTGAAAGTCAGGAGGGTCCAATGTTGTTTGGACCCCAGCATTCTTCAAAATATCTTCTTTTGTGTTTTGAAGTCATGGAACAAAATGAAGTTGAGAAAATGATTACAGAATTTTCTTTGCATGTGTTGTGGGGGGATGGGAGGGGTGCTTCATAGGCTATATACCCAAATTTACCCAAGTTTCTCTGCATCATTCTCAGAAACAATGGCTGTAGATGGAGAAGACGGCATCCAGACTGCTGGCTTGACGGTTGATTTTGCAGAGAGAAGAGTTGTGTTTACTCCACTGAGATCTATTTGTGGAAAATACAATTATTTTTTACATTGTTATTTTAAAATTAATTAATTTATTTATTTATATTTTTCCACAAACCATTAATACTAATAGAAATACAACTTCCAAATGAGTATGATTAACACATAGCATATAAGACTGATCACTTATGATTACAAAAATAATTATTAACCCTTAGTCAGTGTGTGCAAAAAACAGTTTTTCTCAATCCTTAATAAATGAATGCAGTTTAGAAATGGTTCTTAAGTCTTACCAGAAACTGTAACTTCAACATCTTCAAAGGTGGAAGGGAATATTCTGACACCACATCTGTATATGCCAGCATCCATTACAGTCAGGTTTGTAATTCTTACTTCAAATTCTCCAATGTAGTTTCTGATGTATATTCTTCTTTCATACAGAGGATCAACTTGTCCTCTACTATTCACAAAGCAATTCCATGGAAAAAACTTACAGCAAACTTTTTCAAAACTATTATAATACGAATTAAAGGAATATTTTAAAATAATTTGCCCTGATAAATAAATCACATGGAGTCCTTCAGTAGGATTCATTCCTGAAAAACATTTTTTAATATATTCATGATATATAATGATAATATATTTTATTGCTACTTGAAATGTTGTATTTTACTTGTAGTGGTATTATGAAAATTACTGTATTATTGAAATAATACAGTAATAATAATAAATAATAATAAAATACATTTAAGTACTAAAAAGGAATTAAGGTAAATCTATAAACCTTTTTAAATTTAGCTAAAATAAAATAAAATAAAATTTGCTATTAAATTTAAATTACATATAATCCTAATGATACTTTCAGTTTAATAGCAGATTTAGCTCCATAATCGTTTAAAAAGAACAGAGAAAAAACAAGAACCATTCTCACCGTTCTTCAAGAGCACAAGAAGAAAGAAAATCAGTTTCATTTTCTTCTCTAATAGTTCAAATGTTCTCTAAAGCTGGACTGACTGTGGAGAACTTAATTCTTCTGTCAAACTGAGGAACAAACCATCTAAATATAAGACCATGACGAACAACTGACAGGAATAGGAAGTGTGTCCTTGTTTCTTGGTCAAAATGACGTTCTTCAAATGTGTTAATCAAGACAGTCACTCAGTAATGAAGCCAGATATTTCTTTACCACCACAAACAGTTAATTGAATATTACTCTGAGGCATCATCTCCAGAAGCTTTACCAATGGTGTTCAGGGTTCATTTAAGATTTACCCATATCTACAGTAATTGAATACAATAGAAAATCATGTTGACTCTACCTTTAGCCTGCAAATTCAAAAGAAACTTGGCAAATGCAATGACCGACCACAACATTACACGTTAGTTGATCAACAATATCTCTGCAGTTATATCCAGTTTTACAGCTCATGTCTCAAACAAAAGAAAAACCCAACCTTTTAATAGCCAATTGGATGGACCTTATCTTTGGTACTGGGCAGACAAAATGCAGAATAGAATGCAGTGATTTGACACATCCGAGTTCACTTGAAACTTTTTTTAACCTGACAAAGCTTGGCATTAAGATGTCTTAATAATGTACACAAAGCAAAAATAACGCACCATAAACTATTTCATATTCTATTATATTCTGTTCCCTTGTATCAAGTGCAGCAGCTCTGTACAACCTGTAGAATATGATAGCATGATGATGACACTAAGAAAAACGATACGTTCAGATAAAGAGGTTGTGATTTATTTGGTATGCATTTTAAGTTCCTTTCAGTAGCCATCTCAAAGAAAAACAAATCTTTAAAACTTAAGAAGCTAAAGATGAAACAGCACATTTTACATAAAATGAAAACAAATGATTAACCCTCCTTTATAAGCACTTTAGAAACAGCTAAGAACTGTTTCATAACAATGTTAATGTCAATCCTCCAGTCTACTATTCACACACTGTCTTTGAAGTAGCATCCACCGTATTACATCACAGCAACATGTAGAATTATATACAGGATTCTCTATACAGGCTCCTTTCGGCTTTCGTGTTTCTTTTCTTTACAAGGCAAAACACTGTAGGCACACAAAGATAAATGCTCTAAATATTTACAATGGCATAAGTTGTATAATTTGCAGAGAGGATCTAACTGTACATTCACCCTCTTTCTAATTTAAGTCTGTGGAATAACTCATCAAAGTTTGCGATGTCCACTGCAGGCATCTGTAACTGAGACGAGCCGCAGATGCTCTGTCTGTGTCGGTGCTTGTTAAATAATAGTCAAAGTGTGTGTCTTGTTTTTACTCCTCAGTAAAAGTGATGACGTCATACTGGATGCCCTGCTGTTGCAGCTGCTCCAGCTTGTTCAGGTGTGGCCTCTGTGTAAACCGCCTGAGCCTGAGCCATGGCTGCGTCTGCAACAGCTACAGACACAAACATCACTTATATCACCTCTGATTCTTCTGCACATTACGAGTGATCAAAACGTCTATGTGAAAAAGGTGAAAAGGTCATACCAGTGACAGCGGAATGGGCGGCTGCCTCCAGGTCCTCAGGGGCGACAACCTGCTGCTCGGCAGTGATGGGGACATACTGGATCTGTCCATCCTGAGACAGAGCAATCTGACAAAAAACACAGAAGACTTTTACACATGAACCAGTTTTTCTGTTTTCACTGTTAAAGCCACATACATACACTACTGTTCAAAAGTTTGTGGTCAGTTTCTTTCTTTTTTTTTTAAGAAATTAATGTGCTGTCCTTTTCAACTCTCTATTCAAAGAATCCTAAAAAAAGTATATCACTGTTTATACAAAAATATTAAGCAGCACAACTGTTTTCAACATTGATAATAATCAGAAATGAGCACCAAATCAGCATATTAGAATGATTTCTGAAGGATCATGTGACAATGAAGACTGGAGTAATGATGCTGAAAATTCAGCTTTGCTGTCACAGGAATAAATTACATTTTAAATTGAATTTAAATAAAAAAAGTTATTTTAAATTGTAATTTAAATTTATTAACTGTATTTTTTATCAAATAAATGCAGTCTTGGTGAGCATTAGAGACTTATTTTAAAAACATTGAACAGCAGCATACTTCTGATCAATGCCACTTTATTAAAATAACAGAGATTTCATATGCTGTCATTAAAAACAAAGCTGCACATGGAGGCATTTAGCATTATGAAAGAAAGAAAACAAATAAATAATTTAAAGTCTGAAGACACGAACAGCTCAAAATAGAATCTCTGAGTTATTATATTTGTTATTATATAACTAAGCTGTAATGTAAATGCATGTTTGTATTCTGCTCTGGGCTCAACCTGTTGCTCCTGCAGAAACGTCCCATCATGCTCGTACTGAATGTGAGCGATCCGCCCATCCTCCATCTGCAATTCACAATCAGAAATTTTTTTTTTGGTCATAATGATAAAATATAATGTCTAACAGACCATGAATGAAAGTGAAATTAAAATGCTTTTAAGTCAGCAGATACAGACCAGATGAGCCTGTTCGTAGCTAGAGAACTGTTGTGGACACTTGTGTAAAGAGCTCATACTAGCCTGAATGTGGTTTCCATCAGATACCACCACATATTCCCGTGGGAGAAGGTGCTGAACTCCATCCTGAGAGATGATATACTGGACCTGAGAAAATACAGGGCAGAACCAGGCACCAAAATTTACATTCAACATGAGTACTACTGAAGGTCTTGAAAACGAATTGACAACAGAACACGAATGTGTACTTTATATACAAGTTAGGGGTCGGTAAGATTTTTAAATGTCTTTGAAAGCAATGTCTTATGCTCACTCTATTTGATAAAAAAAATACATTAAAAACAGTAATAATGTGAAATATTATTACAATTTAAAATAACTGTTTTCTATTTTAATATATTTTAAAATGTAAACTTTTTCCTGTGATGGGAAAGCTGAATTTTCAGCATCATTACTCCAGTCTTCAGTGTCACATGATCCTTCAGAAATCATTCTATTCTATATGCTGATTTGATGCTCAAGAAATATTTATTATTATTATCAATGTAGAAAACAGACAAGCTTCTTAATATTTTTATATTTTAATGTTATTATTAAAATATTATATTATTATTATTTTAATATTAATATATATATAAATATAAAAAAATCTTACAAACCCCAAACTTTTGAGCAGTAGTGTAATATGACTTTTGCTGGTTGTCAGAATAAAGCCTTAGAAAATGAGTTGTACCTCAGTGACCTGATTGTCTCCAGTCATTAAGTGCTGTACCGTCTGTCCGTCTACTGTTGTGATCTGCTGAATATATGTCGCCTCCTCCTGAGAAATGTAGAATTTTGTCAAAAACGAGCTAAACGTGAAACTTGAATGTACCTGAAGCCTGATATAAGAGAATAATCAAAACTGTATTACATGCAATTTAAAATGTAATAAGCTATTCTTTGATTGATTGAGAATGAGACAGTGTGTATTAGGGGTGCAACGGTTCAAATTGCTCATAGGACTACTGTCAAATAAAAATAAAGAAAATAAGAACAAACAATCAAACTACAAGCAACATCACAAATAATTACAATAAAGCAAATTGTTTTATTGTAAAGTTTTCTGTAAAAAAAAACAGTGCTTTTCAGTTTTTTCAGGTATCTAACAGTAGTTTTCAAGTACAGACAATGGATAAATTAATCAAATATAAAATAACACTGCATATTATCTTCACTGTATAAATGAAATAAAAATGAATCATTATTGAAGTTACAAAAACTATTCAGTCAAGAGCAGTGAGTGATTTCTTTGTTATTTGTTGTTTGATTTAACATTAAAAACAGGTAGCAGGAATAGTTTTTTTTCTCTTTAAGACATGCACGACCCAGTACATACTGTTACACATGCGCTGTCTTTCTCGACTAATATACGTTCACTTAAGACATAACCGACTATGTTTGCTAGGATACTTGGATACTACTACAAAAATTGACAATTTTGACACAATTTTTGTATGAATTTGTCCGCTGAAGCGCAAGACTTGAAAGAGAACTTGCGAGAGTATTTGCGCGCTGACTGAAATAAGCGTGTGCGCGCTTCGGATGAGCGCACACAAATCTTCTCACAGCGCGTGCGAGTTCTCTTTCGCGTCTTGTTCTTGAAGGTTTAAATCAGCAAGGCTTAAATGAGTTTAGTTTAAACACAGATAGCAACGTGTGCTGTTCAGTTCTCACCTGCGCTCGCGAGCCATCAACACCCGGGTGATGACGGCGTAAATGACTGGACACTCCTAGTTAACAGTTTACAAAGAGTGACTGTTTTGTCCACGCTTTTTGATTATCGTTGTTGTAACGTTTTGCGCATCCATCGACTGAAACATACATTATCTGAACTCTGTCTGTCTGTTTTCCACGTTGCTATTTTAAACAAACCATATTAACCAATAGATGCGTCGTCATTCGAGATGGACCGCGGTGCAAAAGTGCGTACCGAACCGTAAGTGGAGAACCGTACGGTTCGATTTTTTACCGAGAACCGTTGCACCCCTAGTGTGTATGGTGTGGATTGAGCAATTGTGCAATACCTGGTCAGAAAGCGACTGATCCTGAGCCACAATGATGTGTTCCTGACCCAAAGCCTGCTGCAACCTCTCCGGACTGATGACTGTCTGACCCGCCTGCAGATCTGGAGAACATGGTAAAATATTATAGGTAAAATGAAGAACAACAGAAGCTTAAAGTGCCCCTGTAATCTTTTTTCGGATATTACCTTTTGTAACATAGCCGTTTGTGAATGTAAAAGGTCTGCAAAGTTTAAAAGATCAAAGAGCACGATAAATTGAGTTATTGTCTCTCAAACAGCTTGAAATGAGTCGTCAGTAATTCCAGTCTTACTTCCTGCATGAACCTACGTAGATTTGTTACAAATTTGCATAATGCAAGCCTATGAACTTCATTGGCTGCCTGCAAACAATGTCTACTTTGACCCGCCCTCACACACTGTAGTTGTAGCTGAGGCCTGGAAGAGTTTGGTTTGTGTTGTCGACATGTCAAGAAGACGCTGTTTTTTGGGCTGCAAATGTGCAAAAGCAAATCCACTTTGTATGCACTTCGAAAGGATTAGGACTCAGGCTCGAATTGAAAAGGTTTGTTTATAGTTTATTGCCATACCATCTACCATGACTATATTCATGGAGAGAAAAAAGTGAGAGATATAAAAAGCAAAAAAAAAAAAATATATATATATATAAAACATCAAAATAAAAAGTTAAGTAAAGAAAATATTTATAAGATGCTTTTAAGGTTTATCTTTGATAAAAATTCTAAAACTAAAACTGGTTTCACGTCATTAAAAATCTTTTTTATAAGAATCAACTGAAAAGTAAAGAGTCCTAATGGAGTTCAAGATATCATCATATCGTCCATCAAAATATGCATCTGCAATAAAGGAAAAGAGGGGCGTAAAGGAGGATCTTCACCTATTAACAAAAACGTATTGGTTAGTCTGGAGTGGCCTGTTCAACAGCAAGTGTAGATAAAATGGTCCCAGCGATTTTCAAAATGGACAACATTTTCCACCAACCACAGGATTGATTTTGTAAAACGAATTGATAAAGTAAAACTGGCGCCATCATTACTGTTAATAACATTGGGAAAACAATGAAGCCTCTGGTGTGGAAATTCAGATATTTTAATAGGCATTTTGTTTCTGACATGCACGGTAAGCGGTAAACCAATCACAACAGACTGGGCCATCTGACCAATCAGAGCAGAGCAGACTCGCACACTAAGTCTAGAGAGACCGAATCCTTGCTCAAACCATTTCAGACACAGACTCTGAGAAAAGAGGTGACACTGCAACGTATATTATGAGAACATTAAAGTGTTTTTTGACATTGTATGCATATAAACCTATTGTAGAAGACCTCCAAAACAACATTAGGAACCTTTAAAATAGCTTAATAGGGGTACAAGAAATGTCAAATAATCAGAACAGGGCTGTGTGAATCCATTATATCTATATAAACAAAATGCAGTCTCACTATGTCAGCACTTACTCTGTAGTGTGGCTAAAGCTTCTTCATCGCTGTTAACGATGATGGTCTGCTGAGAAGGGACAGAGCGGGTTTTACGGGGCGAGGGTTCCTGAGTGTGAAGCCTTTCCATGTGAAACTTTAGATGGCCGTTACGGTTAAACCTAAAAGAGAAACTCAGAGCACTGAGAGGCTGCAGAGGTCTGTGTGTATACATGTTGTTTACATTGAGTAGGAGAAGCGTTTATGGTTGTAGAACTGTATACCAATAATGCAAACAGTACAAATTCTGTGATAAATCAATTCTATTATCATTTTAACAATGGTTTCTCATTTGTTCCCTCACCTCTGGCCGCAGACCTGACAGGCGTAAGGCTTCTCGTTGGTGTGTGTCATCATGTGGCGTCTCAGGTCTTTCTTGTTTTTTGAAGCAAAACTGCAGCTGGTGCATTTATGAGGCCTCAAATATGCGTGCATGGCCATGTGAGACTAAGATTGTAAAAATAGTAGTATTTAACACAAAAAATGGTTTTGGACAGGTAAGAAAAAAAATTATAGGCACTGAATTAACACTCATACCACATGACCAACACACCTTGACTTCTGGCCAAGAAGGTGCTGTAAAGTCACAGTCTGGACACTTGAATGTTTTGGGGTCTATGTGCGCCCTCTTGTGGTTCTCCATGTCCGAGCGGCCGTGGAAAGCCTCCATGCAGATGCGACAGGAGAAGCGTTTGGTGTTGAACTGTTGAGAAGGGGGTGATGGACACAGAGAAGGGGAACCTGGAGCTTCACTGCTTAGCTGCAGGAAGAGAATTTCATCAATTTAACTTTCCACTGGAAGGAAGGAACATAACATTGGTTATTCCATCTGTGAAGTAGCAAAACCCAGTCTCACCTCTACCTGCTGCAGGACTCCATCAGTCAAGCCTGAGCTCAGGAAAAACTTCTCTTTATTCTCTTTGAGAGGTGTAGAGATGGACAAGGGCTCCGTGCTCACTTCCATGACCTGAGGCTCTGCTGAAGGTTCCTCTAAACTGCTGCCAAACACACGCACATTATCTTAAAGGTGCCCTAGAACTTTTTTTTAAAAGATGTAATATAAGTCTAAGGTGTCCCCTGAATGTGTCTGTGAAGTTTCAGCTCAAAATACCCCATAGATTTTTTTTTTATTCATTTTTTTTAACTGCCTATTTTGGGGCATAATTAGAAATGAGCCAATTCAGGGTGTGTGGCCCTTTAAATCTGGTGCTCCACGCCCCAAGAGCTCGCGCTTGCCTTAAACAACATAAAAAAAGTTCAAACAGCTAATATAACCCTCAAAATGGATCTTTACAAAGTGTTCGTCATGCAGCATGTCTAATCGCGTAAGTACAGTGTTTATTTTGATGTTTACATTGATTCTGAATGAGTTTGAGGCTATGCTCCATGGCTAACGGCTAATGCTACACTGTTGGAGAGATTTATAAAGAATGAAGTTGTGTTTATGCATTATACAGACTGCAGGTGTTTAAAAATGAAAATAGCGACGACTCTTGTCTCCGTGAATACAGTAAGAAACGATGGTAACTTTAACCACATTTAACAGTACATTAGCAACATGCTAACGAAACATTTAGAAAGACAATTTACAAATATCACTAAAAATATCATGTTATCATGAATCATATCAGTTATTATTGCTCCATCTGCCATTTTTTGCTATTGTCCTTGCTTGCTTACCTAGTCTGATGATTCAGCTGTGCACAGATCCAGACGTTACTGGCTGCCCTTGTCTAATGCCTTTCATAATGTTGGGAACATGGGCTGGCATATGCAAATATTGGGGGCGTACACCCCGACTGTTACGTACTCAGACTGTTTTTCTGAGGTCTTTTAAACAAATGAGATTTATATAAGAAGGAGGAAACAATGGAGTTTGAGACTCACTGTATGTCATTTCCATGTACTGAACTCTTGTTATTTAACTATGCAGAGGTAAATTAAATTTTTGAATCTAGGGCACCTTTAAAGGGTTTATACAACACTTATAGGCATTACAGTGGTGGTTTTCGATGCGCGGTAGTACCTGTGTGCCGTCTCGTCGGAGGCCTGCTCAACCACACTGAAATCTGCTCCCTCGTATGCACCGATGCCAATCTGCGTCACTTCCTGCGACGCATCAGTTGTCTCCTCTTGCTCCGCGGCCCCTGTAGCAGCCTCAAACGCCTCCTGAACCAGAGTGTCCCCGTTTTCTGACACATGGAAGGTGACGATCTTTTGAGGCTCACCCCCAGAGCCAGCTCCGGGCCATGCTCCCGTCTCTAAAGTCTTACCGTCGGTTTTCAGCACCGCCACCTGAGAAGAGTGAAGAGACTGATCAAGACAGATTATAGGATCTATATTTAGATACAGATATATAATAAACAAAATGTTAAATTATTTTATAGATTCATGCACATATGATATGTGATATGATTCATCAGTCATATAGTAAAATACTAATTCTAGTTTAACACTGTGATGCATATGACATTAATTCACTTACTGATACCGCTTCATCCAATAAATGGCGTATAAATTAGGCATTTATAACATTATTCTATATTCCAGTAGAAGACAGTACAGTACCTGCAGTTCTCTGGCGTTACTCATGTTTAGCAACAGATCTAGAGCATTCTGGGCTGATAGGTCTGTATTCTGGGCTGTGAAAGAAGGTACAGTTTACATTTAACACCATAAGCTAAATATATAATTTCATGAGGTGAATGATAAAATATGTGTAGATGAATTCATAATTACACACTATATTTTATATGGGTTACAACCACAAATGTAATGTACTGAGAACTTTTTTACTGACCTTGCTCATAAATGATGGTAGTGTTTCCTAGTGCATCTTGGGATACAGATGTGTTCCCTATGGACTCCATGGTTTGGAGAGTAATGGGGTTTACCGTTACCTTTAGGTGTAAAACAAATCTATATGATAAATATATGTATGTATTTGGATAAAACCAAATAAAACCTTTAACAGGAAGTTCGTAAAATATCATATCGTACAAGTTTTAAAACCTTTAAAGAGACATATAATGTAGACATATAGATGAAAATGTGTATGATTCAGTATCTTATTTGATATTACTCTTGACAGAGAGCTGGTTTCTGAGAGACGCATAGAGAGGGTAAAAGGCTATTTAATTTGCGCTCGTTTCATTCATAGAGCTTACACTCACTCACTTCACACACTCATTGTTGAGTTTTACAGACAGACAGATGCTGTGTTTTCCTTCCATACAAAAGCATCAATAATGCATATCCATGTACTCACAATTGTCCCCTGAAATCCCTGGGTTTCTTGCTGTAATTTCAGCTCCTCAATCTCCTCCATGGTGAAAACGGGCGTCTGCCGTCGACGAATTGGCTCCTCTGGGTGGGATCGACTCCACTCATCGAAGGCCTCGGGGTGGCGACACTGCACATGCAGCCGCAGGTTCTTTCTATGTCTTGTTGTGAAGTGGCACATTTCGCAGGAGAAGGGCTTTTCACCTGAGCAGGGGTTAAAGATGGACAGACATGATTGATCAGGAATCCTTCTTACCGTCAACATTTGAAACATTCATAATCTTTACGTGACTCACCAGTGTGTTTAATAGCAATGTGGGACACCAGGAAATCCTCTTTACTCGTGGAGTATTTGCACTCTTCACATTTGAAAGGTTTGTCATTGGTGTGGGACAGCTGGTGATTGAGCAGGTGCTTCTTGTCATTGCAGGTGTACTCACAAAACTCACACTTAAACCTGACAAAGAAGATGAGAAAAATAGCTACCTTTAGAGTATGTTTAATAGAGGAGTTTTTTAAGGAGAAACAGGCACCGAGTCCTGACATTTTACTTACGTGCTGTTGCCACAGTTCTGTATGTGCGTGAGAAGATGCATTTTGAAAGTGTAGCGCTTCTTGAAGGATTTCCCACACTGGAAAGCAAATTTATACTAGTGTTAGCATAGGAAATATCCAGGGCTGTGTTTCCCAAAATTATCAGAAGACAGTGTTTTCTACAATCTGCTTAGGCTTATTCATTGATTCATCAAAACTAGTTTAATTAACAAAATTCACATGACATACCTTGTCACACATGTGAGGTTTCTCCGTGCTGTGTGTCTTCATGTGCTGCGTCAGGCGTTTCTGCATGGGGTACACGCGGCAGCAGATGGGGCATGGAAACTCGGACACTTTGGGAACCTGTGAAGGATTTTCACAAGACTGCTGTCGCATGAAAAGCTACCCTCATCAAACCACTCAGAGCTAACTTAAACTGATACATCATGGCCCGGTTTCACAGACAGCCTTAGATTAAGCCAGGTTTAGGCCTTAGTTCGATTAGGACATTTAAGTAGCTTTTATAAACGCACACTAGAAAAACATTACTGATGTGCATCTTGAGACAAAACAATGGCACTGACATATTTTAAGATACGCCAGTGCAACTTGCTTTCAGTCAAAACAGCTCAAACATGCATTTTAATCTGGGACTAGGCTTAAGCCTTGTCTGTGAAACCAGGCACATGTCAATAAAAGGACAATTTTGCTTAAATGTGATTGTTTGTTGATGTTTTACATATTGATTCTTACCATATCTGTCTTCCGACTCCTAAAAGAGAAGAAACAAGAATATTTATTAATAATCTAATCAGGTTATATCAGGTGTGAGTTTTAAATTAATTCAATGTTTTATTTCCATAATCTGCACAATTTCAAAGGGACAGACACAATGCAGCTTGATAGAATTAGAATTTTAATAGTTAAATTCCTGTATCCCAAATTCCTGACTGTAAATGTGAAAATCTGCTATAATTGAATCTTGCCATTTTATAAAATTTACACTAACATATAGATGACCTCAAGAGTTTGACGAAATAAAATTCATGACGAGTGATTGATAAAAAAGGAGACATTTTTAGTTCTTACTTGCTTTTGTTGTGGACGGCTGAATGCCGGATCACATCTTTCTTGTAAACACTGGAGTAATCACATACCTCACATTTGTAAGGTTTTGTACCTTCATGATTGAACATGTGCTCCTATAGGACATCAGTTTTATAATGAGTAATGCAGAAAAATGACTAAAGATAATATATTTATTTAGACACTGAAGCACATATTATACAAATATTTACATAAAAAAATTTTAAAATGTAAAAATTATAACTAATAATTAAAGGTGCTAAAGAGGATGTTTTGTTTTATACATTTTTGCAATATTACTTGAAACTGTCTTTACTAACTGATAAAAGACTATTTATTAGGTGCACTGAAAGGAATAATATTAATATACATCATCTGTGCACGAGGTAGGGCCTTAAAAACATCAGCCAATCGTTTATGCGATCATCGCGTAAACGATTGGCCCTCTGGCTTGTCAATCACTGCCATGGCGTTCCTTGTGAGAGACGCGCGTGGCTGCGCGCTCCAGTAACTTTCCACACTCTACAGGCGCCGCATGCAATGTTTTTGTCAGGAGACAGGAGTAACAACTGCAGATTATGAGTTACCTGCGGTGAGTCCGACATAATGAATCCAAAAAACACGACACAGCGAATGTCGGTGGTAAACACTCGTGTTCCAATACTCGTGCACGAGTTTTGGGAGGCGTTCCCTCGAAATGAGCTGTGAAGGAGGGGGGTCGTTCTTACGCATGCGCTCATTTCAAAAACTCACTAACAGTCTTTGGTTTCTCAGTCGACGAAAAGATCCTCTTTAGCACCCTTATCTAAAAGTGAACAAAAAATATCATTATGGATTTGTCAGATGAAGGACTCTAGCTCTTACCTTCAGTGAGGACCACCGTTTGCAGCGGTAGCTGCACTGCAGGCACTTGAAGCGCTCAGGGTCGTTTCCCTCATGAGAATCCACATGGAATCTGAGATCCTCTTGTGATAGAAAGCGAGAGCCACAGATCCAGCAATTATGAGGCCTCAGCAGAGGCTTAAGGGATCTGTAGTATTTACTTAAAAAAGATAAATGAGATATTGACTGTCCAGAATATGTGGTTACATTGGATTATAAGTTAAGATAATTTGTGTTAAACAGACAAGTCAAATCAATCAAATGTTGTGTATTATCAAAAAGTAGTGCCGGCATTACATACTTGCGATTCATGTACTTTTTGTACTTCTTCTGAAGGAAACGTTTTGAAGGCCGGCCTCGTTTTTTGGGCAAAAATTCCAGGTCATCAGGGCTTGTGTTTGATGAGGGATCTTTGTTCTCTGAATCTGACTGGCTGACGCCTGGTTCCGCTGCCGTCCCATTGGATAATGAGGAAGTTCCATTCTCCAATCCAGAGGAACTTGCTTCTTCAGGAGCCTGAGGCTCCTCTGCATTGTTTGTTTGAGACACTGCTGGTGACTCTGTTTCATACATAGGTGAAAATAAGCGTTATCACAGACCAAAGGAAAAAGTTATTAAGTAGATTTATGACTTCATGAGTGAAAATTACTAGCTATTTTAATATTTAATTATACTTGGTGACCCAAAAAGCTAAATTAACATTGACCTGACTCAGGAAGGAATTTGCGGGGTGGCCCCACCATCCTGCGTGGACGTTTCCGTGAGGTAGAGGAAGATGATGAAGAGCAGGAAGGAGGAGTGGAGTGACTGGCAGCCAATTTGGGCCTGGCCTCTTCATCAGCTGGCTTATAATCACTGTCACCTTAATGCAATATAAAACTGCATTAAAAAAAAAGAAAATTATGAGATAGAGAATGCAAACTGCACTCCACTAACATTGATCATCAAGAGCGCCCGCATCAATGATGTCATCTTCTTCCTCTTCCGGCGGCTCCTCCTTTTTGACCGCAGCGGCCGCTCGTGCTTTGCTTTCGGCCTTTCGAGGACGCCCCCGTCCACGTTTCTTTTGGCCTTGAACACCTGCATGTGAGATAGCACATCCTTAACAAGAGAACCTAAAGAAAACTGTATGCATAAATCAAGACCTGATGGAAACTTAAAGTCAGCATGAAACTGAATTTTCCTACTCTACCTGTTGGTTTAAAGTGTTTGTCTCTCATGTGGTTGATGAGCGTATCCTTAGAGACACTTTTATATGGGCACATCTTACACCTAAACTGCTGTACGATCACCACCTCCATCATTTCCTCCAGTTCGGCCATGTCTGGGGTTCTGTGCCCGGACTCAACCACCACCCCAGACTCCACCGCTTCAGGCTCTGGGTGGGTGGAATAGGTCCCACTGCTACTTATGTATGGGCCAGGCAAGTTATCGTTGCAGTCCATTTGATCGGTGAGCTGGGACCCCATTGTGTCAGCCAGGGAATGGCGAACAGTGCCCTCGTCGGCATATAGCGAGCCCTGCGGCATGTAGGAGTGCTGGGGCTCTTCTACCACGCTTTCTTCCTGCTCCGAGGCTGAGACGTGCTCCCTATCATCCATGCTGCTGTCGATATAACGTGAATGCTGTGGCTGCTCCGCCCTCTCTGCATCGTACTCCAAAAACCCATCACTGCACTCTACGACATAGCGAGAGGAGCGAAACGAGCGTCTCTGAGGGCTACCGTTCGTTCCGCTGCACTCTGCTGCATAACGCCGAAGAGGTTCTTCCGAGTCAGCCACGTTGTAGCCGGTGACCCCAGAATGATGTGAGGTCTGGTCTGGTTCGGCTCCCGAGCATTCGATGTACCGAGCCTCCCTGGTCTGGTCTGGGTCGTCTCCTCCACTGCATTCTATGTACTGAGAGTGCTGAGGCTGGTCTGGGCGGCTGCAGCTACTGCTGCTGTCGTCGTGCTCACGGTATCCAGAGTGTCCAGGCTGGTCGGGTTCCACGCTGCCCTGCGGGTTTTCTGACAGGTCTGCCTGGTCCAGGCAAGTGGAGGTGGGTCCATCTGCAAGGGCTTCAATGGCAATGCGGTTCGACAGCGCAGAGGAAGACATCCGAGCCACCATAGGAGCTCCTACACACAGTGTACAAAGAAAATGGCTGAATATCTAAAAACTATCCCACTTCTCTTTTATCTTTTCTAACTTCTTTGATTTTTAAAGGGATAGTCCACCCAAATAAGAAAATTCTTTCATCATTTACTCACCCTCATGTCATTCCAAACCAGTATGACTTTCTTTCTTTTGAACTGTTCTGGTTCTATTGATTTGCATTGTATTTTTTGCCCGTACAATGTAAATAACTGAAACTGTTTGGTTACCAAGATTCTTCAAAATATCTTCTTTTGTTCCACAGAAGAAAGTCAGTCATACAGGTTTGGAATGACAGAAGGGCGAGTAAAGAATGTTTGGGTGGACTGTCTCTTTGAGTTCATTTGAAAAAGTTCTTTCCTGCAATGAGTGTGACAGTAATACAAGCACATTTAGGAAAAACAGCACATTAATTAACATTAAAATATAGATTTGTCATACAAATTATGCTAAGAACAAGAACAAAAGGGAATTTTACTACAAGGTTTCTAATGACAGTGCCATATGAATGGATCATTTAGCCAAACATGAAAAATCTGCCATAATCTATTCATGCTCACATTGTTTAAAAGCCATTTGATTTGCATTTTTCTCTGGAACACAGAAAAGTCATTTGGCATAGTGAATTATAATTTAAATAAAAAAAAATAGAATTCCAGAGGTTTGGGAGTGAATTAATAAAATAAATGTATTGATTTTTTTGGTAACTTTAGCTTATTTCTTAGTTTTTTTTTGTGTGTTTTTTTTTTTTAAATCATTCATCAATAATTGAATCACTAATTCATCATTAATTTCAATATTTATGTCATGTCATATGTCACCCTAGTGGGTCCCAGATCCCTAGCTGAGAATCACTGATTTTACCAAGGTTACGGATGCTTTTTTCCATACTGGGGCTATCAACCTCCAAAAAGAATAAAAAGGCACTAGAAAGGTATTGCATGACTACTTTTATGGTATGTTTTTATAGTTCCTACCTACCTTCATTATATGGAAAACAGCAGACTGGACAGCTAAATATCTTTTTTTGTGTTCCACTGAAAAAGAAATTAATTTACTTTCGATTGACATGAGGCCAGTTACGCCGCCCGGTATGGCGCAACCGGGGCCCCACCCTGGAGCCAGGCCCGGGGTTGGGGCTCGCATGCGAACGCCTGCTGGCCGGGTCTTACCCCACGGGGCCCGGCCGGGCTCAGCCCGAAGAAGCGACGTGGGGCCGACCTCCCGTGGGCCCACCACCTGCGGGAGGGACCGTAAGGGGCCGGTGCATTGTGGATTGGGCAGCAGTCGTAGGCGGGGGCCTCGGCGACCCAATCCCCAGACACGGAATCTGGTGCTAGGGACATGGAATGTCACCTCGCTGGGGGGGGAAGGAGCCTGAGCTTGTGCGGGAGTTGAGAGGTACCGACTAGAGATAGTTGGGCTCACCTCCACGCACAGTTTGGACTCTGGAACCCAACTCCTCGAGAGAGGCTGGACTCTCCACTACTCTGGAGTGAGAGGCGGCGGGCTGGTGTGGGCTTGCTCATAGCCCCCCCAGCTTAGCCGCAATGTGTTGGAGTTTACCCCGGTGAACGAGAGGGTCGCTTCCCTGCGCATTCGGGCCGGGGATAGGTCTCTCACTGTCATTTGTGCCTATGGGCCAAATGGCAGTGCAGAGTACCCGGCCTTCTTGGAGTCTCTGGGAGGGGTGCTGGAAAGTGCTCCAATTGGGGACTCCGTCGTTCTATTGGGGGACTTCAACGCTCACGTGGGCAATGACAGTGACACCTGGAGGGGCGTGATTGGGAGGAATGGCCCCCCTGATCTGAACTCGAGTGGTGTTCTGTTATTGGACTTCTGTGCTAGTCATGGTTTGTCCATAACGAACACCATGTTCAAGCATAAGGGTGTCCATCAGTGCACGTGGCACCAGGACACCCTAGGCCGGAGGTCGATGATCGACTTTGTGGTTGTTTCATCGGACCTCCGGCCGTATGTCCTGGACACTCGGGTGAAGAGAGGGGCAGAGCTGTCAACTGATCACCACCTGGTGGTGAGTTGGATCCGATGGTGAGGGAGGAGGCTGGACAGACTGAATATGCATACTTCCTTACTATAGGGTAGGTGTGTTAAAGACAGTATGTGAAAAAAGTATTATGTCCAAATTCTCAGTATTCATAAAGTAGCTGGATGACTTCCTACTTCTGGCAAGTTTCTGAAGTGCGCATCCAATAAACACTTTACTATCCCATGAGAACAAGAGAGAGGATTTGTGAATGGCAGCGAAGCGACGCAACTGATGCTGTAGGTCACGTCCGGATTACATTCATACTAAACACATTCATATTATGTAAATCATACCTTTTTAACAGTTGTGAAGTAATTACTTTTTCGAAAGAAGCACACACTCAATAATATGCGATTTCGGACGCAGCCCTAAACTTTGAACTCTTGGGATCTTTCTCACCATCATCAGGACCTTGGAGTATCAGATACTGTGTGGTCTCTGCACTGCCGTCCTCTGCGCTTGTAACTGCAATACATCCTGTAAAAATTGGCATAGAAACAGTATTTACATACCAAATAAACTTCAAAGATGATAATGTCTACCATATCAACTACCTTGAGTGTAATAAAAATGAAGAGGCAAGGTTTTCTACCATTCATAATGTCAGGCCCAATGGTGGATTCGATGATCTTATCAATAGCTGAGCCAAGATCTGAAGACGTGGAAGCAGTGGAATCAGAAACCATCATTCCTCCTTCAGAAACAGCACTGGAGTGCACCAGGACCTGGACAGACTCCGACACCAGGACCGATTGTGTCACCGTGGAGACACTGGACACACTGGTTGACTGGGCGACAGAAGAGGAGTCTGGGAGATGAACTCTTTGGACATCTGTACTGGAGCTTGTCTCTGGGATAAACACCTACAAAACACACACGAGCCCCGCCAAAAAAATTTAAAATGAAGAATTACACACTAACATGTGGAGCTACACAGATGTGTGGATTGCTTGTCTTACCACAAGTCCCTCTGAGCTCTGTCCTACGTGACAGTCTGATTCTGGGGCCGTGGCAGCAGGAGGAGCGGCTGCATCGCTGCTATCAGCAGACATGGCTTCTGAAGACTCCATGCACATGCCGCTTTCTGATGGCTCCTCCATCCCAGAATGCCCCACATCACTGCTGCTCTCCACCTCCATGTCATCAGAATCCATCTCTGCTCTGTGGGAAAGTGTCTGTCACTAGGTTATGCAGCACCAAATGTGTCCTAAATTATACATGGTAGGGCATGGATGACGTGTGGTCAAGTGCATAATGACAAGTGTAAGGAAGTATAATCATATTTTTTTTTTAAATGTAAAAATTATTTTGATGAATAAAAGTGATTTCGTGGATGTTCAGTATTTTCATTTTTATATGAAAAATATATATTTTTTTAATATTTTACATACACTACTGTTCAAAAGTTTGAGGTCAGTAAGACTTTTGCTTTTCAAAAAATTAACTTTTATTCAGCAAGGAAGGATGCATTAAACTGATCTAAAGTGAGAGTAAAGACATTTATAATGTTACAACAGCTTTCTATTTTAAATACATGCTGTTCTTTTAAACTTTCTATTCATCAAAAAATCCCCTTCAAAAAATGCACAATGGTTTCCATAAAAATATTAAGCAGCTTTATTGCATCATTGATAATAATGTTTCTTGAGCAGCAAATCAGCATATTAGAATGATTTCTGAAGGATCATGTGAAACTAAATGCTGGAGTAATGATGCTGAAAATTCAGCTTTGCCATGATCAATAACATTTTACAACATTACTGTATTTTTGCCCAATAAAATGCATTCTGTGTTTAACTTTACTGTATACATAAATTATATTTTAATTATGTAATATAGATTTTCCAAGTGTTTTCACAGTAATATGTGAGCTAAGCAATCTGTGTGGAAATAAAAAGGTATATAGAAATTACATATATTTTGTTTAATTAATCATGGTGTTCTTTTCATTCACATAAATATCGATTCAGCTGCATATTCTCTGCAGTTTTTGCACAAGAGCCGTGTTGCATTAGAATTTTCTAAATAATTCTTAAATTAAATATTCTATTCTCTTTATATTGGTTTATATTTTATTAATTGTTATTACCTAGTCTGTGTTTTAGGTCTACTGCTGTAGTCTCAAATCCCCCCAAGGGCTGAATACAGTTGTCTTGTGATAGCGCCTTTCTAGGTCACTTAAGTATCTTTAAGAAACACATTACAAGCTTACCAGCAAAACTACAAGCCAACGTGGTCTCCGCATTAAATGTACTTAAAAACCCATGATCTAAACCATTTGATTTCTCCCACACGCCAACTGATACCAAACTCTCCACACCAGAGCACCCATTTGGCTATTTGGGGCATAAAACCTGACATCTCTTGACTCAAACTTCTCAAGGACATCAAGTTCCTGGTCCTTGCTCACGTTATAATGTTGAGCACACTAACAGCTTTATAAAGAAAATGTCACTGCAATCTAGCATAACAACACTTGAGATCCCGTATTGACTATGGCTACTCATGTTCGTTTCATTCACTGTACTAAACGCGAATATGTGCTGCCCTTCCTCCTGCCTGCTCGCGCAACGCCATTTTCTCTCCCGCCGCTCCGAGTTTATTTTTTCCGCTCAGGCGATATGAAGAACCGCTCGGGGACCTCGAGGGCCTGCGTGAGCAGGGAGAGCCAGTCCGCCCGAATGTTTTTCTCTCGGCCATCATGGAAGAAGCTGTATTTGTAAACAATTTACCCCCACTATTTTGAGCTAGGAATTTTTCTTACCGTGAATGGACGTCTGTTTTGCTCTTCAAGCTCGCGAATAAGGCGAAATAAATAAATCTTTGAAAGCGAATAGTTGCTATGCTTTCTAGTCGGGCGCCATCAGCGTCTCCTCGCTTCCTGTCCTCAGAGCTGGCCGGAACTCATTTATCCGTCACGGGGAAAAGACGAGTGGGACAAACGCTTAATCGGTTTTATAATGTATCATGATTCATTTTAAAAGTTATGTTTTATCTAGAGAACACGTATATCGACTATTTTGCTTAATCTTTTAAGTGTTTTGTCAAGTAATGGTGTGAACCGAAGGACTATTGCTCTGAGAGGATGAAACTACTGAATGTCTCGCGGATTAATATGACGCGAGTTGTTTATCTTACGATTTTTATTTTTTATTTTTTTGATTACGCCAAAATAAACATTTCTTTGCTCAGATTGAATGCGAAGGCTCACATTGTATTCATGATTTAATTTGCATTCTGTTGAATCTTTGCTGTGGATATAAATGTGGCATTATACTACAGTGCATGCTATCGTCCTGCGATTAATATGCTTTTTCGATTTTGAATGTAGATTTTAATTCTACAATTAGTCTAACTCTTTCACTTATTTTAGCTTTCCCTCGTTAAGTATCAAAGACGGCACAACATTTTTACAGGAGGAACCCAATATATATTTGAATGCCAAAAGTCCCCCAGAACTGTACCAGAGAATTTTTAGTACTTTCTTCATAAGCAGTTTTACTTTCTTATACATCTTTATGAGTGATTGTATTTTTAACTGATTACTGTTGTAATAAAGTAAACACAAGTATGTGTGGTGGTTGTGTGTGATTGTGTGCATTTATGACACCCAAAAAAGGGTGTCAGATTTTCATGAATTCACCATACAAGAGAATACTGTGAAACACAGTAGTTTCTTTCTCTTAGGGTAATAGACCAAAATAGGCCAAATACTAATGAAAGAGCAGTTGCACATATTGAATGATCTTGTTTACAAATTTATTGAGTAAACATAATGCAGCAAACAAATAAAAATAACATAAATAAGTGGAAAGTGGAACATTAAATTAATAATATTAATATTATCATTTACACCAGGCAAATGATTTCACAATACACCAAAATCTGGGCTTAATAACATCTCAACATTAGCACTAAGGCTAAAAATAAACCTTTGCTTCGAAAAACATCCGAGTGGGGTCAACACAGAGAATGGATGCTTTGTTGACAACAAATGCATTCAGGCTACAATGTTCCTGTGGTGACTCCACTCGTTCATTTACAAACACAAAGTTAATTCCTCGAGTTAGACTGGCATAGCCTCATTGAAGTTTTATAGAACAAGATTATAGTTTCTCCTAATGTGCTGTTAAGAAACTCATCATGACCAAAGCAGTTATATAGTAAGCTGAAATGATAAATTGTAAGACCACGTTAAAGCTGACAGACAATGAGACAAATATGCCTAACATCCCGTTTCATGTGCCTATGATAATTTCAGTGTTAAAACTGTTCTTCTTCTATAACAGTTTGAGTCAAAATCCCCAAAACAGGACTTAAAATTTAATACATTCCGTCTGTGTCTTCCTCACTACATTTTACACAGAAGAGAAATGGTTTCCCTATTAAAAAAAGGGCTCTGTCATCAGGTTAGGATGTTGGATGTCTTCACTGTGCCGAGCGACTACACGTCTTTGCATTTCAGGAGGTCGTACTTCACATAACCGACTCGGTCAACCTGCCTTTTGGCATTCATTCTCCAGTAGAAACTCTCCCGGCAGAAGTGAAAGAATCCTGCAAAATTTTAAAAAATAGAAAGAACAAATTTAATTTGCTTGAACAGATAAATGAGAGTAGTTAATCAGACTTTTAAAAATTAATTTGTACATAATCTCCCTTACCCTTGTAGAGGAACACATCATGGGAATCGATGGGCACGCCACCAAAAACAGTGTCAGTGAATCGAGGGTATCCGCTGTCAATCAGCTGAGCCTTCACATCGAGTCTGTGACAAGAAATAAGACATAAAAGGCAAAACTGTGAAAAACTACAATTATCATTATTATCATTAAATTATAATTTCCCACCGTTAGCTCAATGCTATAAGCTTATCAATTACAGTTACACTCTTGAAGCAAAGTTACTTACCTCCAGAAGTTCTCTCCATTAAACAGAAGCACCTTGCCTTTTCCTCTCTGCACAGATCCCTCCACTCTTTCCAAGTTGGCTGGTAGGCCGAGCTTCTCGATTTTACGTGGTCCAAGCACATCATTTCCAGTATAAACCCAGAACTGTTTATCTGTGCGCATCAAATACAGAGCTATTATATATCTGAACTTCAACATATTCTGCAAATAATGGCAAAATACCTCAATCTGATAAATAAGTACCTGCAAAGAAGTAGATCTTTTTGGTGAGTTGGTCCTCAAAGGCACTGTTAATGATGGCTGGCAGGGCAGGCCACTTCCCAGAGATCAAGAAAGGGCCTTTGCGTTCTCCTTTGCTTGAGATCTTCCAGTAGTGCCTTAGATGTTAAAAAGTGAGAATTTAGAAACATGTATTTGAGAATGTGGCTTAATGAAGTGCTTTAAGTTTCCTAAGTTATGTTTGCAAGTTCATATCAGTATATATGTAGAATAACAGCTCATACCCATTCTTGAAGAAATAAAGCTCTTTCTGGATTTCAGTGATGGTATCAAATTCTTTGATCTGGCAGGCATCCTGTGACGGGACTACATCTGTTGTGGTGGAAACGGTTGTTTTCTCACTTGGGGTGGGTTTAGTTGGCCCAATCGGAGATGAAGTGGTGGTCTTTGGTTTTGGTGGAGTGGGGTCAGGGCCAGTTTTAGGTCCTGAAAAGAAAAAATGAATACAAATATTGAAATAAACCAGAATTCGAGATAAAAATTCTTGAATCTTGAATGAGAACATGCATAGTAAACTAAACAATCAGAGAACGATGGATCATTTAAGTGGATAAATACCATAGAGATACTGAATGCCTTCAATATCATCCTGATTCAAGGAGAAATCCTCTATATATTTGTACATGGGATACATCAGAGCATCTTTGACGTTGGAGTGATCCAGACCAAGTGCATGTCCAAACTCATGAGCAGCCACCAGAAACAGACTGTATCCTATGAGAGAAAAGGCATGTTAGCTAATGTCTCGCTTTCATATTTTTATAGCGTCTAAAGGAGATGAATATCACTTACCCCTATCAGGGCAAAATCCCCATTTTTTATCTTTGTCATAGTTGCCGGTTGTTCCACACCAGAGTTTTCCATCACTACGGCCTTCACTGGTGCAGGAAGTGTATGACTTTCCCAGGAAGATGAAAGGAAACTGGCATGGCTCTCCTTCTGAATTTCCACCAATCACAGCAGTATCTGTGAGGGGAAAATATATCATAAAAGATTAAATATATTAATATTAAATCTATCTTAGATAAATAGATATATGGTGTGCTTGTGAAAAATAATATCTGATTGTGAGCTGCTGAGACTTTGAGAACATATTAGTCTTTCATAATTTCTTTCATATGTATCTTAGTTTTCAGGGTTGAGTCTGAAGATATGTGAGCTGCTCACCTCTGTTAGGACAGAATCCATACTTTTTATCAGTGTCAAAGTTAGCTGTGGTAGCACACCAGCGATACCCATCAGATCGTCCATCGGTGGTGCATGATTTATATGTTACCCCCTGAAACACGAAGGGGAAAACACATGGTGCTGCATTGCTGTTCCCATCAAACGTGAAGAGAACTGTGGGAAAACAGAGACAGAATGTTAGACATGCTCATAAGAATAAAAACTTGTGCTTGTTGAAACACAGTCACATTAATTCCACATAAGGAGTCAGTTTAAATGTCTGTTTTGGAATTAAAGCCCCATAAAATCATTACTGGAACACTTACGCTCACTGGGACAGAAGCCATATTTCTTGTCCTTGTCGTAGTCAGCAGTGGTTGCGCACCAGGGGATACCATCTTCACGTCCCTCGGTGGTGCAGGAGGAGTAGGATGTTCCCTCAAACAGGAAGGGGAAGTGACACAATGCACCCTCTGCATTACCATAGCTGGTTTTAATGGCTGAAGGAGACACATCAATGTCATTGTCTACTCCACAAATTTATATATAAATTAAATATATAGGCATAAACATGACGATCCCCTTGTGAGGGATCCAAGCTTTATTTGTTTTTAAGGACTCAATACTATATGTGAGAAATATTAAGTGTGATATATAGACAATATGTTTCCAATATTAAGTAATCTGCTTTTTTTGCATAGAATCCAAAGCAAATATTTAAAAAATACCCCTGACCTGAGTTTAAAAAGCTATACATTTGAATATATAAGAACTCATTTATACTAGACTATATGAAAAATATTAAGTGTGATATTATAAAGATAATATGTTTCCAAATTTATGTAAATGTTATCCTTGTTTCAGGACACACTCTAACTGTCATTATACACTCAAAACTGTAGAGGGAGCTATTGTTCCACTATGCACCCTATATGAAACCGTATGATGAGCGTATGATGCTACATGAAATAAAACTATTTATAGGGTGAATTCAGGGCAATTGGGACACTTTTTGCCATTGAAATGACTTGGAAAAGTGTCCCAATCAACCTGAATTCACCGTATATCAAAGCTACTGCTATTCATACAATGACTCACCTGGTCCAGATCCAAGTGTCCAGTATTCATCATCATCAAAATGGGCATCTCCTTGTATTCCCTCACCTGGAGGGTAGGCGTGAGCCAGCAGCCCATCTTTTCCATCAAAAGGGTAGGGATCTCCGTGATCTGAAACAAAAACAGCAGCTCGTTCAAACCTCCTCAGAAGTCCAAGTGTTTAATCTTAATACTTTTATCCATTACAAAAGCTCAACTCACCTGCTTTCCCAAAGGAGATCATGATGTCAGCAGTGCCGTCAAAGAGACGCTTGAACGTCAGAGGGGTAACGTCACTCCAGACTTTGAAAGCTCTGGCAAAGGCGTCATCGATCAAAGAGGATTCCATGTCTGGTGAATAGTTCAAAATCCTGCAAATCAAAACAGTGCAATAGATTACATCATGTTCATCACAAGATAAAAGTGTTGTAGTCGAAGGTTTGGTGCAGATAATTTCTCACCTGTATGTAACTTCACTGTGATCCCACTTCAGGTCTCCGTCAAAAGTCTGATAGTTGCGGATGTCTGGGACCCCACAGCGAGGCTGCTTCATGGCATCAATCGTGGACTTGTCAAGCGACCCCGTCTCCTCCAGCCCGAGCTGCCGCTGGAGCTTCTTCAGAGCTTTAGAAGGGGACACGACTGCCTGCAGTCCGCTCTTCTGGAGAACATCTATGTAGCCATAACGCTTCAGGTACTCCTGGAGTCAAATATATGCATAGAAAGGTGTTCATATAGAATAATACAAATGCATTTGTACTTTTTCAAAAGCAGATATCCATATCATAGAAACCATGAACTAAGAAGTCGATATACTCACATCTGCCAGCTGTATGTCTGTCATGTTCTTGATCACATCTCCAGGGAACGTCACATACACAGATTTGAGCGGCACACACCAAGCTCTTAAAGAACAGGTTCCAAGAACCAGAAACGCCACAACTCCAAGTCTCATGTTTAGAGTTTCAAGTCAAAACTTGAAAGAAAAAAAGTAAATTTCGATGAGAAAACACTCTAGAAATTCTAGAAAAAGTCTTCCAGGGAGACGAAGTGCAAGCAGTCTTGTTCTTTCTTCTCCTTCTGTCTTTCTTGTGCCCTGAAGGCAGTATTTATGTGCACCTCAGAGATTAGTCACTGTGCACCCACCCTCCTCCAGTAGGTCACTTTAGCACTCCCACTTACCAAACACTTGCCCACTGAAAGGAGTGATTTTTTTGTCCATTCAAAAAATAAGGGATTTTCCAGCAACCTCACATTGAGCTTGAAGACACAAAAGATGACATCAAACACTGGCTTGTCTTTTATCTACTTTCTTAAAATAAATGGCCATTTACATCACATCTTTTTTTTTTTTTTTTACTAATTTTTTAAAATTTTAAAGTAATCTTTAAAAAAAAAATTTAAGTATCTTTATATAAATATAATAATAAACATAAAAAACATTGTATATATGTTTTGAGAAATAGGCTAAATGAATATGACTTTTTATGCAAAAGAGAAGTGAATAAATAAATAGTATATATATAACAATTGTTATAAGTGTATAAATGTATTAATGGAAAATACTTAAATAATATATATTTTCAGCAATTGGCCATACAACTACAAATGCACTTATGTACAAGAAAAATAAATAAACAAAAAAATAAATAGGATGTATTTTTTAGCATTTAGGTATAATGAATGAATGGATAGATAGTATATCATTTTAGAAACTGGTTATATGAGTATAAGTGTATTTCCACCAAATAAATAAATAAATATCTATTTTTAGCAATTGGATATATGAGTGTAAATGTACTTATATAGAAAAATTATTAATAAACCATTATAATATAAAGATACTAGATACAATAAATATAAATAAATTAAAAGTAATTGTATTGATATATCAGTTTTCCAAAGGGCGTTTTCATAGTTTTTTTTTTTTGTGGACCGTTACCTGTCAATAACAATGGATGGACGTAAAGTCACTCTATGTTAGTAAATTTTAGAAAACCCATAAACTGAAAAGGTGTCACATTTATTGCACAGCATTCATGAAGCTGAATGATCAACCTGATCTCACAGGAAAATGCAACTATGATACAAGGTGCAATTTCGTATGAATTTGTGTATGATGTGAACGAATATCGTGTATGTGTACAATTATCAGAAAAGTTGCCTAATGATGCTTTGCAAATGAGGATGTAAGCGTGTTCTTAAGTAATACAGAATACACAATCCTATGTTAATTTCCTAATTTTGGTCACTGATGTTGTGTTCATGTGCATTTTAGGAACATGCTGTCACGTACAATGTAAAACAACATATTTATCACTTCCTTGTCATATCAGCAAATGCATCAGTAATAAACGCTTCTCTCATGGCTAAGTATCTTGTAAATCAAGGATGTCTCTATTTTGGACATGAAAATTCATTTCCTCTCTCAGTATACGCTTGATAATGAATCAGCAGTTACAGTGGGGGAGGTGACTGTGTGTAGATTTGCTCTTTTAAGGACATTAATAAAATAGCCTGTTTATTTTATAAATAAATTGTTAAGAATAGAATACAGAAGAAGGTAGGGAAAAGTATAATAGCTAGGTATAGGTACATTCAGACTGCAAAGAGCCATAATGGGACAAATCTGAATGATTAGTAATGGCTTTTGACACAGAGACGGACTGATTCCACAGTAAAACTTAATTGTATTAGGACATTCTTGTGTCTGAGACACTTCCAACACAAATGCAACATCCTTGTTAATGATTTCATCAAAAACGAATGACGAAACTTGATTACAAATAAGCATTAATCACTGTTTCAACAACATAATGACACAAATGCTTAATTGCACATAATTGGACAACATAACAAACCAGGAATTAGCAGCATTTTAGAATTCAAATGTAAAAGCTTATTTACATCTGCCATTCATTCACACATCAGTGTCAGTGTTTTCACATGTTGTTTATTTTAGTCAGTTTCAGATTTAGTGGATGCCAAGGGCAAGGAACACTAGTTTGAGTTGTTTGTGTCATGATTTACAACCCTTCAGGACAAGTGCATCCCAGTTGAGGTTTAGTCTTGTCACTGCACTTACATGTTTGCCCCTTAGAATTTCCATCAAAAGGTTTGGAACTGTAATCCGTATGTATATGTATTTTTCTGTTTAACCTGATTTTTAAGTAAATTGCTATAGAGAGCAGGACCATAGGGCAATATATCAAACATGTTGAGAGCATTTTATCAGAAATAGTTTTGATACTTTTATGATGCATTGTAATGTCTGTCCTGTGGGTGGAGTTGTATTGGAAAATGCATTTGATATGTTTAAAGGATAATAAAGATTACAATATAATGAGGTCACTTTTATAACCAGTGTGTGTGTGTGTGTGTGTGTGTCAGGGCATTGACATGTGTACATATGTATTTGGGGTGTGTAACTAACATAATGGTGAGCAAGATATTATTAGGAAATTTGTTAGACATTTGCAAATCCTGAGACAATTTTGCAAGTTGTTTTTTACACATCCTCACATATCTATTCACAATATTAGATCTTTATTACATAATTTATTTCAAATTATTTCTGTATCACATTTACACACACCACTCGTACACACAGTTTATATATATATATATATATATATATATATATATATATATATATATATGTGTGTGTGTGTGTGTGTGTGTGTGTGCATGTTTTTGTGATTTATGAGGACACAAATTTGTATAATGACATAGGATATTACACTGGTATTATGATGTAAGTATGAAATATGAGGACATTTCATGTCCTCATATTTAAAATAGCTTTAAAAACATACTAAATGTTTTATTAAAAATGTAAAAATGCAGAATGTTTTCTGTGATGGGTAGGTTTAGGGGTAGGGGTAGTGTAGGGGGATTGAATATACAGTTTGTACGGTATAAAAACCATTACACCTATGGAATGTCCTCACTAAGATAGAAAAACAAACCTGTGTGTGTATGTGTGTTTGTGTGAAAATATTGTTTGATCATGCTGAGGTAGAGTAAGTCCACACACATGAAGACTTGTTTCATGCAAAAACTGTGCACAATTTTCTCATTAGACAACAAGGGAGTGACCCTTTAAACTTAAAGACAAAACAAGGGAAATATACTGGTGTTTATGTTTTTCAGACATACGACTTTGATGTGGAGAGTGCTGTTGTTCATTTAAAGTTTAGCCATGAAAACCCTTTTGAGGACAAGCCTTCCTACGAGGAGGGTAAATGTCAAACGTACAAAATATTTCAATACGGATTAACATGACAACCACACGCACACACACATATGTTGGATGTTGTGCTATATTTAGAAAGAAACCAAAATGCTGCTGATGTGGTCAGGTTTGGTTTTTGCCCTGTTTTTGTTACAATCCCGTTGGATGATTTCGGACTTCATGTAGTTTTTCTATAATAAAAGTTCTATAATGACATGCTGACACTCTGTTAATTTTTTATGGTAATCAAGTCCTGTAGCTATAACTATTTATAAGCTGGGTTAATTTACCTGACATCAATTTACAATAATTTATGCACAATCACATGGGCGCTACTATTTGCATCTGTCACATTTCCAGGTTTCTCAAAAACTATCCAGATTGCTTATGCGGAAACATCTGTATGTGTTTAAGTATGGCGTCAAGCGAGCAATGAAAAATGGCTCGAAGGCTGTAGAGAATGCCACAGTGTTTTTGCGATTCTTCATCCAAAAAACGCCTATTACACCCCCCAGCATCTTCTGCTTGGAACAAAATATCAACTTGCCTTGTTTGGCAATAGTAAATTTACCGTCTATTTGAGAAAACATTTCTCATGCCCTATGTGACAAGAGGAAACCACAGCAAACAGACATAGGTTTTTTCATCACAATAATGAGGATGTGAGTGTGACATCAGTGCGAATGTGACCACAGAAAAGATCTGAAAAGATCCTGTGTGATAATAGTACCGATCTGTGTACAAGCTCCTCTACGCAACTGTTTGCCTGTAGAGTTGATGCGCTGCAGTCCGCCTCTTCTTAAACTCTCAGGGTGATGCATGAAAATAATTATGTTTTAAATGTCGCAGGCAGAGATTGCTGCCTATAAAACAACCACAGCAGCATAGTCTGCCCTGCCCTGGTCCTCCAGCCAAAGCCTACACAGACACTGAACCCTCACACTTGGCTTCGTCCCACTCCAGCAGGCTGCTTTTTAGGAAAACAATACTCTAATAATATTTTATGATATGTTTGGCCCATGAGATTTGTGTTACGAAATGGCTGAACAACCGAATAAACTGTTCATAAATCATTGAGAGTAATTCCTTATTGTGTTTATCACCACTGACCACTTGTGAAATGGAGGCCATGTATTCTATAAAAAGATGCTGATACTTCAGCTTAATTGAATGGGAATACACCGAACAGCAGAGAAATATGACACTGGACTTTTGTATTATTAAGAAATTGACTAAAATATCATGATTGTACTCCCACAGGAGTAAATTTGTACATCAGCAAAATGATGTTTCCTGGGAATGTCACTCCCAAGTCATTTAGAAACTACCAGCATCGATACAGGTGTTGTTTTTACTAAATCATTGCACAATTTTGCAAAACTTAAAGAAAATGTACAGAAAGCATGTTGAAAAACCTGTTCTTAGTGTTGGGGAAGCTACTTTAGAGTTGGCATGAAATAAAAATTCACCCTATCAATTTTCTAAACGTATGTTATATATCTTACTGTGAACAATGCATCCATGCATACATTTCTTTCTTTTTTTATATGTTTTGCCCTCATAATGTTTAATCAAAATGTCATAACCGGACCTTCCAGTGAAAAAGATATACAATACTTCTCTCTGGTGATGTATGCAGGTCTTCTCCAGTCACTCAGTCCGCTTAAACCTTGTCTCTCTAAGCTCACATTCATTTGGTCAGGGTTGCCAGGTCTACACAACGAAACTAGCCCAGTGGGCAATCAAAAATATCCCAAAAGTAACCCAATGCGATTTTCTCCATTGGGGGGCCGAAATGTCTTTGCTTAATGGGGAGGTGTTCCAGGGGGTGGGAATGTTGAAATCAATCCAAGGAAACAATTTAAAAGTAGCCCAATTTGGTGGGAAAACCACGGATTTGGGAACATTGATCTGCCTCAACTTCTGAACATTGATCTGCCTCAACTTCTGATCTGCCTCAACTTCTGAACATTGATCTGTGCCCACATCTCAAAATTCAATCAACAACC
The DNA here is from genome assembly GCF_018812025.1 of Megalobrama amblycephala. Taxonomy (NCBI): domain Eukaryota; kingdom Metazoa; phylum Chordata; class Actinopteri; order Cypriniformes; family Xenocyprididae; genus Megalobrama; species Megalobrama amblycephala. The sequence continues at coordinate 24,233,666 of NC_063055.1, read as the reverse complement.
AATGAATAGAACCAAGTCCCTGTTTTTGTCTTTTACATTACACTTAGATAATAAACAAAGAAAATATAAAAAATGGTGACATCTGAAATGTCTAATCACAGTCAGTTGACACGCTAATAATATTTCAATAGCAAAGAGTTAATCTGTCAAATTCCAGTTGACCAGCAGCTTGTATACAGAAAATGCCACATTTCAGACACAAAAATGGGGTTATGAGTCCTGAATGTGGTTTTCACTCTTGTAAATAAATCAAACTATGTGTAAACAGCAATACTGACAACTGTACTGTGTTGCTATGTGAACATGGCCTTTCCGTATCAGCTGAATCATTTCACCACATCATCTGCTGCAATGTTGACATACATTTATAGTTGCAGAAAACAAAGCTGTGTTAAATCAAGCAACTCTGCCGGTAAGAACAACTCTTATGCAAGATATACGGGAAGGCAAGTCCTGATTTTGCAGAGTTTGCTGGGTCAACATAGTTTGTTGATACCGGAACAACATTCCTGTCCAAAAATGTAGTCCTACCATATCCCTACACCTAAACCTAACCCTACCCATAACTTATCTCTAAAATCAATGAATAACACTGATATAGAAGCACCTAACCCTGGTTGTAAGCCTAAACTTGACATAACATGTAAACTTGTCCCTCATATCTGATTGGAATATTGTTCCAGGATCAACAAAGATGTTGCACTTGGTGAAATCATGTTCTGCATACGGGAAGAATCAAAACAGAAGACAAAAGCAAAAAAAGTAGGAATTTTATGGTCTTAACATCAAAGGTACTTGCTTTTTGCTTTGCTACTAGCGCAGCAAATGCGGACTAGATGTTTGCATAAGAGCTTGAATCATTTCCTGTGGCTACATATGTGATGACACTATAGGAGTTTAGTGGGGATTTTTTTTGGTCCTAAACACCAGAGAGGGGTAGGATATGAGCCACCACACTTTTTTTTGTCTACCAGTCAGAGGCAAACATTGGTACTTAATAGGAAGATTATGTCAATGATAAATATGGAACAACATGATTCGTATCATCTACTCCCTCAGATTAAGCATGAATCCAAGAATTCTCAAATACTCTGCCCTTGGGCAACATCCACCATCCTTCAAAGTCCCATACAATTTCAGAATGAGATGGATTGACACAGACTCTATCCCATCATCTGTCAACTACTTCCTCAAGAGAGCCGTCATCCTGCCAAATCATTGTACTTTCTCTTCCATCATGTCACTACCTACACCGGATATACCCTGCAGCACTTAAATGCATGTACATATATTTGATGTGTTTTGGAATTATGTATAAATCGTGCAGGGCCTTTGTTTTTGGGTATGTAATGTTGAGCTGTTAAATTATTCATTTATCTATTCATTTAGTTTATTTGACAGGGACAGTGCTGATTAATCAACAGAAACAAGACTGTAATCGAGCCAAAGTGAGCCCTGTAGGCTAAATATCATCTCTCATCCCTGGCCCAGTTCTTCAAAACGTAACCTAAAATCAGAATAAAACAAGTTATCACAAAAATCACATATAAAATAATGCATTAAATATCAAAACCAATACAATACAGCTACTAAAACAGCACAAAACATCATTTAGTAACACACAAACTAAATAAAAGGGATTTATTTAACTAAATAAATACACATACATATAATTTCTATTATTTATTATATCTTTTAGTGAACATGAGGTTAAAAATTAAAATCAGTCACCACTCAAATTGAGTAATACTTGCAATCAAATGTAAAGCATTATTATTTAGAGCCTAAGGTGTCATGTGAAAATAGGTTGAAAAGAAAAAGCATTCATGTCTGTGATCCATGGGATCTGTGACTCAAAGGCCTGGTGTTGATAAATCGTAGATGACTCTTCTGTCTGGCTGTAGAAGTTCTGCAAATCTTTTCATAGAGCAGGCCTCACTGCAATGATTCATTTAAATCCCCGAGAAAGAGAGTAATTAGGTGTTCAGTTGTCAGAATGATGTTGTTTCCTGAATGAATCGCGTGGGAGAGAGATATTAATTATATCAGTCTAACCTGCAGATTCTACATTAGTTGTAAACAATAAAAACAAATTAATGACGGAAACTGTTACAACAGCAAAACCAATAAATAAAAGAATAGTAATATAATTGAGGCAAAAGATCACAGGAAGTGTGAAGGTTAAATAAAATGGTGTGCAAAAAAGAGGAGAAAACAGATGTTTGCTCAGAATCAACCGATTTACTTTGTAAACTTTGCACAACATCCAGAATTTACTGTCACTCCAAAGCAACCACAAGCTGAACTCAGCAAGACCTGTAGCAAGTGGTGGTTTTACATTTCCTTTCCTCCCCTTCCAATGAAAAATCACCCAGCAGTGTCTATTCAGCTATAGACACTGTAGAAAAATATACATAAAGACACATAAGGCACAGAAAAACCACACTCAAAATAAAAAAAAGAGAATTATACGCAATGTTTAACAAAGTCAGTTTAAAGGGCAGTTAGGTTACATTCAAGTGAGAATGAAAGAAACAACAACAAAAGTGGGGTGGGGGTTAAATCTAAAAAAAGGATGGATTTTAGCAAAGACAGTCAATGAGGAGTGAGAGAAGTGCGGTTTGAGCAGAAAGGATTCTTTAAGTTGGCAGAGGAAAGCAGTTGTAAAGTGTGGTTGATCACTCGCTGCTGCAGTGAGAGGAATGGACCACAAAGCTTGATTAACCCACATATAATTAGAGCTTATTTAACATGTTGGAATACACAAGACTACGCCTCTATAACAGTTTAAATGTGTTTACTTTATTTTTTTCCTCTGTGAACAATGTCTGAAACACACATCAGAGATGTCTCCTGTGTTTTAAAGAGGTTTCAGGAAGCAAAACACCTAAAACATTCACACTCTTATTGACCTGCGTTTAGTATAATGAATGCAGCAACAAAATCCGCTTAGTATCCACAAACAAAACCATCATCACCATCATTACCAAGTTTCAACTTTATGTATAAAACAACAGTTCCTCTCAAGACAGCAGGTTGAGGAATTTCCCCCTCGACTTGAGTCAGGAGCAGCTGCTAGCACAACCAACCACATGCAGGCCCTGACATGACAAAGTTGGGTTCATTTTTGCGTGTGTTTGTATAAGGTTGGATAATTGGTTACCCTAAGGTGAGCATATTTTCTTGACCGCTAACTTGTAACTCGCTCATTCTGAAAGAATGTGGTTGTATACCAAAAATAAACACATTTGTGTGCTGACATAACACAAACACAGTGCAATTTGGCCGGAGAAAAGCAGGAAGAGGTTGTATGAAGAAGAAAGAACTATAAACAACCTTAGGTAGAGTTATAAGCCAAAACAGGTTGATTTTAGTTTTTGTACATTTAAACATGATTGCATTGTGTATTTTAAATGCAAATGGAGAGATTCATATAAAATGAATCATAAAAGCAAGCTCTTGACATACAAAAATATTAATTGATATATTATAAATAATTATAATAATTAATAAGAATTTATTTTTTTAACAATAACAATAATTTTAAATAAATCATATTTAATTTCAAGTAGGGTAAGGTTGTTATAGCTTATATTTTTGCTATAGAAAAAATAATAAATCAATTTTCAGAGAATCATCTAGGCCCAAATATCATAAAGGGCGTTTTAGCATTTCACAACTCACAAGTGTTGAGTGACAGCAGGATAACAGTCATGATCCAGGTAAATTTCTAGTTTTCCACATGCAACACAATGAACCTCCCACATCCTGGCAGCAGGCACCAGGAGTCTTTTCCTGTAAGTGTTAATCATCTTTAAAAACTAGGGAACTCCAGGACCATGTAATCCATCGAGGGTGACGTTTACATTGTTAAAAGCTGAATAATCAATTTTCAGGCTGTAACAAATCAGTTTCAACACAAAAAGTTTAAAACGTATGAAAAACAGACAGCGGCACCTAATTTAACCCAAAGGTTAAGAAATAATGAAGCAATCAGTCAGAATTGAAGTCATTATGCAGTTTTATGTCAAAGTCCTGATTTAATTAAAAATGGACAACTAAAAAAAAGGCTGTTTACACCTCTGGCCTGTCAGGATGCAAAGGTGTTTCCAAAAAACTAAATTACGCTGTCTAAAAGTCTGTTTACATTAATAAGACTATTAACCTCCATGATACCTTAATAACCTCTATTAACCTATACAACTCCTGTTATTTGCGAATTTCTGCATTGTTTTTTGTGTGGGTCAAAATGCCTCCAGACATCACTGATTGGGTGAAAATGTGTAAGTAACAAAATGTGAAGGTTCATGAATTCTTCTGATAATTAGCATATTTTTCAGAGATGTCAAAGTTGCTTTGGGGTCAGTTTGAACATTACATGAGGGTTAAGTTTTATTTATTTGTTTATTTTTAAAGAGTAATGTATGAATCTAGCTGTAGAGGGCACTGTGTATCTCTGTAAGCTCAGTGTACAAATCATTAACACACAAACTGTTGTATATGAAGTCAAGAAGACACAAACCAAAACGTATAAAACAATGACATTTATTGGAAAACATTTAGAAAATGTACAACCACACCTTTTCAGTGTATAAATAATCTGCATCTTAATAAATACAGTCTCTATTTCATATTGAAACATAACAGGAAAAAAACATGTCCATCTGATGCTTGCAAAGCTGATATGATGGAGACATGCTGGCATGCGTAAGATGACAGTGCATATAACATCAAAACGTTTTTCTAAAAACATCAGGATTAATGCATTGACATAGATGTCTGTGTATACATGTGTATGTTTCTGTAAATGTGTAGAAGAGCTTGATATAACCAACAGCTGTGACCTCAAATGTGTGGCACACTGATCACAGAAACTGTGAATGTGTTTATATAGTGTTTGCTATCATTTATTTATGTAAATAAAGGAGAACATAAATGGTTCTGAAGATTTCCTTCCAGTAAGATGATTAAAAGAAGTGCACTAGAACAATTTTTTAAACTTATGTGTGTGCTTGCGTTTAATCAATTTAATTACAAAAATTAATTTAATTTTCTCCTTTTATGCTTTATACCTCATAGCAATTTATAGATCGGCTTGATTGCTGGGCTCTCTGCTCCTCCATTTCTGTCTGCCTGAGCCTTTTAAGCCTGATTTCTCCTCCATAAATATACTGCACTGTATTATTGATCTGCACTGTGGACAGCCTGGTCCATAACATCTCTATAAACTCATAATTTTACATGATGCTTGTTTGACAATTTCAGAGGCGTAAGGGCCAAAGGGGCATCTTTATATCTTCAGCACTCATTTGAAAAACTGTAGGCCAAAATGAGTTAAAAACTACTCCTTTACTAGTAGAGAGGGTTTGGACTTTAGAGTGTATTTCCCTTCATGTTGCATTGGTAAATATGGTATATAAACCTTCTAGTTACTGACTGCAACTTTGATTCACAGCAGGACATATACCTCAAATCCAGGAGGCTGGATATTTCTGTTTCCAATGCCTTTAAAAGCACCCAAAAGTATTTTTGCAGAACATTTAGCTTTCAGCATCATTGAATCGGCTCTGATGTAGAGGTGTTTATTCGAGCTTAAGCCTGAATAATTATTGAAGCTTCAACTAGAACAGCACGCTTTTCATGCCTGCTGACCCAAGTGAGTTAGATAAGAGTGAAAAAAAATCCTTGGCACTCATGTGTGTCAGTGCTTTTTCTCTTATGCCCTACTGGAAGCCATTGAAGATTAGACTGCAGTCTTTAATTAGAAAAACATGGTCTGAAAGAAGGTTTGAATACCTTCGGTCCACTTTGTAGATGAGAACAGTGAGCACTGCATCAGTCTAATGGAAATATGAGTAAATAAAGACAAACCGCTTGCTGTAGAAAAAAAATTTAATAGGTTATAAGGAATGCTGGAGCAGTGCTTAGATAACTGTATTATATTAAAGCAATTAAAAATTTCTTGCCTGATATGCTGACATTGTGACATGAATTTATTAATGTCCTCTCATTAACTCATTACAATGTCCAGAGGCTAAAAACATCTGATAATTTTGCTTCAAACCATTTCAACAAATCATCATGCCTAAATAATTTACATAGAATTTAATGACGACTTACAAATATTTAATTGTGATCAGGTCAGCTACTCAGTCTAATTTGTATTTAATGAAAAGCAGGATGTATTGGACAAGTCTAATGACCCTGCCCTTGAAAACCCATGACTATATCAGCTTAGAATCATGTTACAGACAGTGAGTGTGTTTGGCTATTTTCAGAAAATCTATAGAATCAAATATCGCCCTTCTTGCATACAGCTTCAGACACTATAACACTGATATTATCAGTGTGGAACATAAGACAGGTTCCTTTCCATGCATTAGACAGATGTGATGGGACTTGGGACTGATTTCCACACATTCCCATTGTTCGTCAGCTATTAAACACATTATGAAAGCAATTTTGATTCAGTGTTCTGTGTTAGAATTGACCTTGCAATGAAAATCATAATATTTGGCATTTCCTTTTTAAGTATGTTGCCTGGAGGCGACGGAAATAGAAAAAATATTTACAACTGATTATTATGTCATAATATTATAAACTGACTGCTTAATGATGGAATCTAATAGAATAGCCTACTAAATTTAACCAAATGCTAAAAAAGGTAGATTCTTCAATAAAGGATAACAAAAACAAACAAATAAATAAGTAAATGTTATAAGTTAGGTAAATAATTGGGGTGGTAAATAATGGCGCAAATACCAGTAAATTGACTAGCACAAACCTTAGTAAATCACCTTGCGTGATTCATTTTAATACTCTCCTCCCATAATTTTTGCGTCTGAAAGGGAAACTCCTACAAATGCATATGCAATAAGGTCAGCCACAAAAATAACTCTGTCCATGCCTTTTCAGTGCTAAATTTTTTCACTGTGTTTCTTTAGTAAGACCTGACAGTAGTTTTTTGACGCCAAAAGAGGGTTTGCGCTGATGCAAGCTGTTAGTAAATCTGGCCCTATGTTTTAAATCAAGCTTACTTCCAAACAAATGTAAATCACACACACACACACACACACACACACACACACACACACACACACACACACACACACACACACACACACACACACACTAAGAAAAAGAATAAATATACTTTTCTAAGGGCAGATCTGCAGAGCAAAAATGTGGCATGTCTTTCACAAGGCACAGGAAAAAATGGCAGATTAAGAAAAAGATTTTTTAAAGATTTATAACAGCAGGATGTAGTAACCAAGAAAAGCTTCTAAGTGACTTAAAGTCACCCCTTCATTATTATTTCATTATTTCATTGCCATCATAAATGTATTATGTGCTTGAAAATAGGAGAAAATGAGTTACACCAAAAATAATCCACCACTTAGAAATCCTGTAGAAATTTCATCCCACACATTTCCATTCAACACTTCACTCACTGTCTTCATAACTGCTTCATCCATCATCACATTTTGTTAATACAAAGAGTATGTTCAAATAAATGAGGGCAATTATCAAACAATAGACAGTGATTATAAAATTCTCTTCAACCACAAAACACACATCCATGATGAACTGCAATGATTAAAGCTCAGGTTTGTGGAGCAGGTGCAGCAAGAGCAAAGGGACTGTTGTTCAGATGCTCTTCCGTATTCATGTTTGCTGCCTCACAAGACCACTGTTTACACTACCATGCTATAAAAACAGATTTTCCCAACAGACTCTTTGGTCTCTGACACCATAGAAATACATACAGCTCTTCCATTTTATCATGTGGTTTACTTTCAGTTTACATACTAGACCTGTTGACGAGAGCTGTGTGTCTTTTCGAAGTAAAACCCGCTGAGCCAGTTTGGTGAGCTCTCCGTCTGGGAAATGCCAGCAGATGTATTTTTAAAAGACGGATAAAGAAAACAGAAGGGACTATTACAACTCCAGGTATCCTACAAATACGCTTACAATTTCACACTTGACTTGCTTTTCCTGAAGATGACAATCCGGAAATTCGCCATTGAGTATGATGCCTTAAATGATCGCAACACCTTCAGCAATGGGGATACTTTGACAGGCAGAGTTATTGTGGAGGTGTCGAAGGAAACCAAAATCAAAGCTCTCACTGTGAAGGCAAAAGGCAAGGCTGATGTGGCATGGACTGAGACACAAGGGGAAGAGAGTGTTACGTACTGGGATAAAGAGAAGTATTTCTCACAAACTCAGTCTGTCTTACCGGAGGATCAAGCAGATGGTAATATCTGATGATAAACAGATGCTGTTATACTGTACACACTCTTCTGGGCAAAACAATCTTTGCAATTCATGCATAGTAGTATATATTGCACTACAGAGACAAAAATTGACTGGATTTTTATCATATAAAATTGTGTATATTATACATTATACATATATTCTCTAAAATATATTACATGAAATATGTTTAATATATTTACTACAGTTTATGTATACTAATGCTGTCAGTGGATTAAAAAATTAGGTAATTAATTGCACATTCTGCAAGTAATCATTATTAATCGCACCTAACATTAATATTTGTAATATATTTTTATATTTTAATACATATTTTCAGATTACATGAATTTTCAAATTACAACATAAAGACTGGATATTTAAAATATTAAATGTAATATTAAATGTAATATATATATATATATATATATATATATATATATATATATATATACAGTCCAAAAGTTTGGAACCACTAAGATTTTTTATGTTTTTAAAAGAAGTTTCGTCTGCTCACCAAGGCTACATTTATTTAATTAAAAATACAGTAAAAAACAGTAATATTGTGAAATATTATTACAATTTAAAATAACTGTGTACTATTTAAATATATTTGACAAAGTAATTTATTCCTGTGATGCAAAGCTGAATATTCAGCATCGTTACTCCAGTCTTCAGTGTCACATGATCCTGATGCTGATTTGCTGCTCAATAAACATTTATGATTATTTTCAATGTTGAAAACAGTTGTGTACTTTTTTTTTTCAGGATTCCTTGATGAATAGAAAGTTCAAAAGAACAGCATTTATCTGAAATACAAAGCTTCTGTAGCATTATACACTACCGTTCAAAAGTTTGGGGTCAGTAAGAATTTTTATTTTTATTTTTTTGAAAAGAAATGAAAGAAATGAATACTTTTATTCAGCAAGGATGCATTAAATCAATCAAAAGTGGCAGTAAAGACATTTATAATGTTACAAAAGATTAGATTTCAGATAAACACTGTTCTTTTGAACTTTCTATTCATCAAATAATCCTGAAAAAAATATTGTACACAAATATTTTGTACAATTGTACACATTAAATGTTTCTTGAGCAGCAGATCAGCATATTAGAATGATTTCTGAAGGATCATGTGACACTGAAGACTGGAGTAATGATGCTGAAAATCCAGCTTTGCATCACAGGAATAAATTACTTTGTGAAATATATTCAAATATAAAACAGTTATTTTAAATTGTAATAATATTTCACAATATTACTGTTTTTACTGTATTTTTAATTAAATAAATGTAGCCTTGGTGAGCAGACGAAACTTCTTTTAAAAACATTAAAAATCTTAGTGGTTCCAATATATATATATATATATATATATATATATATATACACACACACACACACACATACATACATATAATATATGTGTCTGTATCTTGTATCTTTTTTTTCTAGGCTCTGTTAATCTAGTGGCCGGTAGACATGTCTTCCCTTTTGCCTTTCAGCTTCCCTACCAGTAAGTCACCAGACTTACGGTTGATAGATATGACTTACAGATACACAGTATATACTTTGTATTGATTCCTGGGAGAAAATCAATCTTCCTTTGAAATAGTCTCAATTACTTTTTGCAATGTAGTCAATAATTCAATGTGCTATATCCTGTATATGCTGAAATATTGATCTATCATATGATGCAAGTTTTTCTCTCTGAAGACCGTTAGTCATTCTTGCAAAATTTCTCTACTCTCAGGGGGCTGCCATCATCTTTTAAAGGTGCTCATGGTAAAATCCATTACCGACTTCTGGGAAAGTTGAGCAGGTCTTTGCGTGCTGCAAGCAAAGCAGAAGCAAAGTTCACCTTTGTTGCCAAAGCTGATTATGATCAGTCAACACTGATGGTATGATTAATGACAACAATTTTAATGGTAAAAAACCCGAAATACAGAAAAATGTCACTCTGTAATGGTGAGGTTAACATGAACAGATTAGCTAGTAATTGTTACTTTATGGATAGTAATTACCTAACAAGCCCTAAAACTTTCATTCTCTGCAGGCATCTCAACATGGCAGTAAAGACAAGAATGTTATATTTTTTGCTTCTGGAAATATTTCAATGAATATTTTCTTGCCAAAGACAGGCTACCAGCAAGGTAACCCAGGCAATATAATTAGCATTCTGGTAAATTATTGGATCTATCAATTTGTTGATTCATTTGACAAGCTATAATGCAATATTTATTTCTCAAACAGGTGAAAGGCTAGTTGTTAATGGAGAGATTGTCAACAGCTCAACTCGAAAAATTGTGCCAAAGTACATTATCTACCAGAAGCAGAGCTTCTTTGCTGGAGGCCATAGAGCCGTTCATACCACAGAGATACTGAAGGAGAAGGGAGAGCCTTTAGTGTCCTCCACTAGACAAAATCTGACGAAAGTACTAGCCCTTCCCCTAGAAATCAGCTCCAGCATCCAGAACTGCAGAATCCTCAAAGTAGAGTATAGACTGAAGGTAGGTCCCCCATTGGCCTCTAGAAGATTTCCAAAAGGGCTTGGTTTCTTTTCAGGAGCAAAAATGATTTATGTAGTATGGTCAGGTATTTTTAGTCTCTTTTTGTGTTTTCACGGAAATAAAAGACAGTGTCATTCAAGCAGGTGTCTGAATACACAAAACACATGTTGTGACAAATAAGAAATGATCTTGAATAAATTACACAGATTCTGTCTACGTTTCTCTCTTAAAATCAACAACAATGTAACTTGCTCTTTCTGTTGCAGGTTCTTTTGGATGTATCATTCACTAAAAACCCTGTGATTAAACTCCCATTGATCGTACTGCCTCATAGGACCTCATCCAAAGCATTGGAGGCAGGATTATACCCAGACCTGGCCAACATGAATATTTTAAATTAATATAAGCAATAAGTACTACTTTAGTTTGTACATTTGTTTTACACTTACGGAATACTTGTATCAGATACTATAAAATCTAATTTATTTTCAAAAATATGAAAGCATAAAATAAATATGCAAAAATGTATTCTATAAATTTCTAATAATTTGCATTTGTTAAAGGGATGGTTGACTCAAAGTCATTAATTATTCATCCTCATATTGTTCCAAACCTGTATGACTTTCTTTCTTCTGCGGAACACAAAAAGAAGGTTTTGAAGAATGCTGGTATCCAAACCATTTCCAGACTTTCATTCCATGGACAAAACCATTTCTTAAGAAGAAAGAAGTCTTGCATGTTTGGAATGACATGAGGCTGAGTAAATAATCACACAGTTTTCATTTTGGGTGAACTATCCCTTTCAAATTAAGTGATTTTTAGCTTCTTAAAAAAAATTATTTAAAATAAAATCTCAAATTAAAATTCTACTGACAACAATATCCAATCATCCTGTCTTCATTCATAATAATATGCAGGTATGACAATGTCATTCCTTCAAGTGCTTTTCCGAACAAAGTGTACAATAATGCAAAAATAAATAAATTAAACATAAATGCATGTGGTGTCCCTGAGGCAGAACCCGATTTCACCAAGTGTAACATATTCCTCGATCAACATTTTTTTATTTGTTGATCCTGGAGCAAAATTCTAATCAACCAATCAGATTTTAGGGACAAGTTTACAGTTTATGTCAAGATTAGGTTCAAAACCAGGGTTAGGTGCTTCTTCATCAGTGTTATTTTCCTATAATTTCCTTCTGATTTTAAGGATGACATTTCGGACAGGAATATTGTTCCAGAATCAACTAAATATGTTGATTCAGGAATGCGTCTAAAGCCGCCTTTCTACTACACATGACATTTGGGCACCACTGATGGAATTTGCCCCCAAGTGGCAATCTTAATGAACTTTCATTATGATTTTGCACAGCAACATGGGTAAACTCTCGCTGTCTCGGAAATCTTTCCTGTTAAGGCGCATCTCTTGCACTAAACAGTTACATTCGAGCTAGGTAGTGTTTTGCCCACACTGACTTGCAATATTTCTTTTTGCATCTCCAGCATAGACTGTAAAAAAATATGGACGTAGTGTCCGTGACGTCACCCATAGAGTTCTGAACAGCATTTTTGAAGCGAAAATGAGGCCGCGGCCATCTTAGCTGCGCGTCACCACACGTCACTCCCGGATAACTGAAAATGGGCAAAGAGGCGGGAGGTGCTTTGAGCTGATGTGACTGGTTGCTGAAACCACGCCCGCCTAGCTCGACGTGACCATGTTAGCAAGCAAAGGAGCTATCTATCTATCTTAGATACGATCTAAAATATTAACGAAGATAAGTTTTATCATCAGAAAGTTATGAAGGTTTACTGTCAATCTGCGGTGTTTATGTTTTTTTTTTTTAAGATATAGATGCTCCAACACTAGTAGTGTTGGGTGTGCAAATAACAACATGGAAACTCAAAATGGGACTTCATACCTTTATAATGAAATAGAGATCGCGAGATGAATCCAATCTGTGGCACTTGATAATATTTAAAATATGAAAGTCCATTGCAAAACAAAAAAAACAGTACTTTTTGTTCATGAAATATTGATATATTATCCAATTTGCATCACATTTCTTCTGAATGATCTGCTCTCTGTCATGGTTCTTCAAGAAAGGATGCAATGCAGCGTTTATGTTGTAAAACTGTATGCGATCGTATCTAACAAACAAATGAGCCCGTGTCCAAAGTATATTTTTTTCAAAATAGTGCAGCAGTTTTAGTTATAATATCTAAGCAGTGCTGTCAGAGTTGTATATCCTCCTGGTATTGTCATTGTAGTAAATCTCACAAACAAAACTTTTAGCCAATGCCGCGACGATCCAACAATGTGTGTTCTCTTCCCCATGCATGCACATCTACACAGACACACATCAGTCTCGAATATTATGCAGCAAGCCATATTTTATAATTGTATAAAATAATCTAGCACAAATACGGCTGAGATGCCAAATTCAGCGGCTGGAATTAGCTGAGGTAAAGTGACGGCTCACAGACAGCAGCGGCATCTACCTGTCACTCAAGTGACCACGCCCTTAATTATGCAGAACTTTAAGGCTTAATATAATTTAAACGAATGAGTTAGAAAAAAAATCACCCCCCTCACAGTTGTCATGAAGGGCAAAATTAGCAGTATAGACCAAAACCACAATTTGAAGCAACTTGTAAACATGTTTTTTTCTGCTGTAAACTTGGCCAATTTAACATGGGACTCAATGAGATTCTGCTCTCTTTTGGAGCCTGTCCATAGCGGCCAGTCGATGAATCGCAGTTTAAGTCACTTCCGTATTGGCTTCACGAGAGACTGGGGGAGGTTGCCGCTTGATCTCCAGTAAAAGAACGCAAAAGCAAGAGCCTTTGACCTCTGAACTTTCAACATGCTGGAACGAATAAATGAATGCAAACCCTAAACAGCTATGCAGGACAAATAACCTCCAATAAAATGTATTAATAATTCTCACACCAATCTGATTGGAATACATTGGTATACGTTACATCTGGTCGGCGTGTCGTGTATGGTAGTCGCTCAAGTTCAAATTTTTTAATGCATCCAAAGCTCAAATCGAGTCCTCTCCATAGCAAATGAATGATCTCCGGTCCATTGGCTGTCGTTTGTCATGTGTAGTGGAAGGGCGGCTTAACTTGTAAAAATCAGGACATGCATCCCTGAGAGTGTAATGGTCTCTATTGCTGGCTATGTTCTCTCTGTAACCTCATTTGTTATTAGATCAGCTCAGTTAATTCAACTAAAGGGGAGAGTGTGTCATGTTCCTTTTAAAAAGCAGACATGTGAAGAGAAATGGAACATCAGAATGGCATTTACCGTGACACTCGGGTCCTCACGGTGACATAAATACAGAGGAAGACTGCCTGTCAACCTGGAGGCCACTGATCTCCCGCGGATATCTTCAACTCAGCATTTGTTCAGGCAACCTTTCTGCACCAGTATCCTACTGCTCTTTTGATGTGTGCATTAACTCACTGCTGCTCATTTCAGAGCTCAACAGACACTTTAGTGAAGAGTGAAGGATGTGGAATCAATATTACAGCTAATCTGCGACCTTTGACCCCACAGCAAAAGATGAAATATAGAATGTCTGAGCTTTGTAAATGGAGGACAGTGAATTTATATGTTCCATCTGAAGAGAACTTTGATATATTTGAGCAAAGTGAAAAAAAGTTTACACCACAATGCTTAAATCAACATTTAAAGAAACATCTGTTTCATTTAATTCTACAGCGTTAATTGGAACAAGATTTTACTTTGAAAGATTAGCAGCAATCTTTGGATGACAGCGATTGAATGAGTTTGGTATTTCACCTCCCCCTGCTGGAAATCAAACGTTGTTACTTCTCACTGACTTGACAGTTTAATAGTAGTCCTCTCTGCCGCTCGCCATGTAATTGTTGTAATTCACTTATCGAGTAGAAATCCTTAACTGCTGTGTGTGTAGCCTTGTACCATCAGTAAATAATGTCACAACATCAGACAACATTTATTGAACGTTTATTAAAAACGATTGCTTGAATCTAATTACAGGATATGTGAGGCTGATATCTTTTCTGTGAGACATATACAAATAGGCTAATTGGGGCAGTATAATTGAATCATTGCATTTGCTTAGCTAAGCTTAATCTTTAACATTAAAACTAAAGTGGTGACATTTACTGTGTGACACAATCTCCTGTTTGAATTAGTCTCAAATTAAGATATTCAATGGCTAATCTAGTTGCAGTTCCTCAGGAAAAGAGCTTTATTTTACTGATCCAAATTAACTGATATGCTGCAAAATAAATAACAACTGATTAACTGGAATATTACAAAGATAAGCGTAAAAAATGATACCATGATGAGTGTTTCTCACTAGATAACATGTGGTGATGTCATAGTTGGCCTACAGCATGTTGCGTACTTTAATGTCACAGAGATATGCTGCAGCCGGTGCTATGCTGAAATATGCACAAACAAAAACATACTGTGGTTGGTTGCTTTGTGTGGCTATAAAATGATCTCTTCTTGTTTGTCAGTTCTTGGCTAGAATAAGATGCAAGGTGGACCAGATTTTATGTGTCTGGCTGTGTGAGATTAAAGCAATAATACAAAAAGAATTGTGCACCATCTTGGCACAAGATGTAAAGGCCATCTGAACGGATGAATGGTACGCCACATGCACATGCTGTGCATCAGTTTCTCCAGGCCTGATTCTACCATCATTGAGATTCAGATTAAGTGTATTCTTTCCAGATGAGAGACTGGAGGAAGACAGATGTCTGTCAGTGTGTCTGATGTCTACAGCATCTCATTAGGTCCAGTGCTTAGCCCATGTTTGAGCAAACTATGAGCAGACAGCTGTCATGGTTTGCTGTTACTAATGAGACAGGTGAAGCTGATTTAAAGTCAGTGAACAGACTCGGACCGAAGGGGACTCATCATAAATTTCTATGGCCCATATGGCAAAAAAGCTCAAATTAATAAATATGATGATGATTATTATTATTATCATACATTATTATATATTTATATATATATATATATGTAAGCAGTAAGGTACGAGAGGCTGTGTTGTAAGGCCGTTGCTCGGCACAACGTCGTGAGGGTTATTCACGATACAGCAATAGCCTCGAGTACTTTATTGCTTTTATAAAACTGTTACCTCACAATACAAATATTAAAGCCAAAAATATGTATCAATGCAACTTTCATGAAGTAAAATCACTAAAAGACTTCCTTCCGCCGGGAAAAATAGTCCCTGACCGTGAACAGCAACAGAAGTTATATTATTACACCATTATTAGATGGTGACAAAGACGGTTTTATGAGTGTGTCAGTCAGTAGCGAAGACTTTTACATTGAAAAGACTGAATTGTTGTGAACACGGAACAAGACGCAACTGACAAATGCTTTGACTAGTGCTGTCAGTCATGGGAAAACCCCTTAACTGTTAAAAGGACAAGATAATTTATTGGACATTTAAACAGATTTTTTATTATGAATATAGGACTGACCTGAAGGAAAATGTTGGAAAAGTTTTAAAGGATGATTGCTGCTTCTATGATTGGTATCATGAGCAGGGAATTGCGATGAACTGCAGATGTTTGGTTATTACTATATTGCATGTGAGATTTGAACAAGCTGCTCATGAAAATTAGATGAATGACACTAATAAGAAAGGCAGATCTGAACTAATGTGATGAAAATCAATGATATGGATGGGTGGCAGTGTGAATTGGGAAAACATAACACAGCAATTAAACACCTCATTCTTCTTCTAAATAAAAAAGGATATTGGATAAACAACAGTAACCGCTAGAGATGTTAGCAGTCCCTATTTATTTCTCCCATTTCACTTCCACAATAATTAATTGCATGTGGAAGTTTGGTGTCAGACACAAGACAGGCTGGGAATAAAATATTCTCTGTAGGAAGGATTCTTCCATATTTGCTACAGGGCCAGGATTGATATTTTACAACTTTATGTTCAAATATGTGTGCTTTGCATTTTAATGATTTTTATACATTCTGTAACACGATTCAGTCATTGGAGCCCATCAAATATGGTTGCATGCTCTCATCAGCAGAATAATTTTGCACATATAGTAGTTCAGGAAGTCAGGCATGAACATCTGTTTGTCTGATTAGAGGAGGAAGGGAATTTGAAGAAAAAGAGAGTGGGAAAGTGTGGACCATCTGTTGTCTGTGCCGACAGAATACAATTTCAGCTGTTCCAAATAAACAACTTCAATTCGTTGTATAATGATGCAAACCACAAGTCCTTGAGTATTTTTTTTTGATTTTTAAACACATTTAATTCTCAAATTACTAACTAAAAAATAATGTTCTTGCACCCAGTCAAGATGAACTAAATCTAAAATGGGACAAAATTTAGAATTTGCATGTACACTCTTAAAAATAAAGGTTCTTTATTGGCATCAGTTGTTCAATGAAGAACCTTTAACGTCCATGAAAAATTTCCATTGGACAAAACTTACATTTTGTAGTGCTTATGAGATTTTGTTGCTGACAGATGAAAGCAGTCATATTCATAATTTGTTTGGTCTTACTTGAACAGGTGCCAGAATCTGTCTAGCGATATCAAGATCAATAGACTATTATGTTATTATTTTATTAGTTATATTAAGGACAAAATATAACTTTTTTCTTTTTGCCTTTGGGACCTAAAAAGCAGCTGACAGATATTCCCACATGGCTTTGGACAAGTTTTTGCAAGTGTTATGGCTTGAATTCTCTCACTCTTTGCTGTGGGGATCTTTCTTGCATTAGGCAGTCTGGCGTACAATTTCTGAGTAAAATCCTTGGAAAATATGTGATGTGTGAGCAATGCTGAAGGCAGTTTTACAGGCTGAGCTGTGTCCAACTGCCTTCTGCTTTCTGTTCCGGTATTTTCTCAGTTAATAGTGAATGTTTGGAATGTTTTGCAGTGGTCCACACAAGAGCTGTTGTCAGTCGAAGTTCTGGATCTGGCTGATACAGCTGAAAAAGATTTTTTTTTTTTTTGTTAAATGTCTCATAGATTTACTTCAAGATTTAAAAAGTGCTTTGTAGCTGCTAATGTTCTTAGTAGTGCTAGTCTTTGTGTGTGTTTTCTTAAAAATCATGATTTTCCACCAATTTTCTAAAATAAAACAATTTAATATATGTATATGTATATATATATATATATATATATATATATATATAAAAAATATATATAAATAAATTCAACAAATTCATTTGACATAAAATAATTTTAAATAAACAAATTTTTGCCTTTTGACAACAGCATTATAACGACAGCCATTCCTTTAGCCATTTCCTAGCATATTTGCGACAAATCAGCACAGATCATTGTGTTACTCTCAGCATTATATGAGATGAAACTGCACCTGAGACACATCATGAGAGCTATTTTTAGATACATATTTCCAGAACTTCTGCTTTTATTGTCTCTCTCTTGTTCATTCTGTGAACTGATGAAAGGGACTGAATTAAAACTACAGTAAGAGAAATATTACACCTCCCACAAAAGAGCAAAAGGCTGCAGACATCTTTTTTGGTAACCACCCTCATATGGACTAGGTGTAATA